>NC_037528.1:13910693-13927410 GCF_001531365.2 Cynara cardunculus var. scolymus | reverse complement strand
GGAAATGATATCATCAAATCTTTTAAACACGATCATTATCTTTTAAACACTCATTATTATCATTATCTAGTAAAACGGTTACGAAATAGGTTAGGATTATACTAGGTGTGATAATCATGTGATATAGGTGTGATAATCATGTGATAGGGGTGTGATAATCACCATTATACATCACTTGGATTATCGTTTTGGTCAATAAGTTAAAATTTTTGTGTCATCATGTGATTTGGGTGTGATAATCATGTGATAAGGGTGTGATAATCATGTGATAAGGGTGTGATAATCACTGTTATACATCACTTGGGTTATCGTTTTGGTTGACAAGTTAAAATTTTGGTGTAATCATATAATAAGGGTGTGATAATCATATGATATGAGTGCAATACTTATGTGATAGAGATGTGATATGAAGAAAAGATGTTGATGAGAAGAAGAAGAAGATAACTACCAAGAGTAAAACTAGGAACGTGAAAAGATAATTATGGTTAATTAAAATAAAATAAAAATTACTTAATTACATTATTGTCCTTATTAAATTATTTATATATAATAAAAGTTAATTTATTAATTAAAAAAGTTTGAGGTTATTGGGTTGTTCTTGCATTCTCGTAAATCACAGGGGTTCTCGTTTGAACCTCCCCCTATATATATATATATATATATATGAAATAATATCACTTTTCAAGTTTTTAGGTAATTTAGGGGCCACTTACACAAATGCTTACCTAATAAGTGTTTATTAATAAGATTCAACACTATAATTTATTTTGATGCATAAGATTTTAGTAAATCAAAACATATAGAATGCAACAATTTACTGGGTAAGCACTTACCTGGGTAAGAGTCGTCATCTTCACTTACCGAGTAAAACTTTTCATCCTTCTGATCGTTCTTATTGGCTCTTTTCATATTTATCCGATGAGAAAATTTATCCAGTAAGCACTTACCAAGTAAGTGCTTAGTAAACGGCCATTTAATGTTGTTTACTACGGGTTTTTTTTACCTTTGTTATAGGTAGGGGTGCAAATAACAATCCCTCAATATTTGATAAAAGTGACTTAATTGATATAATATTTTTTGGAAATAAATAATTGATATAATTATGCAATAATAAATACGTTAATTAATATTTTTTTTCCCCGAATAAGTAATGAATATTCTCTTGAAAAGCAAAATGATCTTTCTACGATCTAATTCCAAAACAGGAAAAAGGAAATAAAACTGAGAGATTGATTTATTGTATCGTATTTGTAATTAAGAGCTAATCCAATAGTATTAACAAAAGACAGAGTAAAGCAAAATGATGAACCTGTGACGACAAATAATTGCTCGATTCAGGAAAATTTCACAGAGAAAATCAACAGTCCTGACTTGGATGCAACAAAAAATCGTTTGTAAGCTCTAGAAGCTGTTAGATTCACGGAATTCTTCACCGATAACGAAAGATGCATATCTAACAGAGGCCACAGAACAAGTAGTCTAACACGGTCTCGGTGCATTCATAGACGCAAGAACAACTGGACGATCCACAGAAGTAATATCAAAATCAGATGAATTAAAATTAAATAGGAGGTTTAAATCGTTCGAAATTGAATGAAAATATGAGCAGATCGAGATATATATCTACCAGGCATCAATGATACTATCTTGTTCATCTTCCTGTGGAGGATCGTTTCTGGTAGTGATCTCCATGGCTTCCACTTGAGGTGCTTCCATCTTATCTGCAAATTTGAGGAGATAATTTGGGGGTGAAGTGAAAAGAGTGTGGAATGAGGGGTTTGTTACGAGTGGATCAGAGTCAGAAAAGGTGCCTGAGGAGACTCTTGTTGAGAATGAGATGGGCCGCCTGCTATTATTTTATTCAATAATATTAGTAATTTCGCAAAAATCACATGTTTTTTCTTTGTTTAATTTGTTACATCAAACTCAATAAAATTATAAAAATGCATATTGTGATGAAAATGTTTTTTTATACTTACATCAACAAATATAATTTTTTTAATAATTTAAGCATGTGATTAATAACCCTCTTTTTTTAAATAAAATACGGACTTATTAGGAGCTGAACGGACTTCCGTACATCTACTCATTCGATTTTTATGAGAGAAAAAAATTTAGTGGTCTGAAAAATGTACCCACTGTATTACAATTTTATATACAAAATGTCACCAGTTCAAATCTTTTAGGTGAAAATTTACTTTTCATCTTCTGATTTTAGGCTCCAGGGCTGGAATAGAGCATTTATTCAGGTCCTACAATACTAATTCTGAGATCTCTAACAGCAAAAATATATTTACAAGGATCAAAATACAATTATAAGCATTATTACAGTTATGCTGATACAACCTTTTTTGTTAAGTTTTCTTTCATTTTGTTTTTATTA
Source organism: Cynara cardunculus var. scolymus (assembly GCF_001531365.2). Taxonomy (NCBI): domain Eukaryota; kingdom Viridiplantae; phylum Streptophyta; class Magnoliopsida; order Asterales; family Asteraceae; genus Cynara; species Cynara cardunculus. The sequence goes on along the minus strand of NC_037528.1, from coordinate 13,925,027 downwards.
TTTTTTCATAATTTATTTTCCTTTTCAACGTCAGTCATCTTAAAAATTACAGTCATCTTAAAAATTGTCGTTTTTTTATAGAGGTGTTTATAAAAACTATCAGACCTTTCAAACCGGTCGAACCAAGTCAAATCGGACCGTTTTTGGCAGTTCGGATTGAGTCTGCGATCTAAAACTTTTTTTAGACTGTTTGAACCAAACCAATCACCAAATACACACACACACACATACACACACACACACACATATATATATATATATATATATATATATATATATTATTACCCAATTTTTTAAACTTATGGCCCAAAATTTGTCCCTAAAAATCAACATAAAGCCTAAACATTTAAACTTTATTTGGTCAAAAACTCAACACTCAAGAAATGCTTGCCATGGAGCTTTGACTGAGGCACATAGCTTTGTTTGCTTACTAATATTTATTATATATATATAATTTTGTAACTTTGAATTATTTGAATTTTGAACTCAAATAGTTGTTTATTATATTTATTTATTTGAATGTTTTGTTTTATTAAAATGAATATTTAATCTAAAATTAAAAATTATATATGTTTTTTAAGTTTAATTTTTAAAGTCAGGCTCAAACTATTTGAATTGGTATTTCATGTCAAACTGTTCGGTTTGAAAATTTTATAAACCGTCATACAGTTAGGTTTGTGATATGAGGGATTAAATCATTCAAACCGGACAGTGAACACCCCTACTTTTTTATCTCAATTTCTAGACAACATATATTTATTTATAGGATCAAGGTTTATTTCATTTGGAAAAAAAATGTATTTTATTTCTCAAATTAACATAATTGACTTTTCTATAAGTCAAACCTCGTTAATTTCTTCACAGATCGAACTATAAGTTTACGAACTTTTTATCGACCCGCTTAAAGAAAAATTCTAAGTGCCACCAATTAAAGTAGATAACAAATAAATCTATGATTTATTGTAATCTTTTTGTTTAGTTTACCTTTTGAACTGTAGATATAAAATATGTTTGATTTGTTTAATTTGGTTGTGAGCATAAAGAAAAAGGATGCTTGTAATAATTGAAAACCTAACATTTATTTGAACATATAACCGTCGTTTGATAATCATGGGAAAATAAAAGTTAAAAAGGGATCTGAACTTTTCATCCATGAATTACGTTTGATACGATAATTGATCTGGTGCATCTCATCCTAATATACATCCAAGGTGGAGATCTTTTCTTACTTTTCTCATCTTAACTTTTTATTCTCCCCAACTCTTCATCTAAAACGATTTCAGAAAATGTAAAACAACAAAATGTCATGAATGAAAACTTAAAATGATTAATAAGATATAAATTATAATGATGAAATTTAAGCGGTTGCTATGCTTATTCCTATATAATACAATCCAAATTGTCCTGAATAGATGTGTTTGTTAATGCAATTTTATATTAAGTTATACTCGTGGGAACGTAAATCACACAAAAAACCACATATGTAGGACAAAAGTAATTTTATTATGCTTGATTATGGCATCATAAGTAGTTTATTATACTTAGAAACATGATTATTTTGATCCAATTTTCCGAAACGGATCAAATTGGATGATTTTATTAAAGAAATGGTTTACATGGATAACATTTAAATATAGTTCGAAATAAAAGTCACAAAGGTAATGAAATTAAACCCCTATAGACTCCAGCCTTCAAAATATATTTGAATCATAAACGAAATAAAAAGAGACAAAACAAATATTTGTCTTATTATATTATGAATAAGACAAGTATTTATATGCTAAGCAAAGGTTAGGCCATGGAACATGGAGATCTAAAGTGATTAGCTATGTGTCACTTGAAGAGATGTCCAAAAGAAACGGGCACAAAAAAGCTCCATCTTAGTACATTATGGTAAAGATGGTCAAAAATCGATCATGGGTAAATCCTAAAGCGGTCCCTTCAATACCAGGCAAGCCATGGTTCCGGCCAAAAATTCTAGGACCACTCTAGGCCCGGATATTGTCCCGGATCCGGTATGGTTTAAAATATATTTTTGACACAAAAATTTTATGAGTAAACTATGATTTTCATCCCTATGGTTTAGAAACTGTTTTTTTTCGTTCCTATGGTTTGTATTTCTTTTCGTTTTTCGTCCTTCATTCTAATAAAGTTAAAAAAAATTCATTAAATGAGGTACATCTTGTTTTTTTTTTTTTTTTGTAATAAATAAAGATAAAAATCCAGATTCATAAAAATTGACATGCAAGGACCAAATCCATATTATTACATTATATATAATAAATACATGTTTTTTAATTTTCTTTAAATCTTCATTTTTTTTCTACTTATAAACCCTAACCGAAAATCAAGAACAAGAATCATAACTTAGAATAAAACAATTAAAAGTCCTAACTCAAAATCAAGAACAATCCAATTTATCCATAACCCTAATTCAAAATCAAGAACAATCAAAACCCTAACTCTAAATAAAAAAACCTTCTCTCTTGAAGGAGGGTAATATTATTGACATCTAATCTAAGTATAATCTGCAACAAAAATGAAGACTACTAAGAACTACAATACGAGTTTTGATCTCAAATCAAGATTTCAAAATTAAGGCCAGACCCAAAGGGTTTGATCTTCAAGAGGGTATCCAAGACAACCTTCAGTGAAGTCGAAATATGATTCATATTCAGATTTAAAAAACCGAAGAATGTTCATGCTCAAGTTATCTTCTTCATCTTATGAGAAATTAGATCGATTTTCCAACTGATTGCATGAATCTTGATGTGGGTTGTTTATCACATCTCTCTTGGCCAAACCCGAAACCGAATTCGCATTTTCGTGCTTGCATATCACCATGTCAGGGACGAACCCTAACTTAGGGACGAAAGTGAAACTAAATTCAATTCTTCCCTTAAGGAATTAGGGGTTGGAGAAGATGAACAAAGTTGAAGGTATGAAAATGAACCCTAACTTAGGGACGAACTCAAGGACGAAGTTATGAAGCAGATCTGGCAATCGCACATACATGGACGAAAAGATAATGGAGATGAAACTGTTTGTTTGGTGGTTGGGTTTGCCGACGATGGAGGCGGCCAGAGTTGGAGTTGCCGACAAGAGGTGGCCAGAGTTAGATCTGTGGTAGGCATGGGAATGGGGCGGGGACCTCAATTCTCGTCCCCGTCCACGATTACTTATCTCTATCCCCGTCTCCATCCCCATCGATGATTGAAATCACATCCCCATAACGAGGATTTTTTTTCCCGTTTATATAAATTATTTTGAATTAAATATGTGAGAGACCATACATATTTAAATCTCAAACATTTTCAATAAACCTAAAACCAAAATGAATTTAATTTAATACAAAAAAACCATAACATTATATAATAACTAATAACCTAAAACAAAAAAAAAATCAATTTAATCCAAAAAAAACTTAAAGTCACATGTACAAAAAAATATTGACTACTATAAAATCATATCGAATAATATACAAAACTTATCGAGTAATTGTATTTTGACTTAATATCCAAAATATTACATATTAACATCCAAAATATTACATATTAACATCCAAAAAGTAACAATTTTAGATTATAAACATAGTTAGGAAATAAGAAATTATGAATTACCGTTTTAGTTGAAATAAATAATATATATATATATATATATGTATGTGTGTGTATATATATAGGGGTTGGTTCAAATATTAACCAAGATTATTGTGTTAACTTTGTTAACCAATCTTGACCATTGATTCTTACGATAAAGGGTTGTGATTAATAATGATAAAAAATCTCATTATTTTTATTAGTTTACTTTTGTTAATGTAAAAATCATATGAACACACACACACACACATATATATATGTGTGTGTGTGTGTTCATATGAACCATTGTGTCAAAAACGAACAAACATTGACATATATATGAACCTGGACTGTATAATATTTATGAACACAATATGAATATAATAAGAATAGTTGTTACATGAAAGTAAATAAATAAATAAAAAACAGATAAGAACATAATATGAACAGTTTGTGAATAATAGTTTTCTCATTGTGAACACATTCAGGAGTAAGCCAATGTTGAAATATGCAGCTAGTGTACATATGAACACATATGAACAGTTTGTAAACAATAGTTTTTTTATTATGAACACATTCAGAAGCAAGCCAATGTTGAGATATGCAGCTAGTGTACATATGAACATAATATGAACATTTGTAAACAATTACATATGAATTCGAATTCCGATTGTAGTCGTAGACGATTTCAACCTTTTCATTCTCATTGTTGTCGATCTGTTTTCCAATAGGTTTATCCATATTACTCGGACGATATCGAAATCTTTACAATCGAAAATTCTTTAACAATTACAAAATCAATATCATTATGGATAGAATAAATCGAAATTACAAAACATGAACACATATAAAAAAATATCAATATTACATAATCATCAATTATTGAGATAAATGACAAATTACTTAATTACTCTTGTCGTTAATATATGAGTTATATGTGAACCTAAAGAAAAGATGGAATATGATTGGTTGAGCTTGGTTAACAAAGTTAACACAAAAATCTTGGTTAATATTTGAACCAAGTTCTATATATAACAGGTACGGGACGGAACGGGGAGTATCATACCCATCCCCGTCCCCGTCCCCATCCCCATCCCCGATTTAACAGGGAATCTCCGTCCCCGACCGACAATTTATTTATAATTAGTTGGATTTTGAAATACTAATATATTATCTTGTTGAAATCTTGAATATTTTGATTTGTTTGTTTACGAATTTGTTTGTTGTATCAAATTGGATTTCAAGTTTTCAACAAACTACACAAATGCTCCAAATTGGATTTCACACTGGTCAACACATAAAACTCCCTTTGCGATTTGCTTTGACTTCTAGATTAAAAAAATCCATAACTTTTTTTATATCTTGTTATTTGTGGATGGATTTGTTTCTTCAAATAGGAATCCATTTTCTTAAAGATCTTGGCTTTCGTGCTTATGTTATGGTTAGAGTCCAGCTCATGACGACCTGATCCAATTGGGAACTGTGTAGTTGGTTCATAACTAATTCCGATTCCATGTAAAAGTGTTTACAAAAAGTTTGCAAGTAACTACAAGGGTGGTGTCTGATTGGTTTGAACTTGACTCAAAAGGTCAAAAGTACCAGGAGGTCTCAAGTTCAAATCCAATGAGAAATAAAAATCCTCTTGTGGTCACGGAGGTTCAAATGCGGTTATCCCGGGCTATCTACAAAGCAGGTGGTTGCCCTGGAATTAGTCGGCTCACATAGCGAGTTGGATATCCAGGTTAATTAAAAAAAAAAGTTTGCAAGTCGCTTTTAATTGTTTTAACAAGTTCTTAAGACATTTTTTGAAATAAAGCGTTTTATTAATATTTTTAGAAATAAATTTAAAGATATCTTAAAAAACTGGTTAAGAAATAAAAAAAAACACCTTATAAGCTTATTAGAAGAGTACTCGCGTAATGCAGAGAGACAAATCTCGATTTTAGTGTTCTATTTTATTATTAGTTTCTATCAATGTTATAATACGATTTTATGTGTTTTTTAAAGAAGTAATAATGATTTTATTTTTGACTAAAATATAAAATTCAAGATATCATAAAAATTTGAAAAAATATATATCAATGTTAATACAAAATCAACTATTTAAAAATTCTCATTTTTTATGTAATTTCTTTAATTTATTTTTTTATTATAACTTAATTTAAGTTTAATAACAAAATAATTTATTTTTGGTTTAATAATTTAACATTTTATAAAGATAATAATTAAATATTCTGTTAAAACTCAATGATTATCCTAATTATATTTTAGATTTTTTATATTTAAAATAAGATGTTTATTCTGTATTTGATTATGTTTATCTGCAGTTAGTTACACGAATTCAGATATGGAACTTTAGTAAGTTGTATTTACATACAATCTAATTGCAATCTTGAGTTTTAAGTAATATGCATTAATAAATAATACTTTATGCATAAAAAATGATTTTTAAAAGTTTTTGTCAATTGCTTTATAATATAATATAGATTACATAGTTTTTATAGAGAATAAACAATTGATTGGTTCTAACAATTTAAATCCTAACAGCTCATTAAAACAGTTGCATAAATTTTTGTGTGTTATAAATGAGATTGCGGAATTAGATATTAATTGTTGGGGGCACAATAGGTAAAAAGCATGTGAGCCTTCCTACATGTTAAAGGAGTGTTTACTGCAGTTCAACATTTTGTTGGGGGCCTTTGCCCCCACCCCAATGCCTTGTGTCTGCCCCTGTTTTTACACATCACGAACACGATATCATAGACGATGGTGGTGCTAAATTTATAGTCTAAGGGCCATTGATTCGTGCCAAAACCTCACCCAATTGAATCGAAATCCTCAACTCACCAATAGGTAACATTTATCAAACGTTTACTCGGATAAGTGTTTATCGGCAAAATTCAGCACCATCACTTTCATAGTAGGTAGGATTTTAGTCTTCCAAAACGGTATCAAATGCAACAATTTACCCGCTAAGCGCTAACCATGGTAAGAATCGTTGTCCGCACATATCGGATAAGACACTTAGTCCTTGCTTTCGCTATCGGGTAAGATCCTTAGTCTTTGTCATATTCATCCGGTAAAACAATATGACTTGGTAAACATCTATCTGGATAAGCATTTAGTAAATGTTCCAATAGTGTGAAGTTTGGAATGGTAGTTTACTTTTAATCACTGATATAAACCTCGAACTAAATTTGTCGGTTTTCGTTCTTTTACCCTCTTTTGTCTCTCTATTTCTCTAAATTAACTTAGATATCTTATTCTTCACTCGTAGACGTCTCTAGGGTGCCTTTGATACACTGGACAAAGACAGAACATGACAGGATCTATGTCCCATGTTTGACATGAATTTTATGTGGAACAGAGTGAAACAAAGTGGAACATGCCTGTTTCACCCCTACCCCATGGAACAGGGTGGAACAAGGTGAAACAAACTTATATTTTATCAATATAACTTCAAAATAAAACTTAATTTTCTTCTAAAATATCAAATAGGTCTCTTTTTTACATTTTATTCAATCTTTAAATTTTATTTATTGTATTTTATGTTTCTTAATCTTTCATTTTACTGTCATCAAAATATTATTTTTATACGGTTTATATATTTGTAGTAATTTATATAATTTATTATATATTAATAATAAAGAATAATGTAGAAAAGAGATAACAATAAAAATAGAAAACTACATAAACTTTTTATTTTGTGTCATTTTAATTGTTTTAAAGAAAACTTCGAATGATATATTTTATTATAAAAAATAATTATTCTATTATAATTTAATAAATTACATAAAATAATTAAAATAAACAACTCATCAAGGATAAATTGATCATTTTACTTGTTCTGTTTTGTCCAGGTTTATCTTACCAAACATTGAACAGTTATTATATCATGTCATGTCCTGTCTGAACACCAAACACACCCCTAATAAAATACATCCCTATATCTTGTACCATTTTTGGTGGTGCACTTTTAGAAACAAAATTCAAAATTTTATTTCCAAAACCAATATATTCCAAATTCAAACTTCTATCGGGTGGCAAAACAAGCTCTCCCTGTTTCTTGTTCTTTTTTACTTTATACCCCTGAAGCAAAAACACTTTTATTCTCGAATTTAATTTATCGGTGTTTTTGACTTAGGGAATGAAAATATACAACTACACTATATACGATCTAGAGTAAGAGAAAAAAAATTATAATATTGATATTAATTCACGAGATATTACTCAAAACTAACAAGCTCTTTGCTTCAATTCCAACTATCTAAAAAATAGGCATGATCGTTGATTGCTCCTTTGGTACAAACATAAAACATTGACAAAAAATGAGATTAAATGGATAATAAACAATTAAAAGGGTACTCAAGCAATGCATCGAGACATATTTAAATTAAATGTCTTGTATTATTCTTTATCTATATCGATATAATACGGTTTTATGTGGTTTTGAGAAAACGATAATGTTTTTATTTTTTTAATAAAATATAAATTCTAAATATCATAAAATTTTAAAAAGAGTATATGATATCAGTATCAAATTAACTATTTAAAAGTTCTTGTTTTGTGTAAATTCTAATTTAATTTAAGTTTAATAATATAATTTTTTATTAAGATAATAATTAAGTATTTTGTTAGAACTCAATGATTATCCTAATTTTATTTTAGATATTTTATATTTAAAAATGAAATGTTTATCTGTAGTTAGTTACACGAATTTAAACATGGAGCTTTAATAAGTTGTACTTACGCACAATTTACTTGTAATCTTGAATTTTAAGTAATATGTATCAATAAACAATACTTTGTGTATAAAAAATGGTTTTAAAAAGTTTTTGTCAAATACTTTATAATATTAATAAACAATATTGGTGTTTTTTTGAATTATTTAAATGTGTTAAAAGGTTAACCTGATACAACCCAATTCTTGACCAAATTTAACGTAATATAAAATTTTGTGCTTTTAATCTGTTCAATTTTGGCTCATCATCTAATTTATTCCGCTAATCCATTTGTTGTCTATAATACATGTGTTGACGTTCATCAAGGAGCAAACAATCATAACTTCATCCATTCATCAAGCCGTTTTTGAAAATCAAAAACTCAATTACCAAAATAGCATGGGGCACGTGAAATCCTATACTCTTTCAGAGCTTGAATTTTTTCACGCCACACTACTTAAATTTCATAGCCCTTCTTTACTCACATACCACTCATATAAAAGGGGATATTAATAGATTTAGCCTATAAATTTTTTATTTATGTTTGTTCCAAAAAAAAAATATTACTAATAGAGCAAAGCATTTTGAACCCTAGTCTAAAGTTATATCATTAAGAAGGCCAAAGAATATGAAGCAGCAAGCATAAAGGAGGAGCAAAATATGTTTCAAAAATTAGAAGGGCTGATATGTACTTTTTCTCAATCTTTGGGGTTAAAATTTACAGAAAGATCTTTCCATGCACAGTTTTAACTTCTCAACTCGAATGGGGAGGTTTCAGGAAAAGCCCAAGAAAATGAAAATTTAAGTTACACTATGGTAACCATTCGTCTGGATGGGTTGTGCATGCACATACGGTAATTAAAGCAGTTTTTTGGTTTTTATGAACGTGCGCATGTTATGCACATGTACATACCGAAAAAATTGCTTGCAAATTACTTGTATATCGTGCAGATTAACGGGTTACCAAGTGTTTTTCTCCTGAACCTGACCCAACATACATATATGCATAACCATCATGCCAAAACTGCATCATATAATACACAACCTGAACCGAAATCCAGGACCCCCCCCCCCTTCTTAAGCCTGAAAGCTAATTGATTAACTAGAAGACTGAACCCTCCAACCACCAATGAACTTGAGACAAGGCTTCAATTCAAGCCACCAACGACAACAGTCGAACCGTATGATATTCCCTTTGCACATCAGCATGATAGAATTCCGAATACGTGCCAAAGAGGCTAGGATCGGACGCATCTGTCCATTGGCCACATCACCATACGTGCGAGATCATTGGCCTATCTTGCCGGACAAGGGCAACCGTGCAGAGTCAAAGCTGGAATGTCAACAAAAAAACATGAACAACTTGATATAACATAAGTTTCTTTCTTTTTTCATTTACAACAATGAAATTGTAATGTCACAATGCTTGCATATAACCTAGGAGTGGAAAGAAGAAAGCATCTCATACTTGTTCAACAGTGTCCCTTATCTGGTAGATGTACATGCAGGAACCAACAATCGATCAAGTTCTTGATGTAAAAGCTCTTTATCCTATAAAACACAAGAGAACTTTATAAATGTATATATGAAAATGTAGAAAAAAACACTGAATGACTGAAAATTATGTACCATCGATATATTATAAGGAACGTGTGAGTCGTTTGAGGTTTTCAAGAACCTATGTTCGAGTAACATGCTAGCTGTTGGCCTTTCTGCAGGATTCCTTATGAAGCAGCAACGTAAGAAATCTTTGCCTTCCGGAGACATTTTCTCAGGTATTGATGGATTCTCCTTAATGACTTTGAACATGGCTGCAGGCTGCATTGAAGGAAGCAGACAAAAGAAGTGATAAATAACTGTAACTTTCCACATATATCCCAATTATGTGCATATACAAGCGAAATGGTAATTAATGTTGGCATGGGAATACAGCAAATAAAATATGTTGTTTACCCCTTCATACTCGCTCCAAGGTGGTTTCCCGTCAAACATTTCAATAATTGTACAGCCCAAACTCCATATATCCACGGCCAGAGCAAGATCTGGATCAACATCTTTCTCCGTCTCTAACTGTAAGAGCTGCAGAAAAGACAATGGTGTGGGAAAGGAAGAAAGAATGTTGTATTATCAAATATCTTGATGTTGGAGCACAAACGTACCTCAGGTGCCATCCAGTAAGGGCTTCCTTTTAGAGAAAGATGACCAGCTTGTCCGCTAAGCTGTGTAACAAGATTAAAATTTTAATACAAAGTACGATGATATTGAGCTATGTGGCTCTTTTTTGTGGATCATTATTATACAACCATCAGGAGAAGCAAATACAACGGGTACACTAATCAATACAGCATTTGTATAAGTAAATCCCACCCCTCCTAGACCCTACCTTCGAGTGGGATATACCGGGTTCATTAGGTTTGGTTTACTGTATAAGTAAACATTGAGATAGGATGCAGTAAGAAGGTATAAGTTTTGATGGTGATACCCCACCAGAGAGATCTCCATAATTATGCATGAACGGCTCAGCATCAAAGAAGAGAACCACCCATCATGATTACTAAGAACCGTAATATGCAAAAAACTTCAGAATTTATTTTATCACTAAATAGATCTGATAAAAACCACTTAGAAAAGATTAATGCATACTGATGCCAACTTGTGATTTGTTTCATGTACTCGACTCTATTTTAAGTTGATTAAAGATAGCTATTTCTGATGGGCAAGAGCTTACATGTTTTGCCATCCCAAAATCAGCAAGCTTGACGACCCCATTCACATCAACCAGCAAATTCGCACCTTTAATGTCTCTACAGAAAGTGATCATTTTCAGAGTTACCATGCTAGAAGTTATGATACTAGAAAATTGGTGTCATCAAAGAAAACCGAAAATCCTAAATCTCATGACTCGAACAAAATGGTTAGCTTATTTCTGAATAGAACTCCTCAATCACACCGGGAAAAAGGAATGCACACAGAATTACAGACAGAAGTTGGTGTCCATTAAGCAACTAAACATGTAACCGGACCTGTGTATTGTCCTTGTGCTATGTAAGTAGGCCAGTCCTGAAACAATGTGGCGTGTGAAATTGCGTACAATAGATTCTGTCATTCCTCCACAATGATCACGAACATACTTGTTGATTGAACCAGGATGGACGTACTCCAAATAAATGTAAAACCGATCATCGACCTGCACATGTATAAGGTTAAATCTCTCCATTTTCTTTAAAGCAGAGAAATAGTGATCATAACTAAGAAACAATTAAGAACTTACTATTTCGCTACCATAATACTGCACAATGTTTGGATGTTTAAGCTGGCTAAGAACATCAATTTCCTGAAAATGAACAAAGGAAGTGTATATAAAATCTCAATTTAAGTAACTAAGTATACAAAGCTTACACAATTGGAAGGAGAAAATACAGCAACAAAACCTGCTCTAATTGCTTTATACACTCTGCAGCTTTTGGGTCATCTGGTAATAGTTGGACTTCTTTCATTGCACACAGAGCTCCGGTTTCCCTATCAAAGAATAGAAAAATATTAGTTTTTAGCACCATATGGATGATAGTTCGACTAGTCTATTAGAATTTATGAACCTGTTAGAGCCAACATAAACACTTCCAAATGTTCCACAACCGAGGAGCTTTCCCTTTTGCCATTGACTTAGCCTTGGTGTTGTTGGCCTCGAATCAGGTCTACTGTTAACTTGGGGAGGGGAAGAAGGCGGAGGCATGGTGGCTCCAGGAGGGAGAGGCAAGGGGTGGGCTATGGCCTGCGCATTGCTGTCACGCCGGCCCATTGTATTTTCAATGGCCATATTCTTATGCAATGAGGAGTTTGATCTTATAGAACTTCTGACACCAGTCTTTTGCCTTGGACTACTAGTAGATGAACTGCCAACAAGGTATGCATCAGGAAACTTCCAAGAAACATTTACAGCACCTGGAGTTATATCTGGAATAGGGTTCTCTCGTGCAGACCATATTTGAAGTGTTGGAGGAGGCATATAGTAAGGCAAAAACATCTCAGTGGTACTTGTTGGTGAGTTGACTGGACTTGATACGGGACTCGCTGGGGCACTGAAAGAACCAGTGTGCGTTTGTCTATTTCTTAAAACAACTCCGCCATTCTGAGATACAACGTCCTCTCTATCCCTCAGAGTATCTGCGCTAGCCGCTCTAGAAACAAGAAGAATGTGAAAATTGAATCAAGCCACCTAAAGTGTGGATTTGTGAAAATGAAGATAAAAATCATTCTAATGGTAGCATTCAGGGCGTCAAAGCCAAAGAAATGAAATTGACGATCAGTCTTTGTATAACCATGGTTAATAACAGTAGTCCTGCAGCTGCTAGTTAGCTTAAAGAATGGAAATGAAATTAGCATCTGCAGTTCGAAATGAAACAAGATTTACATCAACTCCTTCAAATTCAATGCCTGTCGTAACAAAGCAATAGAAAATTAAAATTTGGTTGCTGGAGCATGCTTCTCTCTCTTCTCAAGGGTTCAAAGAAAATAGACCCATTCTTCCTCAAGGAAGTACATCCAAGTTTTTTCTTCCATAAACTGGGAACAGGTTTGAGCCTAATCTATGAAACAAAGGTAAAAGGCCACTGGCGGTAACCAGATACAGGTCAGTGAAATATAGGGTGTTTCTATGTTCTAAACGTAGCCACTTTATGATCCAGTTGCAAAGTCTGATTATGATTTATGAATCAAGTTTGATCGATACATAAAAATTAGGTAATTTACATCATTATATGAAACATGCGAGTATATCTATCAACCTACACAAAGTCAGTAAACTACTTACATAAATGTTCTTATTTTGAATATTTTTTGATTGTTTCCTTATCGTAATTAGCATCAAATCATCATTCACATTTGGCAATTGAGTGTAAATTGTACCGCTCATTTTGCTTCAAATGTAATAAGAATTGTTTGTATGTAGATTATAGCTGATAATTAAAGTATAACGAGAAGTTACTATAATCATGGGATGGAATGGAACATTATTAAGTGATCCCGATCTCGATCTAAGCAATTTCGGATAGAATCAACAGGATATTGAAAGGATTGAAACAGTTAAGGATCAATAGTATGAAGTCCAAATGAAATTGAGAAATTGAAAGAAAATAGTCGAAAATTTACCGTTGAATTTCCTTAATATCGCCGTCATAAATGTTAGAGGTTGCTCTCTTCTCACCGGCTTTCTTATGAGCATCGTGTTTGAACAGAAAATCCAATTCAGGAAGAGGAAGCGGCACAGGCTTGACCATTAAGCGGGCGGGGGCGTGGCCAATGTCGTTGTCGGTGAGGTGTCGGAGCTTTCTGGCACGAGTGAGGCGGCGACGCTGTATATAGCCGAAACTATTAGCATGGCCATGGGAATTGGTGAACAAGGAAGCAAGTTTGGAGGCATGAGTACCATTGTTATGGTTCATAAAATTATCGTCGGAGGAGGGAGACGATGAGGAAGAATGAGAAGAGGCGTTTTGCCACCAATGCATGGTATGGTTGGAGGCATGAGTACCATTGCTATGGTTAATAAAATGATCGTCGGAGGAGGGAGACGATGAGGAAGAATGAGAAGAGGCGTTTTGCCACCAATGCATGGTATGGTGGCGGGTGATTGTGGAGGAGGAGTGCATCTTGGCGGTGGTTTAAGATATGGACAACGACGTCGTCTTGTTCGTCTTCGTCGTTTCCATTTTTTATGCCCCCTCTCTCTCTCTCTCCCTGATCTTTCTCTCTCTTCTTTTTCTATTTGCTCTTTTCTTTTTCTGTGTTGTTGACGAGACGGTTCACGATTCCGGTGGAAAAGGAGATCGGGAGGCTCTCCAATTTGTATGTCAAACCTAATTCCACAGAAGATACCATCGAAAATGAGAATTTTCTTTTATAAATGCATAAAGCTGCTTTCATTTACAAAATCAATACTTGTTATAAATATTACTAGAAGAGTACTCGCGCAATGCAGCGAGATACATCGTGTTTTTAATATTTCATTTTATTATTTATCTCAGTCGATGTTATAA
>NC_037528.1:13907342-13909278 GCF_001531365.2 Cynara cardunculus var. scolymus | reverse complement strand
TTATATTTTAGATTTTTTATATTTAAAATAAGATGTTTATCCTGTATTTGATTGTGTTTATCTGCAGTTAGTTACACGGATTCAGTTATGGGATGAAATCGGATAGGGATGAACGGGTTTAAGAGTTTTAAGAGTTTAAGAGTTTTTAAGAGTTTTAGCCAAATGCATTATAATATAGTATAGATAAAGTAATCTCAATCAAAAATGGGACCTGTTATGGTTTTGGAGGGTTTCGAGGGACAAGCCCGGCCGGTATCGGTTATGGGCCTGGCCTGGTTTTTAAAAAAATAGCTGTTTTTTTGAAAAATATAATCGTTATATAACCCTTTTTTTGTCTTTTTTGACTTTTTTGCCTTCTATAACCCTGTATATCAGTGTCATGATTGAAGGATTTACATACAAACTTACAAAACGCAAAAAAAACGTTCACAATTCTCGATTTTAATTAAAATAAAACGCATTTTTAAAGTGTATTTAAGTGACCTAATTACAAATTTTATAATGTACTAAAAAAATTTATCACTAAAAAAGTTCAATTTTTTTTTTGGTCGGGACCAGGATCGGCTAACCATAACCGGTTATAAAAATGCTTAACCGGGTTTACTATTTTCGACCGGAACCAATAAAGACCGGCTTGGCTCGGCTTGGCTCGAAACCGGTTTTTGGCTAAGCAAAAGACCAAACCAATGCTTAGAAAGTTAGAAGGACCAAACTCGTTTGATATACTGAACTGGGCCTCATAATACTGAGCCCAAGAACCGGTACTTAAAGTGTGCTTTTGTTTTACCATTAGTCAAAATAATTTGTATATGATATTTAAACACGTTTTATTTTTTTAGGCACAGAAAGTACGTATGTTTATGATAAAAAGTACAGGTGTTTGGGATTGTTTATTTAAAGCGTTTATTTTTTATTCCGGTGTAATACCATGATAAGGAGTTTAGTATTTGGATGGAAAAAATTAAAAAAAAAATACTTATACTGGTAATAAGAAGTTTTTGGTACATTAATTTCTTATAACTTATTAACTTATTCTGGTGTGGTATTAGTAATAAAAAGTTTTTACATGTATAAGCTAATCCAAACACCTTAGTACCAGCTTATTACATTCTGGTATCATAATAAACTAATCCAAACACTTTTTGTAAAACTCATGTGTGACATCACATAAGTTGATAAACACTTTTACAAAAATAAACACAAGTTGTTTTAAATAAACGATCCCAAACACCCCCAATATGGTTTTGGTTGACGTTTAAGTACAAATTGCATAAATTGTTAATGAGTATTAGCTTTTTAGCCTAAGTTGGGTTTGTTTTAAATTAGGTGTCGTTTACTAAACACTTACCCGGGTAAGCGCTTATCAAATCACTTTACCTTACCAGATGAATACGACAAGGACTAAAAATCTTACCCGATAAGTGAGGACGAGGACTCTTACTATGGTTAGCGCTTACCGGGATAAATTGTTGCATACGATGCGCTTTAGTGAATAAAATCTTACCCGGTAAATAAACGATAATGTTGAATTTTACCGGTAAGTGTTTAGGTAAACGACCCCTTAATTAGTCATTTATTTAGATACAATCAACATAAACCTCGCAGTCTGAGTTGTCTATAATTTGGTTTGTGGTTTGTAAAAATGTTCAAATCCTACATGTTGTTTGGTTTGCAATTCTTATCATCCATAAAATATTGTGTGTATCATTATCTAACATTGAGGTAATAATTAATATTAATCGGAGCATAAAATTACATACAAATATGGTTGTGCTCATCTAAACAAGATATAAACTCAAAAAAATAAGTAAACAACTTATGGTTAACTAGAAGCGTACTCGTGCAATGCAACGATATACATCATGATTTTAATATTTCATTTTCTTCTTTATCTCAGTTGATATTATAATATGGTTTTATGTGATTTTGAGAAAGC
>NC_037528.1:13899501-13905817 GCF_001531365.2 Cynara cardunculus var. scolymus | reverse complement strand
ATAATATTTTATAAAGATAATAATTAAGTATTCTGTTAGAACTTAATGATTATCCTAATTATATTTTAGATTTTTTATATTTAAAATGAGATGTTTATCTTGTATTTGATTGTGTTTATTTGCAGTTAGTTACACAAATTYAGATATGGGATGAAATCGGATAGGGATGAACGAGTTTAAGAGTTTTAAGAGTTTTAAGAGTTTAAGAGTTTTTAAGAGTTTTAGTCAAATGCTTTATAATATAGTATAGATAATTGAATTTGGGTTACTTTGTTGTTATTATATGTGGAGTTTTAATGTAATTAATAATATAAGGTGGTATATTTTGTTTTATTTATCACTCGTCCAGTTGGTTATAATCTCACACAGTTGTACATAGGGTCTCCTAAAACATTAGTATCTATCCTGCTTGAATATGGACATGCTTCGTCGAATTCAAACTTCGTGATGTTCAGAACCACCCTAAAACTAGAATCAGATTTTGTGATATTGAAAATACATACAAGAACCCAGAATTTAAAACCAGATTCAAACCCTGTTGGCATCTTGATGAACGGAGACAAGGAGGGGGTGTCGGTTGACTGAAAAGGGAAGTGTTGGTGGTGGCGATTCCATAAAAAGTGGAGGAGATGGAGGTGGCAGTTGTTGTTGAAGAGAGACAGTATTAACGTTTAATGTGTATATGATTATGGAAAGGATGGGGGTTTACGTTATCATATAAATAACAATAATATTATTAATTTATTTATATAAATAATATAAAAGTTATTAATTTTTTAGAAAGGTGGAAATTAAATTAAAAACCAAGAAAAGAGCACATGGTTTCAACAAGGGTTAGAAACCCATAATCAAACAAAAGCGTTGCAGCCCTGGTAAAAAAAACAAAAAACATATGGCAATAAGGAATGCACAAAAAAGGGGTACAACACTGCTTACAACAGAGTTGTTAAACCAGTAAGCCTGTGAGAAAAGAAAGCTCTTAGCACCAGTGGAAAACAGAAAATTGCATGAGAAGCTAAGTTTCAAAGACAAGATCTAAATGTCGAACAAATGAGGATTAAACACGAGTTGATTTCGTGTCTTCCAAATTTTATATAATTATATAAGTACCACATGATGGAAATCTTTATAGGTTAGCAAGAATGTAGTTTATGGTTCTCCCATGCGACGATGTCATCAATCGACTGCAATTTTATAGCCAACATTTTCGTTCAACAAAATATATGTTTCCAAACACCAAAAACTAACATGCATTTAAGAAAACAGTGGTTAATCGATTCAATGTTATAGCCGCATGGAGGACAGAGCGTCGAATGGAGCTCAATTCCTAAACCATCTAACAGCTTAGGGACATGAACACGTCTAGGGCAGAGACGCCAAATAAAGATGAAAACTTTCTTTTTTTGGAAAATAGACGATAAAAGTAAAAAATGGCCATATTGTCCCGACTGAGGGGCACATGCAGTGGTTAACATAATGTTAGTTATCAATGTTAACTCAAGGGACGTTTTTAAAATTTGAAAGACAAAATAAAAACCATTTATATAATATTATATATGTAGTTGCTCTAACTTTTGTTGTCCCATTTATAAGAAATTTCTTTTTCTTTTATATTAGTAAAAAAATTATGAATAAATCGTATTTTTCAATGTATTAATGATTTGTATTTAATATTAAATATAGGGGTTCAAACAACAACAATACCAAAATAGAAAAACATGAAAATAGTCAAATATCATACACTAACAGTCAACGCAAGGGTGTGTAGACGATGTGGCCCGCGACCTAAAGTCGCGTGATTTTAGTGTAAAATTGTACGTGATTCGACTTTTTTTTGTACTCTTATTAATTATTATTCTCGTGTGAACCTTATATTTGTATTTAAAAAAGTATAAATATATATATGGCAAAAAGTTGATGATGAAAAGTCGATTACATCAGTAAAAACGAACCAAGGGCATGAAAAACGCGTAACTTAATTGAAAAGTTGCATGGATTGATTGGGTTCAGGATCTTTTTATTGTCATTAATGTCTGGAAAAGCCCTTTTAGTTGTAGTAATATAAATGACACGTTATATTTATAAAACTCGAATAACTTTGTTCTTATTTTTCACATGAGTTATAATATATGTTACAAACAGTTTATGTACAACCTATATTTTTATATGATATTCTATATTGCGAAATAGCCACACGATCAAATCCCTAATTCCGGTGTAGTCATGATATCTTACTTATCTCACAAACTGATTATAAACACAACATTTCATCACAACTTAACAAACAAAAAGGCAAACATCTTAAATAAAAAATAGCGTCAACGAACTTAGTCGATTACTAAATCTAACACAAAAGATATAAATTGGTTGACCGAAAATCGCTTCTTATCGAATAAAGTTTCAAACTTTATGTTGTAACGGCTTAAAAGTATTTCAACCTCGATGTTGAATAGGCTTCAATGTTCTAACTTTACAATAGCATCCAAAAAGCACATGTATTGGCTGAAAAGTATTTCAACCTCCATGTGTTGAATAGGCTTTAATTTGTACAAATCGTATGTTCAATTAAATCCACTTATTGTTGGACCTCCAATTTTGTTCAAAAATCAACTTAAACTCAAAATTCAAGTTTACAACATGGTTATTGATCCTTCATAAACACATTAAAGCACCCCGATTGAGCTTTCATCAAGATCTCGAAGTATAAAGATCAACTTAATTCTTTCGAATTTCAACTCAAGTTGTTGTTGAGATTGTGTCACAAAACAAATAAAGTTGCAAACTTCAAAAAGATAAGATATTGTTGCAACCTACAACCAATGCGGATAACAATGTATGATTGAAATCAAACGACACTGCTAGAAGATACTAGACAAATAAGTAAATAATAACACAACCAACTAAACATGATTGCATGGTCCTATCACCGATATATTGATATATATACATCCACATGGAATACGAGAATACTTGTATTTATGGAAAAACCAAAAAACAGGAAAAAGTTGCAAATTATGATTCCAACCCAACGAAAGTTAATCCTCATATTTTCTACGTGTTTCTCACATTTAGTTTGTGCTATTTACTATTTAGAGCCTAAAATTCGAAAGCTATTTTTATAAGAAAACCCAATTGGTCTCACCAAAACAAATGCTCAAATAAGGGTTTTCAACTTTATCGCTTGACACAACTGTGTTGGATCACATCACATGGGGGTGCCATATTTCCAAAAGCTTTCAACCACATGAGCATTAAAACATGCTTCGAGAAGACGGCCCCATAATGGCCCTTTTTGACATCCGTGATGGATTTATTAAATTGTCATAAACAAAATTGGTCGAGTTCATGCTTAAACTTCATGAAATAATCAAAAGTCAACAGTTTGGTCTTAGAATCAACCGTTTAGTTTCCGAACCGTTTGATCAATATAGTTTTAAACAATTTTGTTGTGTTGCAAAGCTTGTTTTTTATTTGTTTTTTCTATTTTTAAACCTTACAAACTTTTTTCATTCTCAATTTAATGATACACGTTCATACGATTATTAGCCATTCTACCGTTATTAAAATCTTCAAAAAGCAAATACATAAAGACTTAAATTATATCGGGTGAATTTTCTCAAACGTACATTTATTGGTACTCTCGAGCTTTTAACGGTTTCGAATGATACCATATTTGTATATATCAGCATCATCATACATAATTAAATAATGAATTTTTAATAGTTAATTAAAATTAAAACCAAATACGAGATTCATATCAATTATGAAAGAAAGAAAGAAAGAAAAAGGTAAGTTTTGATTTGTCAAATCCTCGTGTAAATGTAATCGTGTGTTTTGAATTTGTATTGGTTCATTCTAGACACATTTTGTCAGTGTCAGCGACACATTTAATGCATTTTGCAAATTTCTTTCCTTCAAAGTAAGATGACAAAACTCTTTTTTTATTTAATATTTTAACTTATTTTTACATCAAAATGTATAATATAATGTATTATAAAACATGTTGATGTATTACATCTTAAATATTTAGGTTCCAGATTGTAAATAACAAAAATGTAATGTATTTTTTGGATAAAAATTTGATTATTTGCAATTTTAATCTTGTAATAATTTTAATAAATAATAAATTAGAAAATAAATATAAAAAAACAGTAGAAGAATTTTTTTTTACATATTATACATTAAAAATACTTGCTATATTTTTATTTAGGCAAATGGAGTAAAAATAAAAGTATTATGATAGAGTGTTCAAATTAATATTTTTTTAGGGATGTTTAAGAAATCGTTTTATCGTTCAAATAGATTGAAGCAAGTTAAACTGGACCGCGTTTTTGACGGTTTGGACGGTATCATGGTCCCGTCCGGTTTGAACAATAGTCAAGTCGTTCAATCCACTCTGGCATGCGGTTTGAATCTTTTTTTGAACGGTCTAGACCGAAACAACCTCCAAAAATACACATCTATTAATTGTGTTTAGTTTTTATCCATCAACTCAACTTTTATAGTCCAATGAAAAAATGTCAGTCTTAAACGTTATGTTTTTATTTACATTTCATTTCTATTTTAGTTCTTTATGCTCAAAGTAATGTTTTGACCTCAGGGACGAAATATAAATGAATTACAAACTATAGGGATGAAAATCTAAATTTCAAAACCATAGAGACAAAGTGCAAATTTTTTAACAAACCATAGGAACGAAAAACATAACTTCCTCAAAAACTAATTATGTTAAAGACGATTTAATTTTATTGTTATTTTTCTATGTTGCAATAAACAAGTTTATTATCGATATTTTAATACCAAAATCATTGAAAACCATTCAGAAATGAACTCCAATTTTATCATCCTAAAGTTAGGTTTCGAGTTTTCATATTATTTTTCATACAAAAACTAAAAGTCAACTATTTAGTTGTTAACCAAATGAAAGATTCATACATATTAACTTAAAATTGAATAAATCCCTATATAAACTTCAACAAGGTTTTCATACTGAAGTAGGCAAAAATATTATAAAACAATAAATTAAATCGTATTTAATATAATTATTTTTTAATTTAAACAAATTTAACTATAAAATAATACTCTATTTTATTTATTTTGATATCAAAATATATATATATATATATATATATACTAGATTGGTATTTGCGCAATGCAGCGAAATACCTCTTGATTTTAATATTTTATTTTATTATTTATCTCAGTCGATGTTATAATATGATCTTACGTGATTTTGAAAAAACGATGATATTTTTATTTTTGAATAAAATATAAATTTGAAGAGATCATAAAAATTTGGCAAAAATATATTGATATTAGTATCAAATTAACTATTTAAAATTCTTCATTTTTTGTGTAACTTTTTAATTCAATTTTTTTAATTATAATTTAATTTAGGTTCAATAATGAAGTAATTTATATTTGGTTTAATAATATAATTTTCTTATACATATAATAATTAATTATTTTGTTAGAACTTGATAATTATTCTAATTATATTTTAGATTTTTTATATTTTAAAATGAGATGTTTATTCTCTATTTGATTATGTTTACTCGTAGTTAGTTACATGAATTCAAACATAGAGCTTTAATAAGTTGTACTTATGCATAATTTACTTGTAATATTGATTTTTAAGTAATATGCATCAATATACAATATTTTATGCATAAAAAATGGTTTTTAAGAGTTTTTGTCAAATACATTATAATATAGTATAGATAAAATCAAACAGTTTCTTTTATTTCCATTTCCACTGCCTCTAACCAAACACCTCTTAAATTATTCTCACGATCTTGATCATTTTCTAATTTTCTCTATAAATCAGATTTGTTATACTGGTATTTATTGGGTATCTAGAAAGACCGTTTTATAGATTGAATGATTTTATGAGAAGTTCAAAAGTATAGCCATCAAATTAGAAATTTGATTCAATACATTAAAGACTATAAATCCTATTAAAAGCTATAATTTGTACTATAATTAAATTCTATTTGAGATGCGACTTAATCAAACTGGTATAGTGGTAGACTCGGGATTTTGTAGAGCGGTTGCACCTTTAAGGTGAATCAACGACTCACAAAGTCACCCAATGTGTTTTTAACCGAATTCAACAGTTTCGAGGGCTTTTTAAAATTTATGGTTGATTTTAAGAAATTGGTTTTCAAATTTTTTTTATTGATGTTTATTGTATATTCTAATATCCCGGAGCACCTTTTAAAATTTAGCGGATGCACCTTTCATATCTAAAAAAATCTATTTGCAAAAATAAGTTGAACGAGTGTGTAAAACCCTGTTAAAGGCTTAATAAATTCGT
>NC_037528.1:13892614-13893647 GCF_001531365.2 Cynara cardunculus var. scolymus | reverse complement strand
TATATATATATATATATATATATATATACACACACACATGTGTGTGTGTACGCGTATGCTTGTGTATGTGTGAGAGAGAGAGAGAATAAAAATATTGTTTTTATTTTTTTATATGAAAAAGACAAAAAAAAACAAAAGACTAAAATGACCTTTGATTTGACAGAGTTCACATAGGTGTTAGTCAGAGGGACCATGACTGAAACAAACGGAATAGCATAGGACCAAAATTACAATAAACATACTATAAAGACCTTATTAAAAAGAATATCTAAATATAGGGACCAAATCTACAATTCACTCAATAAGACTGATATCTTAATGTTATATCAGTAATCACTTCAAAAAAAACATTGATATTTAACAATGTCATATAAGAAGTTTCGTGATATATATCTATACTATATTATAAAGCATTTGGCTAAAACTCTTGAAAACTCTTAAAAACTCTTAAAACTCTTAAAAACTCTTAAACCAGATTTTATCTCTATCCGATTTTATTCCATATATGAATTCGAATAACTAACTTCAGATAAACACAATCAAATACATGATAAACATCTAATTTTAAATATAAAACATCTAAAATATAATTAGGATAATCATTGAGTTCTAACAGAATACTTAATTATTATCTTTATAAAATGTTATGTTATTCAACCAAAAATAAATTATTTYATTATTAAACTTAAATTAAATTATAAAAAAAATAATTTATACTATATTATAAAGCATTTGACAAAAACTCTTAAAARCTACTTTTTATGCGTAAAGTACTGTTTATTAATGCATATTACTTAAAACTCAAAATTAAAAGTAGATTGTGCGTAAGTATTAAAGCTCCATATCTGAATTCTTGTAACTAATTGCAGATAAACATAATCAAATACAAGATAAACATCTTATATTAAATATTAAAAATCTAAAATATAATTAGGATGATCATTGAGTTCTAACAAAATACTTAATTATTGTCTTTATAAAATGTTATATTATTAAACCAAAATTAAATTATTTCATTATTAAATTTAAATTA
>NC_037528.1:13889332-13889954 GCF_001531365.2 Cynara cardunculus var. scolymus | reverse complement strand
TATAATAAAAGTTTGAAACGTTACCATTTTCATACTTTCTTTTATTAAATTGCCTTAAATAAAATGTATTAATAACTTCCTTAATTATCAAAAAATTGTGTAAAATGACATAAATACCCTTATCAATTAAATTTAATTAAAAACAAATAGAATTTTCTTATTGGTCGAAATTGGTTTACACGGTTTTTTAGAATTGGATGGTTTGTATTTGAACCTGCCCCTATATATATATATATATATAAATTGGTCAAAGCAACCGTTATGATCTAGTTTAACCGGTTTGATCACTTACGGCCAAAACGCTCGGTCTGAAAAATTTATTAAACCTTAAATAGTCCAAATTAGACCACTAGCACCTCTTATTTCTAAAAACATTAACAATTGGTCAAGCTTTTCTAAATTTATAATTACTTAGATTAATAGAACATTCTAATAAATTACTTATCTGTATTGACAACTATTATCTTATTGAAGTTAATTGTGATATATTTTGTTTTAAAATATTATTTGATTTTTAAATATATTTTATGTAAATAATATATTCTTATTTTAATGATATTGTAATCTACCATAGGGAAAAGTACAATAAAAACCAACAGACTTTCTTGTTTGGAATGATTAA
>NC_037528.1:13855349-13887177 GCF_001531365.2 Cynara cardunculus var. scolymus | reverse complement strand
TTTTACCACTTTATCGTTCAAAATATGAATGTTCATTGGGGTTTTTTCCGGATTTTTTTTTCACTATTTTACCACTTTAACTAGTTGTACAAGTCATAAGAATGTATCCAACATGTTTTATWAAAGTTCAAGAAGTTATTTAACATGTTTTGGATTGTTCAAGGATTTATTTGTTCAAAAAATTGTCCAAGGAGTTATTTAACATTTTTTGGAATGTCCAAGGACTTATTTGTTCCAAAAATTGTCCAAGGAGTTATTTAACATTTTTTGGAATGTCCAAGGACTTATTTGTTCCAAAAATTGTCCAATGACTTATTTAACATATTTTGAAATGTCCAAAGACTTATTTGTTCCAAAAAAATTGTCCAATGACTTATTTAACATGTTTTGGAATGTCCAAGGACTTATTTATTCCAAAAAAAAAGTCCAATGACTTAATCATTCCAAACAAGAAAATCCATTGGTTTTTATTGTACTTTTCCCTCTACCATATTACTAATTCGATGGAATATAAAAAATGACACCAAAATTTTAAATTTAATTTTTTAGATTTAAAAAATATCTACAATATAAAGCTACATATTATTCATTTATTAAAGAGTGAATTATGAATTTGTTATTTGTGTTTTGATTTTTACGACTAGATTTCCTATGATATATTTATTATACATTTGGTCGAGTGGTATTCGATTTATCGTGGTCATGGTCCTGTCCAATTAATATTGTTAAAATGAATCCGTTAACCAACCAAATAAATGTCACTTTAGTCTTTTTGTCTCTTTTATGTTCTTTTCCTATTAAAACGTAAAACAATATTCTCACATAAATATATACACACACACACACATATAGGGAGGATCAAACGGGAATAGTATGCATTTAAAAGAACACGAAAACGAGCGGTTCACGTGTGATTTTATACTAACATCACATACATCACATGTAGTTCAAACGACCTTGCTCGGCGACCTAAAGACACAATCACGAGTCGTCTAGACACTTTTTTGACCATTAATGTAATATCATATATGATTTTACACGTGGTTTGCTCATTTTCATGTTCATTTAAATGGGTACCGTTCTCTTTTAAAGATATCATAAAAATTTGACAAAAATATTTTGATATTAATATCAAATTAATTATTTAAAATTCTTATTTTTGTGTAATTTTTTAATTCAAATTTTTACTATAATTTAATTTATGTTCAATAACGAAGTAATATATATTTGGTTTAATAATATAATTTTTTAATACAGATAATAATTAATTATTTTGTTAGAGCTCGATAATTATCTTAATTATATTTTAGATTTTTTATATTTTAAAATGAGATGTTTATCTTATATTTGATTATGTTTATCCGCATTTAGTTATACGAATTCAAATATCGAGCTTTAATAAGTTGTATTTATGCATAATTTATTTGTAATCTAGAATTTTAAGTATTATGCATCAATATACAGTACTTTATGCATAAAAAATGAGTTTTAAGAGTTTTTGTCAAATTTTTTATAATATAGTATAGATATATAGAGAGAAAAAGTTTAGTTCAAATGTTAACTCAAACTATTGTGTTAACTTTATAAATTTTTTCAACCAATCATAATTCATCTTAGTATTAGGTTCTTCTCTATCTTAGAATCTAATGATTAAGGTATATGGATAATTTTCTTTTATTATGTAACTCTTATGTCATTAATTGGAAGTTACAAAATCATAAAATCTCATGATTTATGTATTTATGCATCATTAATTGGATTATACATTTTTTATGAGAAATATATATATAAAAAGAAAAAGTTAAAACGAGTAAAATGACCCTTCATTTAATTCAAATAGTATTGGTTAAGAATATGATAGCTGTAACAAAATCAATATCAGGTAAATCAAATCCATAATAAACATGGTAAAAAAGAACTTCAGTTTATTAAAAAAAAAAAAAAGAGAGAGAGAGAGAGGGGAAATCAGACTTTATTATATTTGGCGTCAACTCTCTAAATTGTACCTTGCTTTTGACCAATCTCTTTAAAGATTTGGAGAAGAATAGTATTTAATTCAATAGTGATGAAGTTTAGATTTTAGTGTTAGTTTATTAGAAAATGTGTAGATGGAAAGAAAGGGGTAATTATGGAAATAGACGGAAAACCGTACAGGGACAAAGAGGAAACTCAGGGGGCATTTAAGTGATCGTTCAGAATCATATAGGTCATGTCCCTCTCTCTCTCTCTCTCTCTCTCTCTCTCCAACCATGCTGTAACAAACCCCCGAATTTTAATCCGACGGTCAAAACTCATCCTCTCTCTAAATCTCTACGGCGAAGGATTCATCTCCCTCAGACTTATCATCAATACACGCACAGAAATGACGTCTAGGTAATGCTTCTCTTCAAATACTTTGTGTGTGTGTGTGTGTGTTGGGGTCTGATTTCATATTTATTTCCTCATATCATTTTTGCTAGGGTTTTATGATGATCGGATTCTGCACTTGAACCCTAGCTACCATCTCCAATCTCTTTGAATTCAAGGTACGTACATCATTTATTTTACGATGAAATCAACTCATCTCTGATTCTATTCATCTTCATTTTCAACTTCTTTTCTTGTTTCTTGCATAATATGTTTTTCACGCAATTAGGTTTTTCTTCTGGAGAAGGAATTAGTAGAATAAGAGTGTGATCTAAAGAGCTTAATCATTAACAAATTGAATCAAAACACAGAGGTGATAGATCTTTGGAAATGTTTGAATACAAGTTCCGTAATGCTATATATTTTGTTTCGGTTCTCGACCTCTCTTAAACTTACTTGTTTGATTTTTCTGATTAGCTTAATCAAATTCGCTGACTTTGATCAAGTAGAACATATATAATTAATTCGGCACGTGAAGCTTCTCCGATTGCCATATATAATGATATTCATTTATCTGAATCCTCTCATGAATGTGCGTCTGTTTATAGTCGACAGATCTAGTCTGTCAACATGATCCCATTGATTAATCTTTTTGAATATTATATCTTAATTAAATCTACTTCCGTACTAGATCCAAAAATCAATTTCGATATGCTGGTTTATTTAAATTTCATCAACAATTTGTATGTGCAGTTCTCAAAATATGTATGCAGTTGTGAAGGTAAAGGAGAAAATGTCGTCAAATTCACCGTGTGCAGCGTGCAAGTTTCTACGTCGTAGATGCATACAAGAATGTGTTTTCGCACCCTACTTTCCGCCAGACCAGCCTCAGAAATTCGCCAACGTACACAAAGTCTTTGGAGCAAGCAACGTTGCCAAAATCCTCAACGAGCTCAACCCCACGCAACGAGAAGATGCCGTTAATTCTTTAGCCTACGAGGCCGATGCAAGGCTCCGGGATCCTGTTTATGGCTGTGTGGGATTAATCTCGATTCTCCAGCATCGATTAAAGCAAGTCCAGATCGACTTAGACAATGCTAAAAGGGAACTGTCTAATTACATTGGGCCATCGGCCATGCTTCCAATTTTGAATCACGGTTTTATTCAACACTCAGTTGTACCTTACAACATGCAGCCGGAACCAGTTTTGGGATTGACCGGACCCAGGAGTAGTTGTTTCCGGGAGGTTCAGCACCATCAGCAAATACTCCAGGATCAGCAGCAGCAGCAGCAACAACTGCTTGCTGCCACTGGTGACAGAGAACAGCCGGAGGTGTTAAGAAACTACGATGATCAGCAACAGCGGTCGGCGGATGTTCTAGGGTATAACAGTGGGTTTGATGTAGTTTCAGCACAGGTGACTGGTAGCGAGTTCAGCCATATGACCACCACCGCTGCAGCCATGTCACCTTCTTTATCATTGGGAGGCTCTTATGATAATAACATATATCAAATCCAACACCAACCACAGCAAGTTCCCCACCACCTTCAGCCGCATCAGCTTTTGCTCCAGCAGCAACCACAAAGAGCCGGTAGTCCGGAAGGTAGGATTGTCAGACCGTGTTGATCGATCGTACTTGCTTCTCCACACACTTAATCTTTATTAGCTAGCTAGATCTTGTTTAAATCAAAGTTTAGTTTTAAATTAGGTAATTAAATCTCCTTTAATTTAATTTTGTCTCTCTAGCTAGCTAAGGACTCAGCCGTTTTTCTTTAATTTTCTCTAGTTAAATTGTTGAATTTAAGGGACATTTGATTAAATTTATTTTATTCCTTGTTTATGGTGCTTTTCTTATTTCTTACCTACCAAATCAAGATTAAAAAATGAGTATAAATATTGATCTGAAAAATATAATAATAATTAATTAATGCTAGGTAGGCGCTTCGATCTTTTTTATTTCGTTTCTCCAATTTTGCATTCATATTATTCCTGCAATACATAAATCGCAGATGGGACCTGGCTAGAATTTTCTTTTTGTATTGTTACCGTTTGACTACAAAAAATATCGTATTTTTTCACAATATTAATATAGATTTGTTGATTGGTATTTTGTCCTTGCATAGAAAAAACCTATGTTCGTACGGGTCTAGTTTACATATGTTTTAAAAAACACAAAAGATTTATTAAAAAACACCAAAGCCTGAAGCATTAACCATCTAATTAGTCATTAAAATTTTGTATTAACATTTCAGTTTCAAAAACTAGATGATTGCATCCAACATAACAATATGGTGATGCTCTTCAAAAACATATTGTTTTCCCTTACAATGAAAGTATGAAGCGATTACCCGTACCACCGTATCATGATATTGGATAGGTGTCCCATATATATAAAATACCACAATTGTGATTGTGATAACATTTTCAATATCAGTTTTCAACTACAAGTTAATTAATTTATATTACAAAAAATATCAGATTAATCATGAGAGACATTAATTAATTAAAATTAGTAACTCATAACATCAATTGATTTGCCTAATTAGTGATATATGGGTTAAATGTTTGAAACTTGGTTATGGTGGGTTTTAAAGTTTTAATGATGAGGTTATCTCAATGTGTGGTGTTGTTGATAGGTTTTGAATGAAAATACCAATAACCCGAAAGAAAAGGGATTCAATTTGACTTACACTAGACAAATATGTAACCGAATTTTCATTGGTTATGATTTTCCTTAAACTGTAAAAAGCAAATTTCATATGTTAGAAAATAGAGTTTAAATTATTTTATTTTATTTTTCGAATTTGTAGTTTCTATTTCTATAATTTATAATTTTTTTAGTATTTTTTCCTCTACTTAAGAATAAATCATTAGAGAATAAACTTTATGAAAAAAAAAACAGTAAACGGTAAAAAGTAAAAAGCAAATTTATAATTTATAACAAACCACAAAGACTAAAAACGTAGTTTACCTCAAAAAGAATATGTGTGGAATGAATATATAAAATATTTTAAAAAAAAATATAAAAAAGGAGTAATTAATGCAAAGGGGGTGTGGGTAGTTAAAGAGGAATTATTGTCTTATTTGGCAGCCATGATGCGTCACAGTCAGTAATGATAACCATAACCTGTACGTATGCTTCTATTTGTGTTGATAAATTGGTGGTTGGAATGAAATAAACAACCACCCTTTTCCCTTTTTTTTTTCATTTTTTCGTTCTCTTAAACCCTTTTTCAACCTAACTATTTTTTCTTTACTTCTTAATAGTTTTATTTAAAAACAATCTTTAAATCGTTAAGAGATAAATCTTATTTGATAAAAAATAAGTTTGTTTCTTAATGGTTCTAAAACATTCTGAATAATTTTGTATCATGAGCCTCCTTTTAACCATTAAGAGTCTTAATTTCATTGTAAATAATTAACAAACAATTATATTTTATTTTGCACTATATCATGAGATCTTCATAATCATTCTGATCACTTAATCAATCTGCACCAAACCATTCAGCAACGGTCAAACGGCCCCTTAGAAGTGTTTGGGATTGCTTATAAAAATAATTTATTGACTTATTATGGTGTGACACATGTAATAAGTATTTTTGGTGTTTGGATAAACAACTTATACCGATCTCAAATTGGTAAATAAGAAGTTTTTGAAGAATTAAACCATTTTAACTTATAATAAGTTAATAAAGATTTTTGTAAAAAAACATAAGTTGTTTCAAATAAGCAATCTCAAACACCCCCTTAGTGAATAAGCAATCTCAAACACCCCCTTAATGAATGTTTAGGATTGCTTATTTATAGTGTTTATTAATTTATTTTGATGTGTTATTGGTAATAAGAAGTTTTTAGTGTTTGGACAGAAGTAAAAGAAATACTTATACCGGTTTGACACCGGTAATAAGAAGTTTTGGTAAGTTATACTCTTCTAAATTATTAATTTATTCTTGTGCGGTACTGATAACAATGAACTGTTAATGTTTGGATGGAAAAAAAATATCAACTTATTACGTTTTGTTACTTGTATATAAGCTAATTCAAACATTTTTTTATAAACTATGATTTAACATCACATAAGTTGATAAACACTTTTATAAAAAATATATATATATATAAGTTGTTTTTATAAGCAATCCCAAACACCTCTTATATTAATACTACGTTTATTTTATTTTATTTTATATTATTTAACTACAAATCCTTTAAAGTAATAAAAAAATATAATTTCAAAAATACAGTATTTATGAAATATGTAAAAACTCTAATGCCTATGGATATGTTGTATAGGTGGTCTAATCAAATCACTTTAAGTATTTTTAGAAAGTGTTTTATAAATAAATGAGTTTATATGACATTTCTTAAAAATATTCTAATAAAATAGCTAAAACGATATTTTATTAAACTTAAATTATACAAAGTATTTTTTAAAAATCACTTATGATATTTTGGTGTCCTATAAAATCAATTTTGTTATAGCGTAAACAATAATATCACTAAAAAAATGCACACAACGTGTTTATCATGTGTACATATTCAATTGTGTTTGTGTATGTATGTTACAAGAGCGAGAATTTTTTATAATATATCTAATTTTATTTTTAAACCAATTCTGTTCGTTTAAATTAAATCTTATAGATCTTATGAATTAAAATCTTATAGATCTTATGAATTAAACAAGTTTTTTTTAAAACCTTTATGATACATATACATATTATATTATATATCTATACTACATTAATAAGTATTTAGACTAAAAGTCTTAAAACATAAATTACTATCAATTTATACAAGAGATTCAAAAATCTCTTAAGTATAAACTATTATGCACAATGTACAAATGCTTAAAACATACTATTTGTTTGGTCAAAGTTTAAGATTTAAGTAAGCCATATTTACATGAAAAAAATATGTTTGGTCTTCAAAAAGTTGTTTGACACTTTGTTTGTTTCCTATTTTGAACCCAAATTCAAATTCAAGGTTCTTCTTTCTTGAAGTAAACTGAAATTTGAAGCAACAATATCAGAAAGGATTTCAGATCTTGCATGCACCCCACCCCAACCTTTCAACTTTATATGGGTTTAGAAACTCAACATGTGTGCAATTATTTTTCCAATCGATCTTTCTATTACACCATATTAATCTTCAACTTTATATATTAGTTGACTTGTAAAATAACCACACAAACTTATGATTCAAGGCTAAACTAATGTTTCAGAATTGTGATTCATTCACGTTACATCACACGGGTACACCACTAGTGTGTGTGTATATATATATATATATATATATATATATATATATATATTGACTTGTAAATTATTCATGCTTTATGCTACTAACATTTAATTCTACTTTATGTTAATAAGATGCTGTACCTCTTAATTTTAAGGGATTTAATTGTAACATGCTTTTTGTTAGGTACATTTAATTTTATGGTAATATTGTGTTGTACTTTTATTTGAGAAACTTGTATATAAGTGTTCTCTTGGCTTCTAAATTGTATGTACTTTAAGGGATTTAATTATTGAGAAAAGAATTTTTACCTTAAGATGTTATATCACATGATTTTTTTTTCTCAGTTAAATCTAGCATTTAATGTATTGATAAATATATATTTATTTTATAATATGGTTGCTTCATATATGTTTGGTTCACAATGTAAAACTTTTTTAGATGTAACTTTTGTTTCACAAACAGACTAGAAAGGTGTAAAACATATAAATGTTGATCAATATTCTAAATCTTAGTTTTAGATAATTAAAAAATATATGAAATAACACATGATAGTTTTATATTTAGAGTAAATTACAAAAGTCATCCCAAGTTTTGTGAGAACTTTGGGTTCCATAATTTTTGAATATTACAAGGAACAATATTTATATTTAAATTTTGTTACATAAGGGTCGATAATCTTATTCGACAAGAGGTAAGACAAAATAAAATTCTCAACGAATAAATCAAGATGATGATTTTACTGGTAAGGGCTTACCATATAAGATTGCTACATATGATGCATTTTGATGTCAAGAATCACATGGTAAGATTGGAGAGAGTGGCGAATCTTAGTGATAAACGTTTAATCGCTAAACGTTTTAGTAAATGGCCCCTTGATTTCAATCTCTCGGTTCGCAAAAACAAATTAATCATTTGAAATGGGTTTTAAATGAGAGTTTAACAGCAAAAAATTTCTGAAATCTCCAAAATTTGAAGTAAAGAGCCATTAAAGATGTTTCTTAGAAACTTTAAAAATGAATTTTGTAATTTATTTAATCAATATTCCATCATGGGATTGACTTGAAAATTATGGATTGGACCACACAGTGTACATCCTGAGCACTAACCATCAAACAGATACACCTGACCATCAATGGTTGCTGAATGCCCTTCTTTTTAATACATAAGTTTCATAATTATTAATTGGTTATGACTTCAAGTTTATCATTATACATTTATTACATAAACTTTTTAATCTCTCTTAATATATAAATTTACAATCTATTATATATATATATAGAGAGAGAGAGGGGGTTGGTTATTATACAACCCTTGACATTTGTGCAACCAATAAAACTCAATCTCAACCGTCCATTTCATTTGATTAATATGTGATTTTATAGAAATTTTGATTGTTTCCTAATATAAAGTATTGATCATAATTAATGAACCATATTCATCTTCCATAAATATCCAAATCATAATAAATGAACTCTCATCATTTCCATAAATATCTCAATTTATTGGGTTGTATTGGTTATACAAATGCAACGGGTTGTATTTGAAACAAACTCACATAAAGGGACTTCCTAAAAAGCAAAACACAAACACTTACATAAAACTCATCTTTGTCACCTAGATCAACATTGGGTGTGTTGGTATACTAGACATGACAGAAGTAATGGTAATCATTGTTCCATGTTTGGCAAGACTTTTATGTGGAACAGACAAAAACAGAGTGGAAGAGGCATGTTCCACCCACACCCCAATGAAACAAGGTGAAACAGACCTATAATTTACCAATATAACCTCAAAATAAAACCTAATCGTCTTTTAAAACATCAAATATGGCTCATCCTATACATTATATTTATTCTTTAAATTTTATTTATTGTATTTTACATTTTTTAAACTTTTACTTTACTGTCCTCAAAATATGATTTTTATACGGTTTACATATTTTTGGTCAATTTATGCAATTTATTAGTAATAACAAAATAATTTAGAGTGAAAAAAATAAAAATTGAAACTACAGAAACTAGTTATTTTGGTGTCATTTTAATTATTTGACAAAAGCCTTTAAATGATATATTTTGTTAAAGAACATTTATTTTATTATAATTTAATAAATTACATAAATTGATCAAAAAGAATAAAATATATAAACACACATTTGGGGTAAATTGCTCTTTTTATCTGTTATGTCATGTCTAGTTTTGTCATACCAAACGCTGAACGGTTGTTCTGTCTAGCATGGACACCAAAAGAAGTTAGGTATTTTGCACCATAGATCCCTTACTTCTTCAATGAATTAGACTGGCAAAAGATAGTTGTTCGAAAACTCAACATGTATTCTACCTCATGGTTCGTTGTTGTCTAAATCAGAGCTTTTTACAAAAATTTAGTTCCACAAGAATCCATAACAGAGAATTAGGTTCTCATAAATGAGGGAAAAAGTAACTGGCCTGGATCAGATTGGCACAAAAGGCTTCTTGAATTGAGGTTAAAAGTCACCGATCCAAGAGAGCATACACAACAACTGATGCTTGAAGATCTTGGTCCACCTTGAAATGAGCATGAAAGAATCGTTTTCTCTGGCAATCATGAACCCGGATTTGATTTAGAGAAGTAAATAAATAAATAAAGAAGAGGTCGTACCGTAAGTCTTAAAGTTCAAGAAAAAAAACTGTACCTCTTCAAAAGAATGTGAGAGAAGGAAGTCTTTAAGATGTTTTTCTTCATTGTCGAATAGTACAATATGACTTGGTTGAGACCAGTTTTTTGCAAACTGTGATATGAAACCCATTGGATCCATCATGAACCGGTCAGATTCATCAGGGATTCCCTTAACTTCGCTGATAACAGATTACCAAAGTAGATTGGTAATTAGTTACATAAAGAAAGTATATGCATCAATGAAGAACAATATTATGGTATTGATTAAATTGACCTTCTGACAGTTCTTTTTTAAATCTATGGCCTTCTGACAGGTTTTTTTAAATTTATGACCTCCTCTCAGATTTTTAAGATCGTTTTTGCCCAACAGAAGAATGTGAATTCCTAACACAAGAATGCCTCAAAATCCGTCAGAAGGTCCATTTAGCTAAATAACCCCAAGATATTGTCACGGTGTATACCTTGGCGAACAGTCCAAGAAACGCATAGGAAGATTCTGATGCAAGGTTGAATAGTAGGGAGTAGCATGACACGGGGTTAGGAATAGGATACTTTTCAGATTCCCATGATAAGCCTCTTTGGCTAGATAATTCATGACGTCTTCGGTTCCTCTCTGGTTATTATTACTTTAGTGTAAGAACTAATCCACAAGCAAAAGAAAATAATGACAAATAATGAATTGGAGGATATTTTCAAGAATTTGCAAGAATTTCTTTCATTATCCAAATAAAAATCACTTTGTCCCCAAATCCATGTCCCATCAATCAAAATAAGGCACATCATTACTTTATTTAATGTATATTTATTTAATTCATCTTTCTATTCTCTTTTTAACGATGTGTTCTATTTTGATTGGTGGACAAGGAGGGGATAAAATTTGGGGACAAGTGATTTTTATATGCTATAAAATGTGATATTGGCATTTGAAACTTTTGGGCCATGATGAGTGTGCCAATAGTATATTTCAAACTAAATACATGCAACCTCACATCTGTCTCTGATTGCATTTTCTGTTATACTGTACCAGTTGTTGGCTTGCACACACTCTCATGTGTAGTTTGTTCGCTTGTTTCTTTTATTTTGTCGTGCAAGCCATGGGTCTTCACCTTGGGGTAGAGACAGGGTCTGCTTACATCCGACCCTACGTCTGAGTGGGATTTACCGGGTCCATTTAGTTTGGTTTAAACTAAATTCATGAAGTTAAAACAATTTGGTTTCAACTTTTCAGAATGCCGGTTCAACTGCCAAGCAGTGTTTCTGAGAGTTTTTAGCACCTGTTTTGAAGTGTCAATCATACAGCCCACCAGGCCATGTCAACCAGTTCGACCAACCAAGCCAGTTTTTATAACATTTATTGTTAGTAAAGTGCTAACTGAAGAAGCTGATGTACCTGATGAACCATACTCATGTAAACAGCCATGGGAAGATTTGTTGCAAGCAAGAAAAAGACAGCTGCTTGTATCTTCCAGGAACTTTTGGTGCGACTGTCTCTAGCTTTCTTGCTCTTTGTACCAGATGAATGTTGCTGGCTTAACATGGCTAACGAATAACCAGAGAAAGCTAAAGCTATTGGAAGCACAGGAAGGACAAACCTGTTAGTCATAATTCTATATGAATATCATGTAAAATATAAATAATCACCAGTTTCAACCATTGTACTTGGTTTTTTGTCGTCAACAAATCATTATTATTGTGAAAAATGCAAGAGAAAAACTATGCCTTGTAATTGTACTCAGCACTTATGAAATTTGCTCATTCTTGCAAAGTGTAGTGTAGTGTAGTTCTGTATTTTCCGTAACAATGGTCATTTAGAAAACTAAATAAAACCAAACGAACTCTGTACATCCTACTCGAGGGTAAGGCAGGGGATGTACGTAGACATATCCTCTACCCCAAAGGGTAAGAACAATTATTTGTTTGTGACAAAAACAAGTATGATGATTCATATATGCCACCCGGGTGTGTTCACTCTTTAAAAGGTAAGAGTTGGGACATGAGGTTCCAACCATGGAAGCAGACATACCTGAATTCCTTGTGCCCTAATACACTATAAAGCCCTAAAACCCACAAAATGAGTCCTGAAAGCTTCCAGTGTTTAGACTGGATGATGCCAACCACCATAAGAGGTAGGAAAGTAAAGATCATGACGGTAAATCCCTGGGTGAAGTACCAGTGCCATGGGTGAGTTCCATAATAGTCACCTCCAGAGGATAAAAAATTGAACTTTAAAAAGTTGAGGGGGACTAAAACCCACGAACCATACATCAAACGGTCTAGTAGGAATGTCAGTCCAAGCACAGTCGACCTGGCAATGAAGTAAAAAATATAAGCAAATTTATGTACGTGATTCTTAAGAACATGAGTTGCAATAAGACCTACCCAATCGGCACAACTTCAAGAAAGATGAATTTCAGCTTATTGCAAGACACATACAGCTCCATGAGGCCAACATAAACCCAAATGATAGCACTTGTTGGCCGAATGGCACAAGCTATGGCAGCACCAACCAAGGCCCAGGTTCTAGAAACTGGGGGGTCATTGCTCGAATAGACCCTTAGACAGGGCCAGTAGTAGAGACTGACAACCGTAAGAACAGTCTCTAAGCTATTGGATAAAGTGCGTGTGATACAGTAGAACATAAACCAGTTTGTTAACTGCGAAAAGAGCTGAAATGGAATTAAGTACAACAAATATGCAATCCAAATGATCAAGATCAAGAATACACATTTTTTGTTAATATTAGTTGAAGGCTCAACAACATTATAATATCTTACTGAAAATTGCCAACGAATTACACTTCAAAGGGGCAAAATGCATCAAAATACAATGACCTTTGGCAATGTTCCTATTTAGTGTAACAAAGATTTTTTCCATGATCAATGTAACGATGTTTCAAAGTTGCCTATTTTTCAGTCATTCTGATGACGTGGATGTCAAGTCTATCGTCCATTCCGACGTAATCCCGTAACCCTTTTGTAAGCATTTCGCAGAATTTTCATAAACAGGTATCCACATCATCAAATGTTACAAGATCAATAGGTTATCGGTCAAATGGATACAAAATTTAAAAAAAATTGAAACTTTGTTACGTCACATAAATTTGGGGAAAAAATTATCCGTTACACTAAATAGGAACTAAACCAAACTTTGTTGCATTTTGAGTGTTAACCTAAATATAAAGAGCATGACACAAAAGGATACTGCCCATTGGGCAACATGGCTACCATACAGGACATGAGAGAGTTTGAACATGTACAGATCACCAAAGGCAGAAAAAATTGATTGCAATAGTCGTGGAGCCTTAATCTGCATAGGTAGATATTGTAGAAGGATAGAATAAATTCTCTTTCTTCATAGGATTAACACATACGAACCTCGATACAAGATCAATGCAACACCCAAATAGTAAAAACAAAGATAATTACGTTACCATGAATAGTGGAGTATCAAGATGTAAAACGGAAAGAACTTTATAAAGAACTGCAAATATCATTGGATGCAAATAGCTACGTATCCCCTTTGTCCACTCCCATGTTAAATGTCCATATCTGTCAATTAAGCAAGAAAGTCAAACCCCTATACTTATACTATATTTTCCCTTCCCAAAGTAAGTGTCCACATTTATATGTAAATGTACGTATGTCCCAAAATAAGTGTCCACTTCAGATAGTTATAATTTACTAAATTTCAATTCTACCCTTCATTATGATACCCATATATTTAAGATTCCATGAGATGAAGAAATTAATTAGTGGGAGAAAATTGTTGGGAAATTTATTAAGGGTAAAATTGTCATTCATCTAATTCAAAAGTGTAATAATTATAAGTTTCTAAGCCTGTGTGCTTTTTTATTGTGAATACTTATTTTGGGATGGAGGGATTAGTAAATAAATAATGACGCAACATATACCAAGTCAAAAAAACAAATGGATATACCCAAAGGTAATTCGATGTGCAACTTCAAGAGCTTGCCAATGCTCGTCTGGGTTGAAATACGTTTGCACAAATAGAGAATTTGTCATTCTGAAAACTAAACAGAGCAACAAGATTTTCTTGGATGATGGAAATTGACTGGCCCCTTGCTTGCTATCTCCCTGCAAGGATTTGGGATTTGATAGTCCATCTCCATGTGCCAGCACAGCAGCATTTGTTCGCTTTCTCATTACTGAATTGAACAATCGAAGAGTTAATCCTACTTGTGGAAGCAAGGCAAAATAAAATTCCAAATTTTCACAAATACAAATAAAAATTGGTTGCAGCTGCAAATTTTTAGTCTTATCTGTAGCATACAACTACAACTAAGGCTACATATGTTATTGGCTTAAGAAAAATTCAATCCTTAATCATTTTAAATTTCAATATGGGTAAGAGAAGTATAAAACCAAACAAATATGGGATTTCATATCATAGAAGTGCTAAATGAGACGTAACACTAATTTCAAATCCAAACATAATTCTGAACCTTTTTAAAAAAAAAATATGAGAATCTGTAAGAATACAAGCGTTAATCTTTAGCAGACATATGAATGCATAGCAATATGTGTGTTCTGAGGGGGAAAGCTACATGAACCCGACTAGTGGCAGCAGCCACAGGATTTTTTCCATAGCACAGGGTCATATTACTCATTATTTGTAGTTTTATTATATGCATTAATAAGATGTTATTTAACACTGAAACAATTTAAGTTCTACAGATGGGTTGTCATATACAATGTTCTATTGATGTATATAATAAAGTTTGCATGAATCATGATCACTTATTTATCCATTGTTAAAGCCAAACAATAATTCCCACATAGAAGATTTATACACATGTACAAACATATAGCATAGAAGCACTCTTAATTAAACCAATTACAATTATGGTTATATGAATGAATATTATATATATATATATATATATATATATGCACATATGTCCTAGTAATAAATGCAAATAAGCAACTTGCTCAAATTAATGAAGAATAAATTCATACATCTATAAGCACTAATCATAACATATAGACAATATCTAATTAAATCTAAGGTCTCAAATGCCTGACCTTGACAGTAATCATCGAGCATACTGCATATAGTAACAGGCTTCAAAACTACATAAAAGTAAGGTTTGTGGAATTCAAGTTAAGAGTGAGCACTCGGAATTATAGCATGGAGGTAGGAAGTCGTTGAAGTGTAATTATTACCAGAAACGGGACTTCATAATTACATAGCTGCAACGGATAATAGTTCAAGTTCGAACGGAATTTGAACTCGTTTTACCTTTTTACACCTTGTAAAGATACAGTGCCGGACCCATGGTTTTTGCTTGGCGGGGGCACCTTTAAATCGGATCAAATTCCCGCAAGGCCGCTCGATGTGTTTTTAGCCGAATTCCGCCTTGAATGGATCTTTTAAGTTTTTTGTTTGATTTCGAAAGATGTTTTTAAGTTCTTTGGTTGATTTCGAGAGATCTTTTAAAGTTTTTTGGTTGATGCCGTTGGTTTCAAGAGAATTTTTCAGTTTTTTTGTTGATTTCGATGCCCTTATTCGGTTGATTTTGTAAAACTTCTTAACTTCTAAGGATTGGATTCTCTTATCCTTTACTGTTTTTCTAGGTTTCCAATTCCAATTTTGTTTCCTTATGCATCTAGGATTTTAGTACTAAATAGGATGTTTTACAAATTAAAATTAACTAACCAAATTTAAAGAACCCTAAAACAAACTAACATCAACAAGACAATAACATAACTAAGGTTGAGAAAATTAAAATAAGCTAAAAAAATTAACATCAAACTAATAGATACAAGGCAAATCTAGGGCACAAATATAGGTCAATAATCAAAACTCAAATACTCAAATGTAGAAACTCAAAAAAGACAATGAAATCATATAAACATAATTGCATAACATCATTTAGGGCAAAATTTTAAATTTGAGTTAGGTTTTTGGGACAAAACCTGAATGAGGGATTGAGAGGGTAACTGAGTGAGTGTGAGAGACTGATAGAGAGTGACTGGCCGAATAAAAGGGTGCGACCGTGAGTGAATGCGTCCGTGCGAGTAGAGGGCTGGGCAGGACAGGGCAGGGCAGAAGCTTCGAAGAACAGGGGCACAGGTTTGAGTCTTCTATTTGTTTTAAAATGTCTAATAAACCCCTCCAATATCCAGCGCTGTATTTGATGTTTAAAAAAATACAGTTTTGGTCCCTGTGTTCCTCCACGCAGATCGGATGGGATGGTATAACATAGGACATGATTAATTGTCTGTTTTATATAACATATCTGGTATAATTAGAATATGACTAGATAATACTGTTAAAATGACCGGCCTATTTATCAAACACATCTTCACGATGTCTTTGGCGTTTAGGATAGGACATGACAGATTGACAGCTAATGATTTGTTTATATATTTTTCTTAATTTATTAAATTATAATAAAATAAATAATTTTGTAATAAGATATTATTAGAAATTTTTTTATCAAGACAACTAAAGTGACACCAAAATGTAAAGTTTATGTGATTTTTCCGGATTTTATTTTATACCTTTCCTATTTATTAATAATATTTAAAAAAATACATAATTAACCAAAATATATAAAACATATAAAAATAAAATTTTGGGAACAGTAAATTAAAAGTGTTAAAAAAATAAAATACGATAAATATAATTTAAATAATGGATAAAATGTAAAAGGGGAGGTGTGTTTGATTTTAGAAGAGAATTTTGTTTTAAGAGTATACGGATAAGATATAGGTTTGTTACACCGTGTTCCATGGGTGTTCTTGTTTGATCCACATAAAAGTCATGTCAAACGTGGCACATTAATTTATGTTCTTTTTTTGTCATGTTGTGTCTTATGTACCAAACGCACTCTTATAAAAATTGAAATAAAATATATTTATGAATGATGCCCTTTTAACCTTTTAATTTCTTAAATATCTCGAAGCCACTCCCAAACTTTAACAAAAATTACTTATGGTTTTGGATTGAGCAGTGCACGGGACCTCGCCCATGTACAAATAGCTAGAAAATAATTTTATAACATGGAAACTTTCCTTTTGCCACAAATTCTATATTGATCGATTTGCTATAAATTGTTGTACATGTGTAAATTGAAGCACTAACCTATTTAGAGTCGAGTCTAGGTCGGCGAAGGCCGCCTCGCTGGCGTTGGAGATGGTTGGGGAGAACAGTGGTTGAGCGAGCTGGAGATGGGGGTTGGGGGAAGTCGAATGGGGCTGGGGAACCGACGATGGGACTACCTGCTACCTAGATTAAATGAAATTTGTCTAATTAATTGTGTATGTATTTGTATTATAAGGGTGTATTTGGTGTCCATACATGATAGGACATGACAGAACAAAACAATTGTTCAACATTTGGTAAGATAAATCTAGACATAACATAATAAGTAAAATGACCAATATACCTCTAATGAGTTGTTTATTTAAATTATTTTATGTAATTTATTAGATTATAATATAATAGTTAATTTTTATAACAAAATATATCATTAGAAAGTTTTCATCAAAACAATTAAAATGACACCAAATAAAAAGTTTATGTAGTTTCCAATTTTTATTTTTATCTCTTTTTTCTACATTTTTTTATTAACCTAGATATCCAACCCGTTATGCAAGCCGACTAATCCCAGGATGACCATTTGTTTTGCAGATAGCCCGGAGTCACCACATTTGAACCTCTATGGCCACAAGAAGATTTTTATTCCTCCTTGGATTTTTATTTTTTTATTATTAATGTATAATAAATTACATAAATTAATTAAAAAAAATAGAAACCGTAAAAAAAAAAATTGAAGACAGTAAAATGAAAGTTTAAGAAACATAAAATACAATAAATAAAATGAATAAAATGTAAAAAAGGAGAGCTATTTGATGGTTTATAAAAAAATTAACTTTTATTTTGAGGCTATATTGGAAAAACATAAATCTGTTCTACTTTGTTCCACCCTGTTCCATAGGGTAGGATAGAACAGGCTTGTTCCACCATATTCATGTTTGTTCCACATAAAATTCATGTCAAACATGTAACATAGATCTTTGTCATATTTTGTCATGTCATGTCCAATATACCAAACACATCATAATAACTTTACCTTTTATTGTGACACTACTTCCAAACATCAAATTTAAAATATAGATATCACTATGTGCCTTTGCAAACAATATACATCCCAACACAAAAGTCAAAGCATCAAAAACAAGATAGTCCTATTGATCATGGTGTGTACATGTAACTTATTGTGAAGTAAAATAATTATTGTGAGAGAATGATTTCAAAATATATAAGGATGTAGAGTATGTATATGTAATTTATTTTATCTGATTATTATCTTTACATTGAAGCTTGCTATTTAAAAATTTAATAATTTTAAGCTCGTTCAAGAAAAGAATTAAGGTTCTTGAAAGACATGCATTGTAGTGAGTACTACAAAACTTGTATTTTTTTTGTGTATCTAGTTCGACTTTTTATATAAACCTGCAAATATGAGGTATCCTTTTTGCTGCCATATCTTGTGTAAGAAAGCTTTTAGGAGTTGTATGGAAAAATTAAGATGGTAGATTGGCATTCCAGTAAAATATTTGTATTTATCAAGTTCACGAAAATGAGTAAAATGTTATAATCAAATAAGCAAATGCACAATCCTAGGCCTTGGATTGTATTCGCTCACATGTAGGATTGAACATGGCGTTTGCTTGAAAAATAAAGAATTTTCCTAAGCTTATCAACAAAAAAAGGTCTTTCATGAATGATTATGTTATGCATGGAGAATCTTTGTCAAGATAAGAATCGTAATCATAATCATTCATTGCTCACATTTCTCTTAATAGGGTCTCGTTAGTTGCATAGTATAACGCTTAGAACACCCCGATTTGAAATGTTGGTGACAGTAATACTGTCTCGCAACCTATAACTGAAAGTAAGAAAATGTTTGACACGACAAGGTGGTTGCAAATTAAAAGAGTTTCTGTATGGTCTTTGTCATTTTTTATAATACTAATCAATTGCTATTTGTTAGTAGTTGCCTAGTCGACGAATATGTTCTTTTGTTGTTATTAATATGTTCGTTGGTCATGAATTAATAGTCTGTTTGCATGGTCAATTTCCACTGTTCCGTTAGAAAATAGTTTTGATATCCTTGCAATTTACATTGTCTAATTTTGTTTCATACAAGTTTACAATTAATTTAAACCAAAAACCTAACGCAATGATTCAAGAAGTTAACAAGTTCTCTGTTTAGGGGTTTCAAGCGAAGAATTGGAAAAGTTGAGGG
Organism: Cynara cardunculus var. scolymus; assembly: GCF_001531365.2. NCBI lineage: Eukaryota > Viridiplantae > Streptophyta > Magnoliopsida > Asterales > Asteraceae > Cynara > Cynara cardunculus. The sequence goes on along the minus strand of NC_037528.1, from coordinate 13,867,660 downwards.
TTAAAATGAAACAAGGCTTATACATAAGGGATCCATTTTGTGAATTAGAATAAAATAAATTAATTATCAAATCAATAAAAGGCTGGTCTTCTCTGAACTCCGTTGCCAGGGGTTCTTCTCTGGTCTACACACCGTTGGTTTGGCCAACATTTGAATACGAGGTGATGAGATCGACGAGACCCATTTTTCGAGTTCTCACCAGCCATACAGAACGAGCTGTCTCCAGTTCTTCATCTTCTTTTGAAACCTGTTTGGGAACCCCTGATCTTGAAAAAACTTTCTTCAAATCCCAAAACAGCGAAGATATTATCGTAAAAAGATTATGCCGGGAAAACAAATATGAAGAAGCTATCATTAGATTGTGTGAAGGATACCGTTTGACAGAAGCAATTCTATTACTTGATCGTATTAAGCGTCTCTCCCCATTAGTGAATTCTAATCTTCTTCAGCTTTGTCTTGAACAGAAATCCTTCGAAGGCACCAAAAGGGTCCATACGCATATAAAAGAATCCGGTTTTTTTCCGGGGGTATCGAGTTTTAATCGAATCATGGATATCTACTGTAAATGCGGGAGTCTTGTGGATGCACGTATTGTGTTCGATGAAATGCAAGAGAAGGATTTGTGTTCTTGGAATACTATGATTTCTGGGTTTGCAAAAGTCGGACGACTTAAAGATGCTAGGAACCTGTTTGATGCAATGCCCGAAAGAGACAATTTTTCTTGGACTGCAATTATTTCAGGATATGTTCGCCATGATTTGCCATATGATGCATTACAGTTGTGTAGAACAATGCTGCAAGACTATAATGTTAAGTGCAATAAGTTTACTATTTGTAGTTCTCTTGCAGCTTCTGCTGCAATTAAATCTTTAAATATCGGGAAGGAAATTCATGGTCATATTCTGCGTACAGGTATAGATTCTGATGCAGCTGTTTGGAGTGCTTTATCAGATATGTATGGGAAATGTGGGAGTTTGGATGAAGCTCGGCACATATTTGATAAGACATCGGATAGAGATGTCGCTACTTGGACAGCAATGATCAATCGGTATTTCAAACATGGAAGGAGGGAAGAAGGGTTTCTCCTGTTCTTGGAGTTGTTGAAATCCGGGAACAGACCTAATGAATTCACATTTGCCGGGATATTAAATGCGTGTGCACATCATAACACAGAATGTTTAGGTAGACAAGTACATGGGTATATGTCACGCATCGGGTTTAACCATTCTTCTTTTGCAGCAAGTGCCCTTGTTCATATGTATTGCAAGTGTGGCAACATAGAGGTTGCAGATAGGGTCTTTAAATGGATACCAAAACCAGATTTAGCTTCGTGGACTTCCCTGATCAATGGGTATGCTCAGAATGGCCAACCTGAAGAAGCGCTAAACTTATTCGAAACACTACTTGAATCTGGAACCAACCCTGATCACATTACATTTGTTGGGGTTCTTTCGGCTTGTACACATTCAGGATTGGTTGATAAAGGGCTTGCATATTTTAATTCCATAAAAGAAAAACATGGGTTAGCTTATACTGTTGATCACTATGCTTGTGTCGTGGATCTGCTTAGTCGATCTGGCAGATTTAGCGAAGCTGAAGACATTATCAAGAAAATGCCCATGAAACCAAACAAGTTTTTGTGGGCATCTCTTCTTGCTGGCTGTAGAATTCATGGAAATCTTGATTTGGCAAAGAAAGCAGCCGAAGCATTGTTCAGGATAGAGCCCGAGAATGCAGCCACCTATGTCACCCTCTCCAACATTTATGCGGCTGCTGGTAAATGGGGTGAAGTGGCAGAAGTCCGAAAGATGATGGATGTTAATGGAGTGGTGAAGAAAGCAGGGTGTAGTTGGACTGAAATCGAGAGAAAAGTGTATACATTCTTGATGGGAGATACATCCCATCCAAGATCAATGGAAATCCATGGGTTATTAGAGGAGCTGCAAAAAAAGATGAAAGAAGAAGGTTATGTCCCGAAGACGGATTATGTGCTTCATGATGTAGAAGAGGAGCAGAAGGAGCAAAACCTGTCGTGCCACAGTGAGAAACTGGCGATTGCATTTGCGATTCTTGCTACTCGGCCCGGAACACCGGTAAAAATATTCAAGAATTTGAGGACTTGTGTTGATTGTCATACAGTCATTAAGTACATCTCTAAACTTGTTAGTAGGAAAATTATTGTCAGAGATTCAAGTAGATTTCATTGTTTTGAGGGTGGGAGTTGTTCATGCAAAGACTATTGGTGACCTCCCTGGGCCATTTACCCAAACATTTACCTGGTAAGCACTTACCGGTAAGATTCAACACTAGCACTTGCCTGACCGGATAAAATTTAGTCCATTAAAACGGCATCATATGCAACAATCTATTCGGTAAGCGCTACCGTGAAGAGTCGTCATCCGTGCTTACCGGGTAAGACTCTCGGTCCTTGTCATCACTCTTACCGGGTAAGATTATTGGTGCCATGTTCATCGATAAAGTAATGTGACTTAGCGGCTGTTTACCTAAATGTTTACCCGGTAAGCGTTTACCGTTAGGAGTCAACACTATAATTTATTTTCTAGGTAAGATTGTAGTATCTCAAAATGGTATCGTGTGCAACAATATATATGGTAAGCGTTTACCCGGGTAAGAGTCGTCACCCTCACTTACCGGGTAAGACTCTCTATCCTTATCATCGCTCTTACTAGGTAAGATTTTTGGGTTTTGCCATGTTCGTCCAGTGAGGAAATTTGCCCAGTAAGTACCTACCGAGTAAGCGTTTAGTAAACGACCCCTTATTAAATACTTACTGGGTTAGCGTTTGATAAACGCCCTAAATTGATGAATGTGATGTTTGTCAATTATCAATTTCTTGAGCAGTCAAAGAGGCATGTTACATGAATACCACAATTCTGTATCTAAATGTTTGTAAGGATGGTTCTAATAAGATATGTGGAAATGCACATTCATACATAAAAAGATTCGCATATGAAATAAGGGGTTGTTTGTTCACAATTTAATGGATTGAACTTTATGAATGACTTATTCGGTCGGCCACATATATTTATTTAGGTGATGGGATTAAGCCACAATGTTATTTCTTTTCTATTCTATGAAATGCTTGAATTGGCTAGGGAGTTTATTATTGTAGTACTGTTGCATATTGTATTGTTATTGTCATTTTATTATTTTGTTACATTATACATGTTACTTGATAGTCTTCCGTTAAGTATGAAATAAATCATTGGATCAGAAAAACCAAAGGGAGTAAACCAAGTCCGTCATCTTCTGAATTTCGTGCACAACTTTTAAGTATCACCATGGGTGCTAGCAGTTGGGGATCGACTTCAAGTGAAGATGCACTCATTGTTGAGCTTTTTCGTAGATGGAGAAGCCTGGATGAGAAAATGGAAGCTCAGATGAAAATTAAACCAAACAAGTATTTTTCATTCAAGTTTAATATAGAATTGATGATAAATCCGTAATTTTCTTCATTTACACCATTTATTCAGCATATATAAACAAACAACAATTGACTTTTAACTAGACCTGTGAATTTTACTTAGAGAATACGACTTAATCCAAATACGATTGAAAAACAAACAACCCTTAAGAAAAATTTACATATACAAGCGACCGTTTACTAACGGTAACCGGATAAACATTTATCGAACAAGGTCACCATCCTCAATTACCTTACCAAGTAAGATTTTTGACCATCAAAATCACATAGTAAGATTGTTGGTAAACGTCTCTTATCAGGTAAGAGTCAACACCTTTATTTACAACGTAAAATTTTCGATTCTATCGTACCTTTTATCGACTAAGATTTTCGATTTTTGTTATACCTATTATTCGATAAGAGTCTCAGTTTTGAAATGATTTAAGTGACAACGTAAACATATACCCGCAAGAAAACGTAAAACGTTTGAGAGTTGAGATCCACTTTATATTAACAAATAAATTTAGTGTGGCTTAAAAAACCATGGGCACGTGAAGATGGTTAAATGTCACGTGTTTCGGGAAGGAGGAAATGGAGTTATACATAGAGCATGTAGGCGTGTATAAATGATTTGACTTTTTTGTTTTTTTTCATTGATGTAATTTCAATATCTAAATTCTCAAAAACAACAAATTGTACCAAAACTGTAGTAATTTCAGTAAATTACATTTTTAGTTTTTATGTTTATTGTACATTATTTATTTCTTTACCTCTTACTAGTTTTATTAAAAGACAACTATAATTTATAGTTTTATTAAGAGACAATCTTTAAATCATTAAATAATAAATTTTGTTTGATAAAAAAAGATATTTTTTAATGATTCTAAAATTTTCTAAATGATTTTACAACATCAACATCTTTTAACTATTTAACATTCTAATTTTATTATAAATAATTATATTATATTATAACTTAATTATTTTAACCATTTAATCATTCTGTTTTAAATAATTGATGCCCAAGAGTTGCGTCATTTTATTAGTGTCATACAGTGGGTAACGGTTATTCAAAGAAATCCAGTTTGCCATAAAGACGAAAGGTTTCCGGCCCGACCAACGGCAGCTTCCCGTTCGCGCCTTCTTTCCTTCCATGTGCCATGAATCACCATTACCCTAACCCATCACTTCTTTCTTAATTAATTCTTCATCTTCTGATCATCAACAAACATGAAGAAATTTAAACGCATTTATGATTGATCCGTTCTCCACTGCGACATTCTAGGGTTTCACCGGCGACTCTCAATTTCCATAAACCTACCCTCGCTCAAGTCTACTATGGTTTACCAATAAATTATTCTGGGGTCAATTAGATCTTAATATAGCGTCCCATTTTCAAAATCATGACCTGCTATTACTGCATAACACTGATAATTAATGATCTGCTTGAAGTGCGCCGCAATAGATCTCTATTCTATTTTCGAAGTCGATTCCATGTTACCCTCTTAACCAATTTGATGTTCCCAGCATTGTCTAAGTATATAAATTGTCAAATGGACTCGTCTCTGATCATCAAACTCTCATCTACTCGCGCTTGTTCGTTCCCTCTAAGTTCAAATTGGGGAAGCTTCATACAAGGCTTCTTTCAATTCTGTAAGTTTTAATTTCACTTGCTAAGCTGAATGAGTTATATATGGAATTCTGTCCCACTGTGATCATGAGTTCTTACCTGCTCGTAATTCATTAGTACTGGGCAACTGTGTAACATACAATCATCATGGTTTTGTTGATTCGATATTTATTAAGACGTACTTACTATTGAGGTTATTCATTTGCTCCAACTTAGTGAAACTGTGTTTTTTTTTAAGGTCTTTCGATTTTCAAAAGTTGCACTTGATAGGTTCGTAGTTGATGATGCAATCATGTTCTTCAAAGCAGTATGTAGAGGCATAAATCTTGAATAATTTTATATAGAGAGAGTTATGAATAATAGATTTGCACTGGAGACTCATATGGATCATATTATCTGACCACTTTTTGTGTGCAATGCATCAATTTCACATGCTGTATTAGTGCCAAGTGCAAGGTGGAACTTTTAGTGGGTTACATTTGGGGACTCTGGTCCTAGTTGATTATGTAGATGTCCCAATCTGGTCAAATTCTTCCACTTTTATCTTCTTAAGTTTGCACATTTTACAGTTCCTCATCCTGGGTTAATGATATGAAAGTCTGGTGACGGCATGTTGGGTTGGTTTCTGGTGACGGCATGTTGGGTTGGTTTACATATTTGGGTTTGAAGTTAAGTTCTGTATAGGCAGTCATGCATACTTGATCTGGCATTGTGTTAGCTATGTGACTTATAATGTCCAAAAATAGTTTTGCATGGAACTACTTCATGTGTCTTGTCGCAGCTTTTTCCCAATTGTGTCAAGGCTTACTGACCTTGCTATACAGTTAGCTTTTAGTTTCTCATAATCAGGTGTTCTGAATCCATCCTTTAATGATACAGGTATTAGATTATTGGAAAGACATACCCTGACACCATGAACCATCCCATCTTCCTACCGTTTTATCTTGGATTTTTGGCTTGGCTGTGTCTCTTCTCAGTGAAGGCTGAAGATCCATACAAATTTTTTACAATGGAAGTTACATATGGACAAATTAATCCACTCGGTGTTCCGCAAAGGGTAATAGTTAACACGTTTTTAGTTGTTGCAAAGTACAAAATGATGATATTTTACTTATAATATCTTATTGTGTACAACTGTGTAGGGCATACTTATCAATGGACGATTCCCAGGCCCGACCATTGACTGTGTCACCAATGACAATGTCATTGTCAATGTTATTAATAAGCTGGATGAGCCCTTTCTTATCACATGGTGAGTGTTTTTCAGTTACACATTTGTTTTTCTGTTCTTTTTTGTTTCTTGGGATCAAGACTCGTATTTTTTTGTTTAGTTCTGTATTTAAATAAAACTCATCATTATTTTGAGCGCATATTGAGTACTGTAGTAATTGCAAAACAGGAATGGTATCAAACAGAGAAAGACCTCATGGCAAGATGGAGTGTTGGGAACAAACTGCCCAATCCCTCCAAACTCAAATTGGACATACCAAATGCAAATGAAAGATCAGATTGGATCCTTCTCCTACTTCCCTTCAACCCTGATGCATAGGGCTGCTGGTGGTTATGGGGGGATTAATATCTATGCAAGGGCTGTGATTTTTGTCCCATATCTCAAGCCAGTTGAGCAATTCACCTTACTTGTCAGTGACTGGTGGAAATCCGATCACAAGGTTTGTAGTTAAGTTATTTTCTTTTTCTTTTCATAAAATCTCCAGTAGTTTATCCATTTTAAAGTTTTAAATTCGAAGGCCATAGGACCACCATTAAATATGTCAATGACATTAGAAGATTGTATTTTTGGCTTCATGTTCTTGTTGCATTCCCAAAAGGTATATCTTCGACAAACAGTTAATGAGGTCCTTCTTTCAGGTGCTACAACAAACACTGGACTCTGGGAAACCTCTTCCTATGGCTGATGCTCTCCTCATCAATGGGCACCCTAGTTTAAAGTCTTTTACTGTTCTAGGAGGTAATTATTCCGTTATGTATCCACGTTTTAAAGGCCTCATCTTCATTATAATGTGGCTCTGTAAACTTAATATGATGTGGTTTCTTTCCAATATTTGTTCTAGTAATGACCAACTCCTGATTGTTGTGTTTCAGGTCAATTGTACATGTTTAGGGTGTCAAATGTGGCCTTGACTACTTCAATTAATTTTAGGATCCAAGGACATACAATGACATTGGTTGAGACAGAAGGATCACATACGTTGCAAGAAACGTATGAATCACTTGACCTTCATGTTGGTCAATCTGCTTCTTTCTTGGTCAGAATGAGTGCTTCTCCAAAGGACTATTTCATTGTTGCTTCAACTCGTTTTACCAAGCCCATTCTTACTGCTACTAGTATTCTTCACTATGATGGCTCTAACACCAAAGCTTCTTTGCCATTGCCTACTGCTCCCACATATCATATTCATTGGTCAATGAAGCAAGCAAGGACAATCAGGTACAACATTTTCTTGATTTCTCATGGTCACCTCATTGGTAGCGTTCTTACGATCCTAAGATTTAGTGATTTACCTTTCCTTTGTCTTGTAGATGGAATTTGACAGCAAATGCAGCTAGGCCCAACCCTCAAGGTTCATATCACTACGGGACAATTCCAGTAACGAGAACGATTGTGCTGGCTAATTCAGAAGAAAATATCAACGGCAAGCTTAGGTATGCTGTAAATCAGGTGTCCTACGTTAACCCAGAAACTCCACTGAAGATTGCTGACTTTTATAACATTTCTGGAGTCTTCAAATTAAACTCAACCAAAGATACACCCCATTCAATCCCTGCAACTCTTGGCACCTCTGTTCTTGGTTTCACTCTACATGACTACGTCGAAATCATCTTCCAAAACAACGAGAACACCACTCAATCATGGCATCTTGATGGTTCAGATTTTTGGCCTGTTGGGTAAGCTTCTTTTTTAGCTTTTTTTTCATTTGTCTTCATAGAAAGTAACTAAAATCACATGGCATGACGAACCATGGGCATAAACTAGGTCCTTGCGGTTGTTAACAGTTTGCAAATTATAGGTTTGGGTCTGGCCAGTGGGACACCACAAAGAGGAGGAGATTTTACAATCTGAATGATGCTACCACAAGACATACCGTGCAGGTAACATAATCAGCCCTTTTGGATCATTTAAAGTTCCAACTTTTATACCAAAATAGAGTTTCTTGAACAAAATTATCTATAAATTGTTGCAGGTATATCCAAAATCATGGAGTGCAATATTAGTTTCTTTGGACAACAAGGGTATGTGGAATCTGAGGTCTGCAATCTGGCCAAGGCAATACCTTGGACAGCAGTTGTATATTAAAGTTTGGAATGATGAACAGAGTTATCGCACTGAATATGGCATCCCAGATAATGCATTAAGGTGTGGACAGGCACCATTGAAGTAGAAAATTAAGCTTCAAACATTGTTTTGGATCTTAATCTGGTTACGAGGGTGTAACTGGGAGGGAATAGACCAAAACAATTATCATTTGTGTTTTAATTTAATACAAGTGATTTTTCTCGTGGTTTAACATATTTATTCTGTAAGTTCAGTTTATATATCCGACAAAAATAAAATAGATGTGTATACGGATAATCCATTCTCGTTTATAAATTTTTATTGAAATATTATTGTATTGAGGTGATTTTTTTTTATAATTCAGTAAAAAGTGGTTTATTTGATTTTAAGGTGTCCGGTTTGTTGATTTCACTACATATATCATTTCCGTTATATGAAACTCATTTATTCAAAATGAAAAATAAATTTAAGGTTTCAGGTTTTTTCCTTTAAACCGGTTAATTCTAACTTTGATGCATTTTGAAGAAAAATAAATTGTTACCTGAAATTTTTTTTTAGAGTAAATTACATGATTTGTCCCTGTGGTTTATGTGTTTTAATATATTGAGTCTCTATTTTGAAATATCTATGAATTATATCCCTGTGATTTAAGTTAGGGGGTCCCATTAAAAACCCAATAACCTAGCATGGGGGAGATTTTTTTTAATGGATTTTTGGTTGTACCACCCAAATCCCCCTTCTCCCAAAAAAAGGCACAATCTTATTGTTTTATTTGTTAATAATTTTGTTATTATGTACAAATATTATATATAAAAAGGGATTTGTCTCTTTTACTACATTTGTTACAAATTAATTATATGTAACATGTGATATTTTTTTGTTATAAATTAGTTTAGTTATTAACTTATTATTCTTTTTATCATTTGATTATGAATTATTCGAATTTTGTTATCGATTCAACCAAAATGGTAAAAAATAATCAAAATTCGAACCAAATAAGTTAATATTATTCGACTAACCAAACCGTTTTGGTTCGTTTGAGTTGTTCAGTTTTGAATTCTTTTGACACTTTTACATGTGCCTCCAGTCACCAAAATTTCTGAATCCGTCACGTTCGGAATCAAACAAGAAAATCCTCAAATTGAAGAGGTATGTGCACAACTAAGCCAAATTGAAATATGGGTTCATAAGATCTTTAGATTTACCAAAACTAACCCGTCCCTTCTATGGTTTTGTGCAAAATTGACTCGTCCCTTCCGTATTCTTTATGATGGAAAAAAATGGAGGAGGTGGAAGGAAGGTAAGGTTATGCGGTGGAGATGAAGATGTTGATCCTTCGTGGATTTGCTTCGTCTCCTCCTATGAATCGAAAACTTCTCCTTCGTGGATCTATGTTACCATTTGTATCTGGGAGAAGGGCGGTGGAGATTGGAGACGAAGGAATAAGGAGGATCTGGATTGGTCGTGTAGTGACCAATGTGGTGGTGGGGGGGGAATGGTTGGTTTCTCTGTTGTGGGATGGAAGGCTACAATGAAGAAAAGATAAAAGTCAGGAGTGGTTGAGGTTTCTATTTATGTCCGCACACACGCACTAATTAATTATTAATTTAATTTGTTAAGTCAAAAAAATTTAAAAGGTTAAAAAAATCAATGAGGGATTTCCAGTGGCTAGAATCCGTCGGAAACGGTCAATTTGTCATAAATAGTGTTTTCCGACCAACAAATCCTCCGGTAATGTACTCCAAACATTTGTCAGAAATAGTGTTTTCACTTTAATGTACTCCAAATATTTTTTTTGTACATTTTCTATATTTTGGTTAGTTTATGTAATTTATTAAATACTACTAATAATAAAACAATATAAAAAGGATATAAATTAGAAAGTAATAAACTTCATATTCTAGTGTCATTTTAATCATCTTGAAAAAAAAATTCTAAAGATATATTATATAAAAATATTTGTTTTATTTTTTTAATTAATTAATTACATAAATTAATCAATCAAAACATAAAAAATATATAAACAACTCAGTAAAAATAAATTAGTCATTTTATCATTCATATCATATTGTTCTTTCTTATTAAACGTTGAACAACTATCATTTTATGTCATATTTTATTCTATCATGCTGTGGTATATCCTATTTGAATACATTATCCAAAACATATTCTGTTTCACCAAAATGTTTTGAGGCTGCCACAGATTAATAAAGAGACTTCTTTCCAGAGGAATAATACAGGCCGCATGCAACAATCTAAGCCCACAATCAAATCAATTCCATCTTTTTCTATATCCCTTTCCACTTTTATATATATATATATATATATATATATATATATATATATATATATAACTCAATATTTCGTTCTTTATTGTTCTCGTGTATGTGTGTTTTATANATATATATATATATATAACTCAATATTTCGTTCTTTATTGTTCTCGTGTATGTGTGTTTTATATTTACATATAAAAGGAGTTGTTATCATCACTTACAATATATATATATATATATATATATGCAAATTTAAATGAGAAACAAGAATCTAAAACCCAACTATTCATATTATTCAAAGTTATTTATTATAATAATACATGAAGCAGTTATTAAATAGCCCAACGATATTTAGGTTGTCGTAAACCTAGCCTCCCCGGTGGTCAAGAATTCAAACGTCACAAAATGCAAGGAGATTGCGTGAGTTTAGAGTAAACTATAAACTTGGTCCTTGTGGTTTGGTGTTTGTAACACTTTTGGTCTTTATAATTTCAAAATTACAGATTCGCTATCGGTATGCAAAAATGACGGGATTTGGTTTCTCACTCTGACGACCATTAGAAGAACCCGTTAAGTCAGGGGTAATTTAGTCTTTTTCTACTTTTATTTCATTTTTCTTTAATAGATAAATAAATATATAAATTACAAGGACAAAAAATGTGACTTACTATAATATATAAACCAAAAATGTAATCTACTTTAATCCTTATACATATACATACATATTCATATATTATCAGAGAGTAAACCTAAACCCAGAACAACTATCTATCGGCCAATCCCACCCCACCACTCTCCATCAGCGAACCCATACGCCCAAATCAAACCTCCATCCTCGTCTCTCCCTCTGGTCACGACAAACTCCAAATCGTCGGCCAAAGCCAACTATCTAGTCACAGACCTCCTCGTCGGCATCCCTCTTCCCCGATCTCAATATGCCCTATTGAAGCACCTCGTCGTCGTCCCTCTCCCCCTTAGGTCTACCAAACCATCAGGTCTATGGATTATGAAGCAAACTCGATTCTGATGCAAAAGGCAGTTTGCTTCATCTACAACGGATCTATATTACTTAGTGTTTGATTTTAATTTAGAGGTATAGATCTATGGGTGTATCTTCTTCCCTGTGATTAATTTACTCTTTGAAGATAGAGATACAGGTTTGATTTTAATTTAGATTTGGATATGTTTATATTTTGGCTGGAGAAAGATAAAGTTGGTCGGAGAAGATGATATGAACTACATATGTGGTTTTGATTGGGTAAAAACAAAAGCAAATTGTAAAATGATTAAATTACCCTTCACATAAACGGGTTTTGTGAGGGACCACATTCAGTAGTTTTTGTATACCATGATGTCAAATCTGTAATTTTAAAATTGTAAGGACCAAAAATATTACAAACAACAAATCAAGGAACAAATTTATAGTTTACTCTAAATATTATATACTTTAAAAAAAAATAGTTGTACTAAATTTAATTTCAATCAGATAACAATAAAAACAACAATCTAGAAATTAAATTATATATATATATATATATATACTAGAAGCGTACTCGTGCAATGCAGCGAAATACATCATGATTTTAATATTTCATTTTATTATTTATCTCAGTCGATATTATAATATGACTTTATGTGATTTTGAGAAAGCGATGATGTTTTTATTTTTGAATAAAATATATGTTTGAA
>NC_037528.1:13852765-13853799 GCF_001531365.2 Cynara cardunculus var. scolymus | reverse complement strand
AGGGATGAACGGGTTTAAGAGTTTTTAAGAGTTTAAGAGTTTAAGAGTTTTAAGAGTTTTTAAGAGTTTTAGCCAAATGCTTTATAATATAGTATATATATATATATATATATCTCGATAAACTCTTTCAATACATATTTCTCCATCTAGAATATTGCAATATGAGTTCATCACGTACGTATCTATTCACACATGCTACAAGCTACCATTAACAAGCTACTTATATGATTTGACTAAACATACAAGTTAAACTATAATTGAACACAAAGTTGTTATTGACTTTAAGGTTTAACCTCTTCAATTATAAAACTCGATGATCTCGGATACAATAATATTTGACGTTATGTGGTTTTTTATTTGGTTATGAAAATCTTCCTTGGCCGTTACCAACAGCCATGAAGTGCCCATGTGTTAATCATGCAAGACCCATTTTAGTTATTTTTTCATAGTTTATATAAAAATAAGAGTAAATTGCAAATTTGGTCCTTGTGGTTTGTTGTTTTTATTGGTTTTGGTCTTTACAAAAATTTTATTGCAAAAAAAATCCTCGTGCCATGTAAAAGTGCTTGGTTTGGGTCCTTAAGATTAGTGCCGTTAGATTCCCTCTTGTTAAACCACCTCATGTTTTTTTTTTTTCACTTTTCACAAAAAAAAAACAAACCACAGGGATCAAAATTGCAATTTACTCTAGAAAGATATTACATAGAGAGAGAAAAAAAAGGTTAGCGTAAATTTTATGAACATTTTCAACCAATTATAATTTATCTTAGTATTAGGTTATACTAGAAGAGTACTCGTGCAATGCAACAAGAAACATCTCGATTTTAATGTTTTATTTATTATGTGTCTTTGTAGATGCTATAATAAGATTTTATGTGTTTTTAAGAAAACAATAATGATTTTATTTTTGAATAAAATATAAATTTGAAAATATAATAAAATTTTGAAAAAAAATATATCAATATTAATATTCAATCAACTATTTAAAAGTTTTTATATTTTATGTAATTTCTTTAATTTATTTTTTTATTATA
>NC_037528.1:13849570-13851400 GCF_001531365.2 Cynara cardunculus var. scolymus | reverse complement strand
CACTACAAGAGGAATGAGTTTTAGAGAAGAAATCTTTAGAGAAGCTTTTAAAAGTGTATCTAAAGCTATATTATAGAGAAGGATTTAAATGACAAAAATGAGAAATGTAACWAAAGGTTGGACRACATTTAAAGAAGGATTTAYAGGCTAATTATACGTTATAAGAAGTGTCGTTAAAAGTTTTAGAGAAGCTTTTATAAAAAAAATGTCTCTAAAGAGTTTCATCAATTTTTAGAAACACTTTCTTAAGCTTCTCTAAAGATTAAATTTTTTTTAAATTTTTTAAAATTAAATAAAAATGTTTAGTTACTTTTTTAAAGTGTATCTAAAACATTTATATTAAAAATAATTAAATTTAAATATATAATATATTAAATAAGAAAACAAATTGTAAAGGTTTTCTTCCTAGCTTCCTCTCGTTCCTTCCAGATATGAAATTTTCTTCCATGAAATCGAATATTTGATCACTCCTAAATTGTAAAGGGTTTTCGGGGTCATTGACATCGCTTCCTCTCATGCTAATCGTTTCGCTCAATCACTCGTCTATCAACGAATTGATCTTCGCTCAATCTCTCGTCAATCACASTCTACTCTCYGATTGATCGAATCAATCGGAGATCATCGAATTGGTTTCTCTTCTCTGCATCGATTCCTCGAGCAACAGCAACAGGTACGTCTATTTAACGATTCTTCAATAAATAACATAATATGAATCTGCTAGGGTTCTTGTTGAACAGAAGAAKAAATTGAAAATGAGATTTGCYGCTTCTGGTTTGCCATATTCACATTATTTTCTGCTTTGGTTGAATGATCAAATTCTATCCGATTATGTTCCGTGTATAGAGCTAGAGTTCCTATTTTCGTTGTATCTTACATTTGATAATCTTACATTGTTTGGCATAATGTGTTTGTATACGATTTCAGAACATGATGCATAAGATGTTCATATAAGCAGCAAATGAATGAACAAATCGAATTGATCCTGTGTTTAAATTGGTAGGTTTATTCTGCCGTAACAATTAATTTGGCATCACAGATCTCTTGTGAAGTAGCTGGAGAAGTAAATGAAAACCAGCATTGAAAACAGAGAATATGGAACCAAGCAAACCATAACACAAGTATGAGAAACTGTTGAGAAATATATAAAACAGATAATAAAACAATAATAAAACAGAAGGATGTGTTGAGAAATATATAAAACATAACCCCACAAAGTACAAGCTAATTCTTTTTTTCTTTTGAATGGTAAGTACAAGCTAATTCTCTTGGTAGCAGAACCCAGCCATGATTTCTCACAAGGATAAAACAACAAGATATGAGTTGATCCTCAAGCCCAAACAACACCTGCATGTACCAGCCATGATTTCTCACAAGGATAAAAGAACAAGATATCAGTTAGACCATTTGCAATCTGTGTTTCATCTTGTGTTTGTTCTCAATTAATCTGCTGTTGGAGAATGTCACATGGACACTGCACAATCTTGAATTATCTATTTGGTTCAAATCATTTTCAACCCGACCAACCCATTTGTATGCATTACAACAGAATTTCTTACACATTTGTATGCATTACAGCAGGTTCTTGAGTTATGGTGTCAATAGTCAATGAACACACACACACACACACACACACACACATATATATATATATATATATATATATATATATATTTCAGTTTAACTTGTAGCTAGATGACAGTTAACATTGCTGATTCTTGTCGTAACACATATATATTTCAGTTTGTTTTTATGCCATGTATATTAGTAATTTGTAAGTGAATTTGGGTCCTTTCCATGCTCATCCCTAAGGTAAATGACACCCGGTAAGCG
>NC_037528.1:13844626-13847895 GCF_001531365.2 Cynara cardunculus var. scolymus | reverse complement strand
TGTGTTTATGTAGAGTGTTACAGTTTGTTTGATTCTAACAATGTATGTTTTTCTCATTTTGATTCTAACTTAAATTCATATTCATTGATTTTTAATTACATTGTGTTTCGTTACTTCATAACTGCTTTAGTTAATGTTCAGTCATTTTACTTTCTCTATGTTGAAATAGATTGAGAAGAGGACTTGATTCGACAGTAGGAGCTACTGCAACTTGATTCGACAGTAGGAGCTACTGCAACTATGTCTTCGAATGAGAGAAATAAAGCCGAGTAGGGGAAGAAGATGATCAAAAAGGTAATGTTTTTATTATAYTGAAGCAATGCAATCTTTTACCTTTTTTAGTTTGTAACATAGTAKATCATTTTATTGATTTGGGCTGCATCATTATTTGTATGGCATGTTTTTCTTTAGAATGYTGATTACTAWTGCAGAAATCTGCATTTGGTAACAACAACAATGCCATGATCTTATGGTCCAAAATAAAAGACAAGGGTACAGAATTTAGAGGTCCACAACTTGTTGGACAGGTATGTTGTTTTTATGAATGTGAACAATCATGGATGTTGATTATATAGAATATACTACATTCTAACACCGTTTATATGTGTGTGTATATATATACACATATATTTGAGGCATATATATATGTATGATTCCTCATTGTCACACAGACACATAAGTCCATATTTACAGCAGCTGTGTTTTAGATGAAGTAAACTGATTGGATGAAAAAGCATAGACAATAACTGATCAAGCCATAACTCCAAATTGACAAAGATGAGAAATTGGTGCCTRTTTAATTTCAGATTTTGGGGCTGCTGTGTTTCTCATCTATTTGAGCTATTGGTTCCTTTCAGTCTTGTGTATGTCCTTTCATAACATGTACATTTTAAGATGTAGTTGCCTTTGTTCCATCTGWTTAGCCTTAAGAGTGCTCATATGTATATTTCTTTTGGTTTTCAAATGGAGTTATAAGATAAATTTTCTGTTACATGGAGTCTATTGTCAATCTGATGATTATGCCTTTATCTGTTGGTTTTTATCAAGATGAACCTGTTGTGTTATGCCTTGCCCAAAATAACGGGTTGTTTATGAGGCTTAATATTGGAATAGGAAAACAATCTGTTTGAAAAGTATRAGCGCTATTATTCGAATTGCAAGTCTCGAATTCTCCYCTCAAACATTACTTGAATTAAAACAAGATATCATACTCAAAACATGAACTATGGTGAACCTGTTGGATTAATCAACAGAATGGTTATGATCAAAACTTTTCAGACCTGGTGCATATGGTTATGGATTGTACCTTGTAGACTTGTTGCTATTGTGTTTTTGTTCCATTTTTCTTTCCTCTGGTCTCAAGCATATATCTCATATAAATTAGTTCAATCGAATAATTTCTTGGAGCTGAACTTGCTAAATTTGAAATGGAGGATAAGGTGGATGTTGATCTATTTGTAACTGCACATCAACCTCTGTGATATGGTTTTCTGATCTGTATTGAAATCTTGCCTCTGGCCACTTGGATACTTATAATTTAGTGTTGTTGGTTCTAGAGATGGTTTGCAGGATTTGATAACAATAATATATTGCAGATATGGAACAATTTATGATGCATGTTCTGGTTTATAGTTGTTCTTTTGGCCTAAATGGATAGGGAGGTATAATGTGGTTTATAGTTGTTTTTTTTTGACGTGGGGTTAAAAGGGTCATCCAATCAGTATACTATTAGGAGGGTTGATCAGATTTTTTGAGGATTTTAGGGTAAGTTGTTACTGGTTTTCCTATTGCAGAAATGGCTGCCAAATTATCTGTTGGTTATTCTTTGGATCAGATTCCTAATGATAATTCTAACACTAATTTATATGGTACAGATACCCACGTTTGCATTTGAGAAATTCCCAGGATCTCAACCAGTGTTGACAACCCATATGAAATCTATTGGTGAATCCATGGCAGTAGGGCGCACGTTGCAAGAATCTTTTCAAAAGGCGGTCAGATCACTCGAGTGTGGCTTCTATGGTTGGGGTTGTGCACCAATCTAGGAACTGGACTGGGATTGGGACAAGTTGAAATACAGTCTCCGGGTCCTTAATCCTGACCGAATCCATGCTATATATGCTACAATGAAAAGAGGCATGAAGGTGGATGCCATTCATGAGTTGAGTTTGACACATGGTTTCTCACCCAACTTAAAGAATTAATAGAGACGGCATGTGATAGGTAGAGTATCAAGTTTTGCGAGGAGTTTAGGGAGGATGTTATAAAATAGATTTGTAGATTGATTGAATGTTGGGGAATGTTTTGAGAACTTATTTTTTTTATATTATAAATTTATATCAATTTATTGCTTTGAGATTTTTATGTTATTTTTGTTGATTAATATAATATATAATTATATACAAATATAGATCTTCAATATGTATGAAAAATAATAATAACATGCCCTTTAGAGAATGAATTGATCTTTTAAAAGTGTATCTAGAGATAAGATTTAGAGAAGGTTTTGATTATTTGTATTTAAAGATAATCTTTTGAGAAGGTTTGCGGAGTGTAACTAAAGGACATCTTTAGAGAAGGTTTAGGTAAAATGTCACTAAAGCCAATATCTTTACAGAAGCTTTTTTGTAATCCTTCTCTGAAAGCATCTTTTAGAGACGCTCGTAAACCGTCATCAATACTTGAAAAGTGTCACTAATAATTACATTTAGAGAAGCTTTTACAAAAAAGTCAACTAAGCTTTAAAGAAGTTTTGAAGTGTATCTAAACCCCTAAAAAAATGTCTCTAAAAGCTACMAAAAACATACCCTCCGAAAACCGTCCCTAAAACCTTTACCTACCGTTACATAGAGAAGCTTTTTGACGGAAATGAAAAGCTTCTCTAAAGCCTTTAGAGAAGCTTTTAAGAATTTTAAGTACAAAAGAGAACCTTCTCTAAAAGTTAATTTTCTTGTAGTGAATATACATCAACAAAAAATACTTTATGCATTAAAAAATGGTTTTAAGAGTTTTTATCAAATGATCTATGGTCAATCAATACAGTCACCCATAAGGTTGAAGGTTACCTTGAAAGAGAAGCAATCAAGATTTGGAGATGAGAAACAATCGAACTCCGAGGAAGTAAACCTAAACCGACAAAGAACCAGACAAAGAAACCATAAAGAATCGATACAAAATGAGTCAAAAAGAAAGAAGCAAAAATCGATACAGACCATAAATCAATCAGAAGCAATGGTCGAAATCCATGAGATTGAAGCTTACTTTGAAAG
>NC_037528.1:13839867-13844096 GCF_001531365.2 Cynara cardunculus var. scolymus | reverse complement strand
AATTCATATATGAGATGAAATCGGATAGGGATGAAATCGTTTAGAGATGAACGTGTTTAAAAGTTTTTAAGAGTTTTTAAGAGTTTTAGCCAAATGTTTTATAATATAGTATAGATTCTATCTAAGAATTTAATGTTAAGGTATATGAGTAATTTTTTTTGTAACTCTTATATAATTTATTGGAAGTTACAAGATCCATAAAATCCCATAATTTTTACATTTTTAATATTGATCTTGTGATTTTTTCATTTTTTAATATGACATTTCATTTTTAGTATTTATAAATTTGTGATTGGTGGAGGAGATTCGCTAGTAAAGTGTTTGTTATCGTTCAAGTAATTATGGATAGAAAACAACACGACAACATTGAGAAAGTTAAAATTGTTTATGGTGACAATCGGAGTTCGAGATCGAAAAGTGAAGTAAATAATCAAAGCGAGTGTCTTGGTAATTATGAACACAAATTGATATGCATACACTCATATGAACAAAAATTGACATATATGAACACTTGTGGCAATTATGAACACAATTGAACATATACGATTTCTACTGTTTGTAACCGATTATATTGATTGCACCTCTTCTTTTACATAAATACCCTTGAGCTACTATGTTTCACATATGTTTGTGAGATTATAAGGGTAATAAATTAAATTTATAATATGATTAATCTCGACCCTATATTTCAAAAACCATTGGCCATGATTAGTTGATAAAGTTAACACAGTAATTTGGTTAACAAATGAACTCGCCCTTATATATATGTGTGTGTGTGTGTGTGTGTGGGCAAGTTCATTTGTTATATAAGGGAGAGATCAAAATGCAAATCAAATCATTTGTACAAATCGTGCAAAACTCATTCAACCAATCATATTTTTTTTTAATTATGACGCTTGATTAGTCATTTAATTGCGGAGAGCGTTAATTATGGACATTATCATCTTCATTACATTTATTTTTGAAAACAAATTTCATCAAAATTAAAAATACATGAAACAATTTCTTTTTTACATATAAATAAACATACATGAATAATTTAATCAAGAAAATAATGATATGAAATGATTTCATCAGATTAAACAATTTTATGAAACAACTTATTAGACTAAATGATAAGCATGGTTTATTACATACTTAAAGTACCCATTTCTTGTGTTTAATAGGTAGATTTTCTTAGTTTATCCCAACTTCGAGTTATTTCTACTTCCTTATTTTCTATTTGTTATGTTTGGAGCTAAATGTGGTGATGAATTTGTTTTTACAACAATTTGGGAGTAGATGACATCTTTTGACTTACAATACTGCACTATAATGCTGCATTATTCCAGCAGTATTGTCCGGATCCGGTTTGGCTTTTTGGAGAAGTGCTTATTGGTTAAGCCATTGTCAAGGAAGGAAGTCTTAGCTGAAGAAGCATTCGTTTTTGCTCTCAGCCAGCTGGTGAAAAGAGTGGGAGAAGACCTTTTGGGATGACATATTGTGATGGAGAGGATGTCACCTTTCTAGTCTTGTTATTTGTACTTTTCCCCTTTTTTTATGTTTTTGTCTTTAGTATATTTTGTTTGTATAAAAGAGTGCATTGGGTGCCTCTTTTGAAGACACACCTCCTGGACAGTTGTTCTCATAACATTTGTTTCAAAAAACTCTCAAGTTTATTAGTTTTATACGCAAACTTTTAAGTTTTAATTTTGTTCTTCATCTTTCGTTATTTATTTACTCTTATTGTCATTTACTTACCGTATTTACTTTCCGTCTTTACTTTCTGTCATTTATTTTTAGTCATTTACATTCATGTCTTTAATTTATGTCATTTACTTTCCGTAATGAGTAGCTAATTCCATTAGCTCGGGTGTAGGGTAAAAGGTGAAATGTTAAACCGAATGAAAGTGGACATTGTTTCACAATAACAATGTTCCACTATTTCATTCAAGTTTTATAAAATCAAGCATACTTCTTGATGAGTTGATCACTTTGAAAGTGTTAAAGTGCCATGGACTTAGAGATAAGCCATGATAAGCACGTCAACTTGAATGATATGAGAGGTAGACTTGAGAAAGTTGCCGACAAGGAGACTTGTCATTTATGTTTTTCAAACTTAACTCCCGACGGGTTGGTCACTCTCTAAAAGTGTCAAAGTGTGATATATTCAGAGATGAGCTATCTTGAACACGCCAACTTGAATGATATGGGAATCGGCTCGAAAGAGTGATTTTTAACAAAGAGATTTGTTTAGCCATATATCTTGAAGACACCAATTTGTCACTATCCTTGGTCCGAACACCATATAGAGATATGGATGCAAAGCTATAATATAGTGCAAAGGTAAAGTCCGAGAGGAATACCTTCAAGATAGATGGTGGAACTAGTTCTTCTACAGCTTTGTCTGCTGGATTTTGTGTTTACGTTTCACCCCAAATCTTACACCCATGCTACCTTTATTATTATGTCTTATTATTCTGTTATATTATATTTGTTAACTCAGAATCAGACTGAAGTCTTCAATTTCGTCATCTGAAATCTTTTCTTTCACTGGACTCTTATTTAACTTTTGCTCCAATCCATGTGGACGATATTCCGGTACTTGTACCACTTTATTACTTGGAAAGACAATATTAAGCCATATTGTATACTTGCTTTGTGGTCCAATTCTTTTGTCTAAAGGTATAGAATTTAACTGACCACTAAACAATGAAATTGACGGTTAAAGATGGTTTGTACGGTTTGTGCAAATGGACCGATTTGCATTTGATCCCTCTCATATATGTGTGTGTGTGTGTGTGTGTGGAGAAAGAGAGGGAGGACAAATCAAACACAAACCACCTAAATGTTACAGAGCGTATGAACCAATCGCCCCTTGATTTTGTATATTTTGAAATTTTTAGACGATTATCAAATCAGTTGCAAATAAGGTTGAGAGTGAATTTAGAAACCGATTTAATTCACATCGTTTACATTGATTTGATAATCTGCACGAACAATTAAGATTGGTAATTTGTATGGTGTGTAACATAATTGAAACAATGATTTTTACTTAAACTTCGTCATGTCGTTTCGTGGATGAACATTGATTGTTCAAAAAAAAATTACCCACGTTAATAGGTGAAAACATAAAGTGAACGAGATAATTAAAAAAAACTGAACAAAGTAAATGATATAATTAAGGAATGTGATAATTAAATAAATGAGATAAGTAAAAAATATGATATCGATATATGAAAAAAAGACAAAAATACCACAGTTAGCAAAGCGTGTATCAATCAAACGGTTAACAAAAGAAGGTGTCATGATGAATATAAATAAATGTAGAACTTTTATTTTATTTAAGGAAAATTCTAAAAACCCTAACAAACTTTCTCATTTTGAATGAGTTAGTCTCTAAACTACTTTTTTAAATAAAAAACCATTAAAATTTCGCATTTTGAATGATTAAGACCCTCAATTTTTAACATAAATAAATAAATCATCGAACTTTTACTAGTCGGTTAATGTAACTTTTTTAGGTTAAAAAGATATAGGTAACCAACTTTTAAAAGTGCAATAGTTTATTTATTAAAAAAATGCAAAAAAAGAAGAACAAAACATAGTTGGACGAAAATACCCACGGCTCTAATGAACATAATAGACGGAGTTAGTGACCAGGTCCTATTTTAAAAACAAAATCCAAACTTAAAAGACTAGTTTTTGACTTATTAAAGTTTATGTCTTACTTTCAAAAAAATTACGAAAGAATAGGGACTAAAAATGAAATTTACTCTTATATTTATTTTGATTTTAGACCGATGAATAGAAAGTGTAAACTACATGAACCAAATTTGCAATTTACTCCGTAGTTAACAATCACGATATTTTAATTTTGAAGTATATAAAAAAAAATCTTTTCACACTTGTCTCATCCACCGACACAAGAAAATTGGTGATTTGACTATAATTATTGTCTTAACTTTAACTTTTAAATTTTATTTTATTAGATATTAATTATTAAAAAAAAACAAAAAACAATGTGATTTGATTTTAAAAAGCAAAATCAGCCCTACCTACAATCCTACATATACAGAAAATTGACTCAAATAGTTACCGAAAATTACTATAAAGTTTTGACTTTAGTGAATATTTTCAAAATTTGATGAGCAAAAGTGATATTAATTTTTTATTTATTTAATTATATCAATGAAATTGAATCATTTTATTTTATATAAGTTCATTTTAAAAAATGCATCAAGATTATA
>NC_037528.1:13835181-13839547 GCF_001531365.2 Cynara cardunculus var. scolymus | reverse complement strand
TTCTGGTACTTTTGACCTTTGGAGTCAAGCTTAAACCAATCAGACACCACTATGGTTGTGTTTTTACATTTGGTGTCAAGCTTATCCATGTCTTTCTATTTCTTTTCTCCACTTGCTTGATTTTAATGTCATATATGACTCAGAAAAACACTTTAAAAGACAGGTAACAGTATTTGCAAATTTATGGTGAAATTTGTTGTACATTCATTCATGTATTTACATGTTTACTCAAATCCATCATCTTTTTAAGTCGTATCAAAGAAAAAAGAAACACTCAATTACATAAACAACTCCATGATTCAAACTTAAAATGGACAAGTTAAAAAAAACATCCAGATTAAACACCATAGCAGAAATGCAACACCAAACCCTAGCTGATGACTTCTTAATTTTATCAGCTACGTACGTACAAAAGATCTGAGAAACTATATATATTTAGCTAGAAAGAGCTTATTGATTTAAGGAGCATAGGCATTGTTGGTTATGGACAGATCCGACCATGGAATCATCAAGTTCCAATAACCCGACTCACCGTTTGCTACAGTTGAAGCAGATGTTGAAGATGAAGGGTTCGTCATAGGTGCAACTGCCTGATCATGATGATAATAGTTTGATGGAGATGATCTTAGCTGTTGATGCATTTGAGCTGGATTGTTTCCTGTGATTCGACCTTCATGACCAGTTATGATCCCTCCATTTTCCTGTTGTTGATCTCGAACCATTTGACTGTTGATTCTCCAAGATGGATTGAACGTGTTTGCGTTTGAAGTAAAATTAGGGTTAGGGTTAGGGTTATGGTTATGGGTGGATCTTAGTAAGGAAAGAAGATGAGAGGTCTGAGGTGAGCTGGCCCATAAAATCGGTTTGGAACGCTCATCAAGACTGTTGATGATGTCGGATTTCCCAAGGTCGGAGGAAATAAGGGCCTTGAGATTTTCGGTGGAGGAGATCTGCTTTGCTAAGGCAGAGGCTATGGTGGTTCCCTTGTTTTTCCGGCAGCCACCGCCAATGGGGACGTTGCGGAGGGCCCCACCTCTGGTCCAGTAGCGTCGGCAAGTCTTGCAGAAGTAGCGGGGCTGAGTGAGGTTGTAGTTGTTATAGTAACAGAACTTTGTGTTGGAGGAATCGCATCGTGGGCACTTTAAATGATGGTTTTCCGAGTTGAGATTGGTGGTGGAAGACGGTGGCGGCGGTGGTGGTGGCGGCGGGGAATGATCGGAATAATTAGTGGAAATATTGGGATGTCGAGTTGTTCCAGTTGCACCTCCAACGAAGAACTTCTGATCAATCATCTTTGCTTTCTCAGTTTCTTGGGTGCAGTAGAATAATAAAGGCATGAAAGGCTGCAAGCTTTACTATATATAGAATCAATGGAGTCCCCAAGCAACTTTTTAAGGTTTAATTCAAAACAAGTGTTTATCTAAGGTTTTTTTTTTTTTTTTTTAAATGGAATTAATTATTGACACTTAGGCCTATATATATTATTATCGTTTTACTGATATCCATACTCCAAAAGTAGGTCCACCCGTAATGTCCTTAATTAATTATTTGAATTAATAAAATTAATATAATTTTCAAATTCTAGTAAAAACTTAATATTATATTTTAACAAAAACCTAATCTATATATCCAGGTCATAAATAAGGTCTACAGTTAGGTATTTATCCATTTTGTTTAATTCTCTCCGTATTTTCATGCAAAAAACTCTCCAAACCTTAACTACGAACCATGTAGGCTTAGCTAGAGACTTGTTGTTTTCTATTCCCAAGCACTGCAATCACCTTCAAATATAAGAGACTTCTTCCGCTAGTCTCCTTAACTCATGTTCTTCATCCGATTCTAAGGTTTTATGTAAATCCGTTGTCGTTTGTCTCTTTATTGAATCTTGCATCATATCAAGTTACTTGCTGTATTTTATAGTTTACATTGGAAATTCTATTTATTTATTTTTCCATATTACAAACTTTTTAAGGTTTCAAGTTATAACCAGTCGGATGTTACTTTTTTGCTCGGTTTAACCTCATATGATTGAGGTTTAATTGAGATCGCACGGTCAAATTATGTGCTTTAGTAAATCATTAGTTATGTGGGAAAATGGAAATTGATTCACAATTTCTTCGTCTGTCATTTTTATTCTCGTTTTTTTTAAAACAACTCGTTTTTATTCCCTTGTGGAAACTAAAAAGTCCGTAAATGAAATAGGCAAAATTTGGGTAGCAATAATGCATGAAAGGACCCGTTTTGTCCTTTCCTAAATCTACAACGGGTTTGGGTCATTCAAAGACGACATCGTAAAATTATTATGTTCAAGATTCTTTTTGTCCTCCAAACCCCCAATTATTTTTGCTTTATCCAATCTTATACATTCAAATTACATGTCCTATTTTGGCACATATATTTTTATTAAAATAATAAATAAATAATAATATTTCGCTTATGTCTATCTAATTGCTAAATCACAAAGGTATCACTCAAAAGATAGTAAGAAATTATGTAAATAGTAATTCGGTGTTATCAAATACGTCCTTAAAAAAGATATATGAAAAAATAGCTCAAGCAAATAAACTGCATTAGATTTGAATATGTCAAGTTCTTAAAAAGTCGGATAATGCGGTTAATTCATACTCACACAAAGTATTTGACAAACGAACTATATGTTTCCAAAGCTAAACCATGTTGACGTTTGCGGTTTGAGTTTTCTAAAAACATTCAATTTTTGTATGTTGTGTAGAAGTCCGTCATACTGCACAACATTAACACAAAAGTCTATTGAACGACAAAATCCTATACAAACATTAAAAAGAAATAAATCCCCACCTTTGCCCATGCCATTGATCTCTATCTTTTTAATTAGTTTGTTTTTTTTGTTTTTTTTGTTTTTGTTTTACAATTTCCCGTCTTTTTTGATTTGTCTATGCTTAGTCCATTAAATTGTTGTAATATAATTAGAATAAAAAAACAAATGAAAAAAGAGGGAGGATCGATGTCAGAGACCAACGACAGTGATAAGCGGACTAATACACCTTTGCGTGGTTTCTGCCTTCACTTTATGACAATTCTCTAGCCAATGGTTGAAATACCATAAATGGTATTATACTGTGGCACTTTCCATTTATTTTAGCAAGTTGAGTGGGGTTCGTCGGATAGGCTGRCCTCTACGACAGGGGGAGATTCTTATGGTGTACTGTAAAAAGGTTAGATGTAGCCGGGACAGATAGATCTGATTACAAAATCAAGGGACAAAGACTGGATATGGAGAACGGATGACTATGGGTGGTGAGGGGAGCGAAACCGTTGAGTGCGAGGGGTTTGAATGTGTATGGTTTGATAACGGTAAAACTATTTTTTTAATCTTTCTAGCCACTTACAAGTAGTTTTGTTTTGTTAAAAAATTGTAGGTAATTGGTTTTTAAAGTTCGATGATTATTTTATTCATCAAAATGTTCAAATACTTAAATCGTTCAAAATGAAAAAGTTAAATAAATTTTGTTAAAAAAAGAGTTTAGACAGATTAACCATTTAAAATGGAAAAATTCATTAGATTTTTCTAAATTTTTTCTTTTATAAAATTTATTTTTTAATGAAACAAGAATTTCCCAATAAAGTGAATTCTTACATTTTGAAAGACATTTTGTTCTTTATCAAAAGTGTTTGAAAATTATAAGCCATTTGAAAGATGTCTAAACTCATCCATTTAAGATCTAACAACTTGTCCGATATGGAAAGAAAATCAGATGTGAGTTTTATATAAATCTTAAGTTGTGAGCTATTAATAATTTTCACTATAGTTTAAAGTTGGAATTGAAAGTTATTGGATGAACTTGTTGCTTTGGACTTGGGGCGTTACAAATAGTATTAGAGTTGATACTTGTACCATCGAGATAGTGAGACAAATCTCATCGGGTGTGATGAGTTGTGGAGGGGGTGTTTATAACATCTTAGGCAAATTCCACATCGCCTATTACAAAGAAAAAGATTTTGGACAGACTTGACAAGGACATCAGGAGTTTAAGTCTCATATGAATAGAAAATGAGTTTTTGAGCTCCTTATAAGCTTTAGGTTATGAGCTACCAATAACTTTTACTATAGTTTTAAGTTGAAAGTTATTAGATCAAATTGAGGTGTTCCATAATATATCTTACATTGATCTTCGTTAAAAGAGAACAAGGCTGAGCATAGGTGCTTTCACGATGGTCCACCAGTGGTGGTGACTCTTACTAGGATCGGTGGTGAAGACAAAGAAGGAGGCGGCATGGAGGGTTTTCATAGTTAGTTATACATACATACATACATACATACATACATACATACATACATACATACATACATACATACATACATACATACATACATACATACATACAT
>NC_037528.1:13820607-13834081 GCF_001531365.2 Cynara cardunculus var. scolymus | reverse complement strand
TTACATTAACAAAAATAAATTAATAAAAATAATGAGATTTTTTGATTTTGTAACTCCCAATTAATAATAGGGGAGTTACATAAAAAAGAAAATTACCTAAATATTCTTTTCCCCTTTGTTTACATATGTTTTTTGAAATTGTAAATTTAAAAATTTAATTTTTTTATCATGATTAATCACAACCCTTTATTGTAAAGAATCAATGGCCAAAATTGGTTAACAAAGTTAACACAAAAATCTTGGTTAGTATTTGAACCAAACTCTCTATGTATATATATATATATATATATGGGTTTAGGTTCACATGAGATCAGTTTTTTATGTGAGACCATTGATACCATTTTACACTTGAAATTTTACAACAAAATATTGTGAAGATAAAAAAGACCACATTTTCACACTTGAAATTTCATAACAAAGTATTGTGAAGCTAAAAAAAATTTGAACCTTCACAGTAAAAACATTATGAAAGTTACCTTCACAGTTTTTGCAAGTGGTCTTACGGGTCACACGAAAACAACATGGTTTCACATGATGCCAAGTCTCTCTCTCTCTCTCTCTCTCTCTCTCTATATATATATATATATATATACACACACACACACACACTATGGGTTAAGACCAATGGTTTTTGTCGTGAGACCCGTAAGACCAATTTATGTTCATTGATCAACTTTATAAGCTAATGATCTAATGGTCTAAAGTTGCACGGTGACAATTTTGGTGATTATTGAGAAGTCTCGTGGCAATTTTATGATTATGAATGTTCAGATTGTAGATCTAATACAAAGGTTGAGAATTAGTCTTACGGGTCTCACGAAAAACCCTTGGTCTCACATGATCCCAAGTCCACACACTATATTATAAAACATTTAGAATAAACTCTTAAAAACTACATTTTGTCATCAATTACCATTATTAATGCATGTTATTTAAAATTCAGATTATAAGTTGATTAAACATAAATACAATTTATTAAAGCTCTATGTTGGATTCGTGTAAATAATTGCAAATAAACATAACAAATACTAGATAAACATATGAGATGGAACAATTATTTTTATTTGCTAAAATATCTAAAATTTTAAAACTCTCCATATAACTAAGTGATAAACACAAGAAAACGCAAGATAAAACTACGAGATGGAACACTTATTTTTATTTGCTAAAATATCTAAAATTTTAAAACTCTTTATATAACTAAGTGATAAACACAAGAAAATCCAAGATAAAACACCTACATTTTTTTTATTAAGGTAGATTATCTCTTTAATTTTAAATATATAAAATATCATGAATATAATTATCATTTAAATTAAACGATCTTTGAGCTCTAACAAAAATACTCTATCATTATTTTGTAGAAAATCATAATTAAATTAAAATAATATACATTTTATTTTAAATTTAAATTGTGATAAAAATTAAATCAAATAAATTAACTAGGAATTTCAGAAACTAAAACCAAATAATATCCAAAATACAAAAACCGAACAACGTAATTCGCTCTAAAAAATTATGTTACAATGTTTAAGTAAAAAGTTATAAAACTCGATAAAAACGTTATTTATTTTGTTGGTCCCTTAAATAAATATAAATTGTTTATTTCTAAGTTGCATAAAAAGCAAATCACAATTGTTTTAGTACGTTGAAAACCAAACCATTTGATTCGAATATAATTTAACACCAAATTTCTTTTATAGTGATTATAAATTTAACTGAACGTATTATTTACATACAACTTACTGATTCAAATATTTTTTAGAAATAATGGCAAAATAAGATGTACAAAAATGATACCATTAATGTTTTATAACAAACAAATAATCTAATAAGATGTATATTTGAATTGCACGAAAGATTGGAGCCTAAATTTATGTGAAGAACACCCGGATTTTCTGCTAACTTGGCCACTTAAAGTGAAATATTCAGACCATCTCCGATCCTATCACCAAAATCTAGCAAATTTGTGGGAACATAGACACCAAAAATTTGCTTCATTTCCAAACACACGACATATTTGCTATTTGAACATGAAAATATAACACACACACACACACACACACACACACACACATATATATATATATATATATATACACACACACACATATATGTACCATTTATGTCTCATCTTCAACAAAATGTCTTTTTTTTGTTTGGCGGTTGGAATTTCCATATCTGTCAAGATGGTGTTTTTGATGTGTGGTTGGAAATGTTCTTAGGGTGCGTTTGGTATCCAAATAGGATATGAGATGACATAATAGGACAGAGCAG
Organism: Cynara cardunculus var. scolymus; assembly: GCF_001531365.2. Taxonomy (NCBI): domain Eukaryota; kingdom Viridiplantae; phylum Streptophyta; class Magnoliopsida; order Asterales; family Asteraceae; genus Cynara; species Cynara cardunculus. Next base: position 13,831,804 of record NC_037528.1, on the reverse strand, counting down.
AACAAAACATGACAAAACAACTTTTCAGCGTTTAGTAATACAGAACTGGACAAAACAAAACAATCAAAATGACCAATTTATCCATAATAATTCATTTATATATTTTGATTAACTTATGTAATTTATTAAATTATAATAAATAATTATCTTTTCATAACAAAATATATCATTAGAAAGTATTCGTCAAAACAATTAAAATGATACCAAAATAAAAAGTTTATGTAGTTTCTAATTTCTATAGTATCCCTAATCTAAATTATTTTTATTATTAACATACAATAAATTAATAAAAATATAGAAACCGTTTTAAAGCAAAATTTTGAAGACAGTAAAATGAAAATTTTAAAAAGCTTATATACAATAAATATAATTTAATATATGAATAAAATGTAAAAATGAGATCTTTGATGTTTTAGAAGACAATTAAAAGGTTGTGAAAAAGGGACGTTATTAAAAAAATAGAATGTCGAATTATCAAAAAAAAAAAAAAAACTCATCTCTAAAATAAATAAAAAACACTGAGTAGGTTGACAAACATTAAGCAAGTTGCATGACGATTTGGAAATTTGAATTTGATTTTGATGGATTTCAGAGTTTTTCCAATTTATAAAATACGATCAATTGAGAAATGAAAATTAAAAACATAATATCCTGGACAAACATTTTTTTTTTAATTGAGTCAGAATAATTTAGCCAAGGACATGAAATTAAATATAACTAACACGTGCGTATTTTTTGTGGTCGGTTCGGTTCAGGCTGTTCAAAAAAATGTTCAACAGCAGACCAGACTAGACCAAACGGTTTGACTCTTTTTTAGACCAGATCGGACCACTAAACCACTCAAACAGCAAAAAACTGTCTAGTTTGATTTTGTTCGACCGGTTTGGGCGGTCAAATGGTTTTTTTCAACACTCTCATATCAAACAATGCATAATTCATACTTATGGGTAAATCGGTCAATTTTGTCATCAGACTGTTGATTCAGATAAAAAAGTAAACAACACCAATTTATTCAAATTGACAAATTTAATCCATACATGACTTAATATAAAATTTGGTAAACACTCGTAAGTTTTATTTTGAGGTTATATTGGTAAAATATAAATTTGTTTCATCCTGTTCCATGGGGTAGTGGTGGAACACGCATGTTCCACTTTGTTCCACATAACAGTCCTATCAAACGTGGAATATGGATTTTTTTTGTTCTGTCATAGTTGGTGATTTGAGTGTCATTAACCATTTGTTGTAATTGTGATTTATTTGAGATTGATTGAGGTGATGAGGCAAACATACGTGAGTTATGAAGTGCGAAGTGCTCACTCACAAATGTTGTCCCTATTGCCATAGATCGCCATAAAGCGGACGGTGAAAGGGGCCGCGCTCCCTTGCGAGGTCCTACGGGCAACGCTCCTAGCAGGGTTCCAAAGGAATGAGTCATGAGTCATCATATGGTGTTCGGCATCAGGTATCAACTGTCACTAAAGGATCTTCATCTGTTGTTGAAAGTGAACTTTCATTAGGGGTGTCAAAGAGTAACCCAACCCGCAAACTCTATCTGAACCCAAAATTAACAGGTTGGGTTGAGATTTTCGACACATTTAAGTAAATGGGTCAACCCGTCTAACCCATTTAAATAAATGGGTTAGATGATATGAATTTTTCGACATGTTTACAACCCGTTTTTAACTCATTTAAAATATTATATTATTTTAATTTTAATTGTAATATCTAATATTATCCATCAAACAATGAAAACCCTCTCGTTTTGTCAACTGTGAAACCCTAATAAAGTAATATTCTACCCGTCCGTCTCCAAGTTTCCCTCTTGGCTCTCTCTCGTCTTCCTCCAAATCCCCAACAGACTAACACAACAGTCAATAGTTTCCCTTTCCGGTCTCCACATCTCGTCTCTCTCTCGTCGAACACACAAATTTCGATCGATGCGGTTGTACGAAATCGGTGGAACTCACTGATTTCTTCTCACTGTTCTGGTGTTAATCAGAAATATTAACTAGTTCTTTATTCATTCCCTTTTTTATATGTTTCTTTTATAATGTGATCCATTCATCCGTTTTCACCTCTTTTGTTTTGATATAATGTTTCTTGATATGTTTCTTTTATGATAGTAACCAGTACGTTCATTGCGATGTTTCTTTTTTGATATGCTTCTTTTACAGTAACCACCTCTTTTTATTTTCGTTTCCACCTCTATTACTATATTGGGTTCTATATTCATTGATTAATATTTAATAGTAACTACTTCATTTTGGGAAATAAATATGAAACTGTTCATAACATTTGTGTTCTATTTCAGTGATTAATAGTAATACGGTTGGAATTTCGGAAGAAGATGATTTACAGTCTCCTCCACCCCCATCAAAGAACAATGGGAATAAATTAATTAACTAATTAAAGCAAAACAAATCTGGTATGGATTTTAAACGTCAAAGAAAACTTACATCAAAAGGAAAGTAACACCGAGAGTTAAATTGAAGTTGGTGAAAGTGGAAGTCGAGCTACTTAGAAATGAAAGGTTTCCAATTTATTTTGAATAACGTATTTGTTGTGGTTGTGTTTTATTCAAACTTTTGAACAATTTATTTGTATTTGTGATTATAGTTGTGTTTTATTCATAAAATTAAAAAGTCTAATAATTTTTATTTTATTTAGATTTTTAAAATTAAATGAGTCAACTCATGTTCAACCAATTTATTTAACATGTTAGATTGAGAAAATCATAAAAAAGGTCAACCCGCTGTCAATCCATTTAGATAACAAGTTGGGTTAAGTTGAAAAAACTCAACCCATTTAATTAAATGGGTTGGACTAGGTTGAGATTTTCAATATGTTTAATAAACGGGTTGAACCCGAACCCAACCCAACATGATCCATTGTCACCCTTAACTTTCAGCTTATTGTTGAATGCCACTTAGAGCTGAACACGACCTATCGTTGAATGTGTGTTCAGTGATGACTGCCGGTCGATTGAATCTTGAGTCTAGATCCGATTGTATCTGCTTTTCAACCTTATCCATTAACTGTTACAACCTCTTAACCGTCGTAACTGTCAATCTCTTTCATAGATACATAATTTTGTGATTTAAATACTATATATACAAAATTACTGCCTTATTTCGAGCATGTTTTTTCTAGATTATCCCAGTACTGATTTCGTGGAAGTCCAAAGCATGATAGGGACAAAATACAATATTTGGAAAGTGATTTCCAAATAGGATCTAGAAAATTATCCTACTAATATTAATCATAAAAGCCAATTTCCAATCATTTTGTCTTATCCAATGTACCAAACGTATCCTTAAAGAGTTAGAAGCAAATAAAAGTTCACTCTAAAGTAACTTTAAAGGGTGTCCATATACTTATATTTTAAAAACTTGAGGATAAGTATGACCAAATTTTCATGCTTGAAAGGGGATATATACTGATTAATCCGATTAGGTGAGGGGGTATGCCCACAAAACAAAAGTACAAAATTACATCAACGAAACGGAGCAGCAACTGGATCCAATTGCGACGTGCAATCCGCAAATCCCCGATTAAACTCCTAATTTTGCTGCTTTACAAAACTTGCAATTAGGGTTCTTTCACAACCAAATCTAGTTCACGACTTTACACAACAGTTTTCGATTCCAACAGATATAATGAACGGCGAAGTTTGTCAACTGAAAGAACTGGTAATTTGTATGCATTTGCTTAACGAGGATTCATACTGTATGCTGGAATCTAGTATTCAATAAATACACATGACTTCACTGTAATTATGGATAATTGGCACGGATAACTGAAGATTACGTCGCATATTTTGTTGATTGTTCATCATTAACTTAACTTCCATTTCTTGTACTTTCCTTATTTTTTTTTTAATTTCCATTTGCAGGATGTGGAGTACTTTGAGATACGGGAAGTTCTTCGATGTAAGTTGTTTGGGTAGATTAGATCTCCTTATTTCCCCAATTTATTCATATTTAATTTAAGGGTCTACCGTCCTTGTATCTCGGTGGTTAAAGTACGACTAGCCAGGCAATTAATTAATTCTAGGGTTAAAAGTATAATTCGATATGTTGTGGTATGCCTATCACTTAGAATTTAGATGATCGTTTCTTCCCGATCTAGTTTTACACCCCCAACGTCTCTTACTGGTCTACCGTAGTTCAAATTGCAGTCATCTTGGTGAATATGCGATAGTTTCAGGCTGGCTTTTTGTTGATTTTAAGGGTAGAAGTTGGAACATATTTGGGCCATCGTTTAAATATTGCACCGGTAAACATAACATACTCCCATTTTGTAGCAGAATCGATTACAATTAGGATGTCCTTAAAAGGTGCACTTTTGAACTTCAAAAGATTTAAAATTAGCATGTCTTTGTGTTTGGAGTTGCTTTTGAAATTGGAAGCCTGATAATTTGTGTGCTTGGACAATCCCGTTCCTGAATGTAGTGAACTGCTGATGTTTGTTGACAACATGGCACCCTATTGCTTTGTGTGTGTATGTTGTTTAGTGCCTCTTGTAATCATATTGTGAGAATATGTGGAACTCTCCACAAAGAGCCCTTGGGGGGAGAAGTGATGTTCCAACATATATCGAGTAGAAATGTTACAAGTTTAGCCGATGAGGGACTCTGACACGGCCCCTCCAACGGAGGTTAGATGGGCACAGATTGTCCCAAAGTGTTGAGAGGGGGCTAGACGAGTATAGATTGCACCATAGTGTCGAGTCCCTTGTGTGGTGGACCTTGGCTGTGATACGATGTGAGAATGTGGAACCCCTTGATTTACTCTCCAAAAGAGCCCTTGAGGAGAGAATTGAGGTTCCAACATATCTTGAGTAGAAATGGTCCTAGTCTAGCCTATTTGGGAAATCAAACGTCCATGATAAGGATTATGTTTGGATAATTGTTAGCTAATTGTCAACTTTACATACATGTTTCTAAATATATTTTTCTTATGACTAGCAGCATTTATCTTTATAGTTTCTTATTGAGAAATAATTGTCTTGGTGTGTATCATTTTAATTTATGTTTTTTTTTCTTCTTCATGAGTTCTTCATCTTGATATAAGTCTTATAGCTCTATACACACTCCTTTGCAATCGAGCCGGCAATAACACTCATAACACATAGTTAGTCGTATGACTAAATGCTTGCAGGCATCCTGCACACAATTTTCTTTCACAGAGCTCTAGGTCTGGTGCGGCCCAAAGACATTGATTTGGAACTATTTGAAATCACATATGTAAGTGATGTCTACATCCTTGGATGATACATATGTCATTTTGCCTTAAAAAAGTATAATCATTTAGATGAATATATATTACATTTGTAGATTATTTTATTGTGTAATACCTCTAGCATACACACCATTGTCGCTTGGCGCTGAGGAAGATCGCTGAAAACAGCTACATGTATGTAGATCTGAATATGATGCTAATGTTCTTGTAAGCTTCTTATATTGTGAGCTTTGGCCATAAAGATGGGTGATTTTCGCCATCCAAATCTGAACCAACCAACTAATCATCCCAGTCCAACTTATTTGTTACAAAATCTGTTATCTCTTGTACTAATAGATGCTAATATGTGCTAATATTCTTATACCTGTTAGTTGCTAGAATATGTTGAGGAAGGTCAACATTCCTGTTGACGAATGACATATATGGGCATCAGAGGACTTGAAATCTGTTATTTACCTTGTGAAAGCATCACTTGCATATTTTTGAACCATCATCTTTTGTGTAGTTTGATATCTCAAAAGCCATTTGGTCAGAATATTACTTTTTCTTCATTGATTTATTACGTTGTGCTTGTTCCATTTTGTAAAATGAGGATATCATGTTCATTTGTTACTTCATCCATGAATATTTGCAAGCACGTCATTTAATGTTATATTTAAGGATCCATATTAGTTACTGCTGGATGCTTCTCTGTCTAGGTGCAATGTGGCGATGCAGAGCTTGAGAAGAAAGTAGATGAGAAGATTGATCAGTTTATTGATAAGGTAGAGAAACATCCAAACAAGAAAAACCAGGTAAAAAGTGCCTCTCACCTGCTGGTTTACATGTCATGCTTAGTAGTGATCATAACATAATGTAAAGTGGTTCTACTTGCCGTTTAACTATGAGCTGCTCTTTCAAGAGTCCCCCCTGCTAAGGAGTTCTAAATATGAGCTTGTGTTACTTAAAAGAACTCACAAAAATGGTCATTGACATCCAAAATGTCAATCTTTTCTCCAAGTTATTGCAATATGAAAATCCATCAGACCTTAAGCTTCATTAAATGCCTTCAAGGAGATCATTTTAGCAAGAAAAAAGTAGTTTTGTTGTGTTGTTTGATCCAGGGGCTGACATACATACAAGGATACGGTGGCCCGTGGTTTCGTCTTAAGGGGGAAAATTACGTTTCTGAAGGGTGCCACCGTATTTGTTCGGTGCCACCATATAGTTTTTGAAACTGAAATGTTAGCGCAAGACTTTAAGGGCGGAGATGGTAATTGTCACTGCCTTTGTACAAAAGGCCTGGGTTCAGTCCCACTATTGACAAATTTGTTGTTTTAGCTTAAATTTTGGTGTTCTTTTATATACCTCTTGTGTTTTTAAAAATACATGTAGACAAGACTTGAACATGAAGAGAATTAAAACTCTACTTTACTGAGGAAAAACTCAATGATTTTATTCAAGCAACTTGGCCCTTTAAATAGAGCAGTAATAACAGCAAAGAAACAAKAATTATAAAACAGAAAAGTAGAATCCTAAACTATCTGCATAAAAATAGGTCCACGATGCAGTTGGTTTATTCAAAGCTATTCTCCTAAATATCAGGCACATTCCAGCTGAGTTTGAATGGGTTACTGCTGACCTATTCTCTCAACATCCTTCCCCAAACTGAGCTTGTAGCTGACAGCTCAGTTTGCTTCTTATTGTCTTGAACTCCGAGCATTCTTCGTATTTTGACGAAAGCTTCCAGCTTCAGTGGTTTTGTCATTATGTCAGCAATCTGATTTGTTGTTCCACAGTGAACCAGCTCGATCTCTCCTTCCTTAACCAATTCTCGAAGAAAATGGAATCTAACCTTGATGTGTTTCGTCCTCCCATGGAACACCGGATTCTTGGAAAGCTTAATTGAAGAGCTATTGTCACAATAAATTATCATGCTTTTAATCTGACCTTGATTGAGACTCTCTAATATTGCTTTCATCCAAATACTTTGGCAAGCGCAAGCAGATGCTGCCACATACTCGGCCTCTGTAGTTGAGAGAGTCACAATGGGCTGCTTTTTCGAGCTCCAAGCTACTGCTGCATTACTCAACATAAAAACATACCCAGATGTACTTCTAGCACCATCTGCGTCTCCAGCAAAATCGCTATCTGTAAAAGCCTTTAACTCCTCGTTGTTTCCTTTCTCATAGAACAACCCAAAGGTCGTTGTACCTTTGATGTATCTTAGTACCCGTTTAACAGCCATTAGGTGAGCTTCCCTTGGACTGGACATAAATCTGCTTAAGAAAGAAACGACAAACATCACATCCGGTCTCGTAGTTGTTAGGTACATTAGACTACCTATCAATTGTTTGTACATTGACKGATCAACTCGTGCTCCCCCTTCTTCCTTAGCTAACTTTGTTCCAGGTACCATAGGATTGTTTACTGGGTTGCAATTCTCCATTCCAAATCTTGCTACCACTTCATTGGCATACTTAGTTTGRCATATGAATATCCCCTTTTCTGTTTGCTGGACTTCAACTCCTAAGAAATAGTGCAGCCTTCCCAAATCTGTCATGTCGAAAACTCGATTCATGGAGGCTTTGAATCTGTCACATAAGGCAGAATCATTTCCCGTGAAAATCAAGTCATCGACGTATAAACTTACTACAAGAAAACGGCCTTCAGGTTCATGTTTGAAGAACAATGTATGTTCCTGGCTACTTTTGATGAAGCCTTCCTTGAGAAAATGCTCTTCGATTTTGCTGTACCAAGCCCTCGGTGCCTGCTTCAATCCGTATAAKGCCTTGTTCAGCTTGTAGACCTTGTCTTCTTCACCTCTTCGAACATAACCTTCAGGCTGCTCTACATAAACCGTCTCTCTCAAAACTCCATACAAGAATGCACTTTTGACGTCTAATTGAAAGACGTTCCAACCCTTTTGTGCARCCATTGCTAGTATCATTCGTATTGTATCCCACCTAGCCACAGGTGCRAATACCTCATCATAGTCCACACCGTATTTTTGTGCATAACCCTTAACTACCAACCTGGCTTTGTGTTTGTCAACCTCTCCTCTTTCATTTAATTTAGTCTTGTAGACCCATTTAACTCCTATCTTCTTCATTCCAGGAGGTAGGCTGACTAGTTCCCAAGTCCGGTTTTTCTCGATTGCTTCTATCTCGGCATCCATTGCTTTTTGCCACCGTTTTTCTTTGACAGCTTCAGAAAAATATATAGGATCCTCTTGAGACACATGAAAGGCCAAGTACTGCTCTGCTTCTTCATCAGAAAGCCCTTCTCCACTAACATAGTCTTGGAGATGTTTGGGTGCAACACGTCTTCTTTCTCCTTGAGTTTCAGTCGGCCTAGAAGTACTTGTTGCTGCTGTTTCTAAAGGGCTGAAATTTTCTGGGCTGAAATTTTCTGGTTCTGGGCTGAAATTTTCTGGTTCTGGACTGTCGTAATCTGGTTCAGGATTGCTGTTTTCAGGTTCTGGACTGTCGTAATCTGGTTCAGGATTGCTGTTTTCAGGTTCGGGATTGTCATCATTGGATTGCTTTGTGTTGTCAATTTCTTCTACCTCCTCTAACGTCAACAAATCGTTCCTTGCTGAACTCCTTCCCCAATCCCAACTGTGATCCTCATCAAAGATCACGTCTCTGCTTACGATAGTCCTTTTGTTCACCGGGTCATACATCTTGTATGCTTTGGATCTCTCGCTTATGCCGAGAAATATGCACATGTGGCTTTTTTCATCCAACTTTACTCTTTTTTGGTTCGGAATATGCACATGTCCTATGCATCCGAACACTTTAAAATACTCAACRTTAGGCTTCATATCACTCCAGCTTTCATGTGGAGTCCTAMCTTTCACGGCTGATGTAGGACTTCTGTTAAGTATATGTGCTGTCCACCGGGCTGCTTCACCCCAGAATTCTTTTGGCATTTTCTTCTCCCCAAGCAAACAACGAACCATATTCATAATAGTTCGATTTTTCCTCTCCGCCACTCCGTTTTGTTGGGGAGTGTAAGCTACGGTCAGCTGTCTTTTAATTCCATTGGCAGCACAATATTCATTGAATTCTTTGGAGTTGAACTCGCCACCTCGGTCACTTYTGAGACAAGTTATCTTCTTTCCGGCTTCATTCTCAACCAAGGTTTTGAAGTTTTTGAATACTCCAAATGTTTCATCTTTCTCATAAAGAAAATAAATCCACAATTTCCTGCTAAAATCATCAATAAACGTTAGTATGTACCTCTTCCCGTTTGTGGTGCAAGGTGTGATTGGTCCACACAAGTCTGTATGTACAAGTTGGAGTTTTTYTGTCGCTCTCCAATTGGTTGTTTTYGGGATGGGCTCCCTGTGTTGTTTTCCCTTTGCACACATCTCACATACGTTCGTCAGTTCTTTGATAGGAGACATCCCATTCACCATATTATTCTTAGATAAAAGCTGTAAATCATTTTGGTTCAAGTGACCAAACCGTTTATGCCAAAGAATAGAAACATCTTCGGTTGTAGTYTGTAGACATTCAGCTGGTAAATTTTCAGTCGGCACAATAAACATCCGGTTTGATGAAATGTGTAGATTCATTATGAGACCACAATCTTCATGGTAAATCTTACATCTTCCATCCTTGATTAGCATCGTCAGCCCTTTCTCTTGGAACTGCCCCATACTGAGTAAGTTTGTGGTCAGCTCTGGTACATAATAGACTTCAGTGATGATGTGGGTTCTACCTTGAACCGAAAGCTTTATATTTCCTTTCCCTTGCACCTGCATCCTTGTGCCATTCCCCAACTTTACAAAGTTCTTGAATCGATTGTCAAAATTCGTGAACCACCTCTTGTTACCTGTCATATGGTTAGAGCAACCGGAGTCTAAAAACCATACCTCTTTCTCCCGCATGGCTTCCTTTTCAGCGTTGGCCATAAGCAGAAGCTCTTCCGTTTCATCAAACTCGGCGTAATTGACATTCTTCTCCCAACTAGGACATTCACTCTGATAATGTCCTAGCTTGTGACATTTGAAACACTCGATCGTAGCTCTGCCATTAGTGAATCTTCCACGACCTCGACCACCTCGGAAGCTTCCTCGATAACTTCCTCGACCCCTGGTTCTCATGGCTGTTCCCGTGCCTCTTTCTTCTTCTGTCACCTTCAAGACTTGTTCTTCCTCAACATCGACCTTCATCCTCTGTTCATGGACTAAAAGACTGCTCTGCAGCTCATCCAAGGTAAGTGTATCCAAATTATTCGATTCTTCTATCGAACACACCACATAATTGAATTTACGAGTCATTGACCTTAGTATCTTCTCCGTGATTAGTTTCTCTTGAACGGCTTCTCCGCACGCCTTCATTTTCTTTGCTATTGCAAGGGTTCTTGCAAAATAGGTGTTAACCGACTCCCCTTCTTTCATATTTAGTGTCTCGAAATCCTTGCGTAAAGCTTGTAGTTGAGCTCGTTTCACTCTGGTTGACCCCTGGAACTTTTGCTTCATGCTGTCCCAAATCTGCTTACTTGTATCAGTATTAAGGATGGTATCGAGGATGTCTCTATCAATAGCCTGATACAAAAAGTTTTTCAGCTTCAAGTCCTTCAGAATCTGCTCATTTAACAGCTTTTGTTGTTCCTCGGTAGGCACTCTTCCTTCACCAGGATAGTTGATCCCAATCTCTATGAGATCCCAATACTCTCTTGATCGAATAAAATTCTCCATCAGCTTAGCCCAATGATCATAGTGCCCTTCGAATTTTGGTATGGCTGGTACCACAAATCCTTTGCCACCGTTGTTCTCCGCTGCCATTGGACCACCTTCCTTCCTGTTTTCTCAACAACCTCTGATTTCCTCACTCAAACAGGCCCCTTACGATGGAGCTCTGATACCAAATGAAGAGAATTAAAACTCTACTTTACTGAGGAAAAACTCAATGATTTTATTCAAGCAACTTGGCCCTTTAAATAGAGCAGTAATAACAGCAAAG
>NC_037528.1:13816436-13820527 GCF_001531365.2 Cynara cardunculus var. scolymus | reverse complement strand
CACGATGCAGTTGGTTTATTCAAAGCTATTCTCCTAAATATCAGGCACATTCCAGCTGAGTTTGAATGGGTTACTGCTGACCTATTCTCTCAACAGAACATGAGTCTCTTCTATACAGGGACAAGGAATCAACCAACAGATCAATACTAATTTTTCTGAATTTTTTCTTTAGAATAATTTTTTTATAGTCAAATTGTATCACCACTTAAAAAAATTCTGGGTCCACCTCTGGTTTGATCCAAGCCATGTTGATAGGTATGGTGCTCAACTACTTATGATTAGAAAATTGATTTTTTTCTCTTTTTCTTGTTCCATAACATTTAAGTGATGCCTGTTTAGGCAACAACTGATGTGTTCTCAGCTTGATTCTGGCATATGTGTGCTATTATTATCTGCTTGAAGCACTCAAATTTGAGTGTGGTGCTGTTACCTTTTATTGAATGTTTGTTGTCCTTGCAAGTAACATCCAAATATGATTTACATCTTGCATCTATCATGACACATGATTTTGCTTCCATTCTTTACTCAGGTTTCAGCATTAAACTTGATTTTTCTTATGATCAATCACTTTCCCTATGTACCCTGTAAGTGGGCCATGCAGCCATGCCTCCGTTGATAGTAACTTGTTAATGATGCAGATATGTTTATCTTTCTTCGAAGTAAAGAACAAACAACAAACATGGTTTACAAACAAAGTTGAACACTTATATTGGGAGCACTGGTATATAAATTTAAATGTTGCTCAACACCCCAAAGCACATTCTGGCAAGTCGCATCATTCTAAACTAGTTGTAGACCCTGGAGGTATAATTAAATTTGTTATTGGCTCTTTCTTAACATTACGTTGTTTTTTAAGTACTGAATACCAATCAACTGGAAAATTCATAGTTGTCCTGAATTTTTTTTTACCATTTTACAGAAAGTGCATCCGAGGAGAGAAATGCTCGGCGGGCAACACTCGAATCCTCTCTGCATGAAGTTTTATTTCAGATAATAAAATTTGTAAATGAGAAGAAAGATCACATTCCCCCAATACCAAGTATGGAGGGAGTCTCATTTCCCTATGAAATTATTATCTCAAGGTGAGACTTAAATTTAGCAGAATATTAGTTGGCTCTAGTGAAGTTTTTTCTAGTCTTATTCCTTCCATGTTTAATTACATCGCTCTTTCAATGCAAATTAGTCATCAATCCTTTTAGGGCATGTTTGTTAGCAGCTTAATGGGACCCGCAACTTATTTGGTCAGCTATACATGACTCCTTGGTAGTGGCTTGATGATATAGAAAGTGGCTTGGTAGTGGCTTGATGATATAGAAAGTGGCTTATTCAGTAAGCTTCTAAGTGGAGCTTTATATAGAAAGTCAAGTGATTTTCCAAACTTGTCCCCTCCCAAATAAAAAACATGTTCCTTCCATCTATGAAAAAACCCTCCCAAACAAAAACCTTGGCAATCTATATAGACAGGTTAATCCACAAAGAAAGCTTTTCCAATATAGTACTTAATGTTAGCAGTTTAATGAGCTTAATGGAGTGCACAACTTATTCGATCAGCTATACATGACTGTTTGGTAGTAGCTTAATGATATAGAAAGTCGCTTATTCGATAAGCTTTTAGGAGGGAGCTTTATGCAGAAAGCCAACATTTTTCCAAACCTGCCCCTGCTAATTAAAAAACACGCTCCTTCTGTCTATTAAAAAACTCTCCCAATCTGTACAAACAGATTAATTAACACAAACAGTTTTATCCCATATAGGACTTAATGGAAAACCAACCAAACAAGAAGCTAATAGTAACTGCTTTTGCTGGCTGTGGGGGTTGCTCTTACGAACTAGTTAGGATTCCACAGCACTGTTCCCCACTGAGGCTTATTATTATTAATTTACTGTTTTGGTACTGTGTGAATAACCTAAATTATGCTTGCAATCTCCACCTATGTAGGACTGTTCATCACTTGTGAATATGAATATCGAGTTTATGCATATGTGAATGAATAGAAACATAATGCAACATCTGCGATTGGAAATTCATTGGTTACGGTTAAATTGCTAATGTTGAGGCTATATCTAGTTCATCAGATTCAGCGTTCGGGATGGACATGTTTAAGAGGATGCTCCAGACTGGGCATCCTACCATGCTCAGCTGATTTCTACAACTTGTGGATGATGATCATATGGTTGTAAAGAAAGACACTTTTAACTTTTATTACATATTTGTACATATTCTCTTGTACCATTGAATTTGAAGCAGATTAGGACGACTCACTCCATTACCTTGTCTGTTTTGTTATCTCTATATTTTCTGTAGTTTGAAAACCGTAGATGTGAGAACATATGAATAAGTTCATGTCAATTGTAGCATCTAAGGGCGTCTGTCGGTAGCACCAACTTTGTTTTTTAATATGTATTTTTAAACATGACAAAATTGTGATTTCTATTTTATATTAAAAACAAAAAAGGCAAAATATACAAATCAATAAAAGTAGGTCAAGCTAATCCAAGATTTCATTTATTTATAAAATATAAAAGTGTTAAATTATCGGCCACACCAATATCCAATTGGAGCAACCTGTCACAAGCTATTTCCATTAACATCCAATTGGACCAACCTGACACAAGCTATCTTTCATTAAAAATCCTTAGCCGTCAAGATTCCATTTCAATTTTGATGTTTAGTTTGAAGGAAAATCCATAGTTAAAATCCCATGAGGATGAAATCATACAAACATCGGATTTGGAAATACCATGAGATAGTTGATATTTTGTGGGATTTCATTGAATTTGTTTGTAATAATGTTTTAGAATAGTAGAATATGTTAAAAACATTCGTTTTGTTTTGTGATAATCAATTAAAAAAAATATAATTTAATTATTCATGTAATTTGTTTTCATTAATTATTTATAAATAAAATAAAATAAAATCCAATCCAATTTTATTCCAAGTCCTTGGACAAAAACATTACATCAGGCCAAACGGATCTTAAAAAGAGAAATTTCAGTTTCCATCACTTTCTTGGGTTAGTGGTCTTGTTATGCTTGTGATTTACGAATGGATTATGACATTTTCGGTAAGTTGCGATTTGGTAATGATATCAAATTCCTTTTATTGGTTAGTACTTTGCATATAGCTGATTGCATACCTTCATAAATATCCGAATTTGAATGTGAACTAACCACGTTGTTTTGTCAGGAGTGATGGACAAAAAGACTACCCCACACACGGCACCTATTGATTTTGAAGTTACCTACTTCATCTTAATTATTTTTTTCACTACAACAAAATCAGATTTATAAGACATTAAAGATGTATAAGTATTAATAGACTGTTTTATAAGACTTGAGTATATATGACCAAAAAATTGTACGCTATGTGTAAAAGGATTGCTACAAGTATATATATATATATATATATATAGGTTGTTTTAATAAGTTTTTGAGTCACTTTTGACATGACATCCTATTAATTCGTTTTACAAGTAATTATTTGAAAATTTCTCTTATAACAAGTGTTATATAAAAAGATTTTTTTTTTTTTAAGTGTCAACATAAAAAAATTAATACAAAGCTTTATTTTAAAAACAACCTAAACAACCTGCTAAGATGTCATAAAACGTTATATATCATATAAAACAATCTATTAAAACATTTAGACATTTTTAACATTTTATAAACTCATTTTTATTACAGTGGTGGCATGTGAACCCATTACATACTGAAATCTATTCATGCATTACATGCTTCACAAAAGTCACACAAAAAAGAAAGAAAACACAAAATCATACAACATCTAAGAAAAAGTCATATAGAATCTCTCATGTTTGGGACTACATTTCAAAAGTTAACATGTGAGAATTGAGTTGACAATGGACCCACTTAACAAAATAATGGAACAAGTTTACCCAATATAACAAAATTTTAAATTAGTTAAATTATTGTGAAAAAGACCGTTGTGACATCCGGCAAATTTTCAGTTCTCAGGTTAGCACTCATTAAAGCTTTTATCAGCATTAATTTAGTGAAAACCCCTCATTAGAATTAATTTAGATTGATTTAGACAAGAGCCTGTTAAAAATTCCGGCAGTAGCGTAGAAATC
>NC_037528.1:13809037-13814501 GCF_001531365.2 Cynara cardunculus var. scolymus | reverse complement strand
CGAGGTGAGTATCCACGACCCCACTTTACTCGTTTAAAGTATTTCGGGGTGAAAAGCATGCTTTATAAGAGTTATGAATTATAAAACTCACATTGTTATGTGAATTGAATGTTATGAGCAATTGAATTTTTTACGCCATGGATAATGTATTGAGTTGAAAGTCCCTAATTGTACATTACTATTAACTCATTTTGAGCCTATGATCTTTGTGGATAGCGCTATTTGGTGGAAGTAACCCATCCTTGACTGACGAGTAATGGATGAACTTAGTCATATATTTGTCCTACACATGTGACATGTAACTGTCACCACTGAGGTAGTTCATAAGTAATGCTCTACCCATGTGGCTAGCTACCACCGCTGAGGTAGTTCATAAGTAATGCTCTACCCATGTGGCTAGCTACCACCGCTAAGGTAGTTCGTGGGGCGTAAATTGTGTTAGGTTTAGTAGTGGCTCAATAGCATAATTCTATAAATGGCTTATTTAAATTGATTCGCTGCTCATGGAAGTTATAAGTTATTTGACGTGAACAACGTTTCACTAAGTAAGTTCTTGCAAAATTTTATAAACTGTTTTGTGCATATAAAACCCGTGAACTCACAAACTCTTTGTAGTTGACACTTGTTTTCAAACGTGCTTTTCAGGGAATAAGAAGAATGTGGCAGAATAAATTAGATTATATTTACGTTTTTAATGTGTTCAATGTTTTGGAAATGAATCTTGTAATCGGGCAACTCTTTTGTTTAAGAACTCCTTTGGGAGACTTGTAAATTGTAAATTAAATGTTTGTAAATTTAATCGTGTGGTTGATGCATTTATATCCTAAGTGTAATGTACTATTACCTGTGACGCCCCGTGTTTCCGCTTTAGCGGGGTGCTACAACCGTTCTTGACACAAGTACATTATGTGTCCACATAAGAATCCAATGCAATAAACTATAGAAAACAGAAGTTGCTTAAGGACAGATGGTGGGGGTGTGACATATAACGAGAGATGTAGGAAAGTATGCAACGGCTACATTTGTGACGATGATGAGCAAATCTTTAATGTTGTAGATGGCGGAGGATTCCAAGATCTTCGTTCATGAATTGCAACTTAAATTTGTTGGTTGTAGCATTAAAAGGGATGTATACCACAAAGAATTGAGGATGGATGATTTAAACCGAGTTATACAAGGTTAGGCAAAGAGTATACGGTTAAGTAATGTTGCAATGATCAGTGATGGATACAAAAACTTAGGTGACTCGGGGGATGTAATATAAAAAAAATCCAAAACCAAATAACTCATCCAGACCAAAACGGTTTCAGGTTATTCGGTTTGCAAGTCAAATTGTTCGGTTAACCAAATAAGGTACATTTCGATTTCAATTATTTTTACCATGTTGGTTAGCCGGATAACAAAATATACTATAATTTAATTTCCTTCTAGACGAAGGTTTTTTAATTAATTTCAATGGATTTTTTTTTTTTTATAATCAAAATTCGTTATATTTTTTTCTGATATCTGAAAACAAACATCCGTCAAAGTTAACTGCACTTAAAAAATTAATTTGCAATGTTGATGAAACTAAATGCACGTGTTTAATTTCTATGTATCTGAGCTGACTATAAAGTTCAACACCCTTTACAGAAGAAATTCCAAAAATCACAAATAAATTTTCACCACATGCCCTTTTCCGCCACTTCTCGGAACCGGAAGCACTTGGTGCTAGTTCATGGGATAGGTCACGGAGCATGGTGTTGGTACAAGGTTGTCAGCCACCTCAGATCTGCCGGCCACCGTGTCACGGCGGTTGACCTTAGTGGTTGTGGGGTGCACCCAAGTCAACTTGAGGACATACCCACCTTCTCCGATTACATACAACCACTGATCCGGTTTCTGGAGTCATTACCTCCCGACCAAAAAGTGGTGTTGGTGGGTCACAGCTATGGCGGACTTGCCATTTCTGTCGCCATGGAGAAGCTTTCACACATGGTCTCTGTTGCCGTTTTCATCGCATCTTACATGCCCAATTGCAGGGACCTACCAGCACTCCAGATGAAAGAGGTACAGGGGATCCCTTTGCTTACGGATACGGATTAATCTCTCTTTACAGAATGAAAAAAGATTTCTTTTTTATTTTTGTTTGAATAAGTAACATTCTATATCATTAAGTCACTGCCAATCGGTCCAAATGAGTCTAGTTAAACTGCTAACAAACATGTCTCTACTGTACATATACATATATATTGTCCTACTTTTATATAAATAAATCTCCGAATTCTTATGCATGATTAATTAAAGCAACTTAAAGATTTATCATTGCAGATCTTAATTTTTATAGTTTTTCATATGTATAACTTGAATTTGTTATTTTGAAGTACTTCAAGAGTTTGAAGCCGGAGACGTATTTGGATTGCCGGTTCACATTCAACAATGGATCACCGATATCATCAGAACTTGGGGACCGTTATATGGCCGTAATGTACCGGAAGTGCCAACCGGAGGTGCCTTCTCTTAATTCATTCTTCACAAATTGGAGATATGCATATAACCAGAGTTTTTAAACACTCTCACCATTTTATCATTTAAAAAAATGTATTAGAACTTTTCATATATCGTCATAAATCTGTTGTTTAAAATATGTGACAAAAGCAGAAGTTGAAACCGGGCCGGGCACTAGTGTTAACCGTATATGTCGTTGTCGTTATAAACTTATGTGATTAATTTAGTTTCAAGAAATATAATATACGGGTACCCAACCAAACCATACAGTGACATCTTCAGTAACTTAACTGTTTTCTTTCGGTTACAATAAAACCAAGAAGTGGTGTATTTGCCCTTATCTTAAGCAAATAATTAAGAGAAAAATATATAAAAAACAAAAACATAGGAAGCACTTTTAATTTTATAATTTTCAGTAGAGATGGAAAAGATGGTTGTTTGGTGCAGGATCTGGCATTGGCAAGGATGTTGGTGCGACCGGGTGGGTTTTTCTTGGAGGATATGAACAAGGAATCTCTTCTAACCCAAAACAGATACGGATCCGTCCCCAGGGTTTATGTGGTATGCGAAGAAGACGAGGTTATGAACGAAGAATTTCAGAGATTCATCGTGAATGACAGTCCACCCGATGAAGTCAAATCCGTCCCCGGAGCTGGTCATATGATCATGTTGTCGAAATCCCAAGATTTATCGCTTTATTTGCAGGAAATCGTGGAAAGATACCCTTGATGAGTATAGTACTATGTGTTCGGGATTGAAAGTGTGTGATCATAAATAAACAACACCCGTTAATCAAAATGATGTAATAACACTCTTGTGATTCATTACTACACCTGGAAGTTTTGATGAAATACATAGAAAAAGAGAATAAAGAGTTTTGTATGTTACTTAATTTTGAAATGGAGCAGAAAAATGTAGATTATAACGGAAAACAAGATACGTTGTAAGGTGCAGTAGGCTACAAAAATCAAAGGAAACCAAATGTATACAAGCTTCACGTCCAAAAGGAGTCGTTTGAAGAAGAGAAACGACTGAACATCACCCGTTGAAGGAAAGTGAGGATGAATTATTGGTTCACAATTCCCATGAAATGGAACCGTTGATAAGATGACTCGAACATGCGTAGTTGAATTTGGGCGAATGAAATCATGACGAGAAATGATGTTGTTATGCTTATCCCACTTTAGATAACATTCATTCTCTTACGATGATTGACTTAATGTTTTAGTATTAATAATTAATATTAAAACCTTTAAATTAAAAAAAACAAAAAAAACCCATTAGAATTTAATATAATTTTTAATTTGGAGATTTTAATTCTCTTTAATTTTCATTTTGAAGCAACTGTAAATAATTTTAAAGTACCAGGAGGTCTTAGGTTTAAATCCATTGAGGAATAAAAATCCTTACGAAAATTTAAATGTGATGACTCCGGACTATCTACAAAGCAGGTGGTCGTCTTGAGATTAGTTAGCTCGCATAGAGGTTGGATATATCTTCAATAAATTATTTAAAAACTAAGAAAATTGAGATTTTTATTGTTTTTAACCTAGTTTTTATTCAATAAATACTTCAGTTTAATATAGAGAAAATATGAAAGAAAAGATGAATGTTTTTGACACGTGTCCTGATATTTTTCATTGAATGTGATCAAGTCATAATTGAAGTACCTACCAACTACGAACGACATTATTACCAAGGAGAAATTAAAATATGTAGTCATCGTCTACAAAATATTATTATAACTCAAGGGACCTACACCTATTTTTGTCATCTACTATTATTATTATTATTATTATTATTATTATTATTATTATTATTATGGAAAAACCTAAAAAACTCCAATTGATTTTAGTGTTTGCAATGATTAAGTTCTTGAATAATTTCTAGAATAAACAAGTCTTTGCATATTCTAAAACATGTTAATTAATTCATTGGATAATTTTTTGGAACAAATAAGTTTTTGGACAATTTAAAACATGTTAAATAACTCATTGGACAATTTTTGGAACAAATAAGTCATTGGACAATCTAAAACATGTTAAATAACTTCTTGGACTTTTCTAAAACCTTTTGGATACATTCTTATGACTTGTACAACTAGTTAAAGTGGTAAAATAGTGACAAAAGTCCGAAAAAAACCTTTTTGTTATATTTGTTTAATTTTATAAATCTAAATCATTTTTGGTTGAAATAACGTTTAGGGACTTAATCGTTTAAAATATGAATGTTCATTGGAGTTTTTTTGGACTTTTTTTCCACTATTTTACCACATTAATTAGTTGTACAAGTCATAAAAATGTATCCAACAGGTTTTAGAAAAGTCCAAGGAGTTGTTTAACATGTTTTGGATTGTTCAATGACTTATTTGTTCCAAAAAATTATCCAATTATTTAACATGTTTTAAATTGTCCAAAGAGTTATTTAACATGTTTTGGAATGTTTAAGGACATATTTGTTCCAAAAAATTGTCCAAGGAGTTATTTAACATGTTTTGAAATGTTTAAGGACATATTTGTTCCAAAAAATTGTCCAATGAGTTATTTAACATGTTTTGAAATGTTCAAGGAATTATTTGTTCCAAAAAATTGTCCAAGAACTTAATCATTCCAAACACTAAAGTCAATTGGGTTTTTTTAGACTTTTCCCTTATTATTATTAGAAGAGTATTCGTGTGTAATGTAACCAGATAAATCTTGATTTTAGTTTTTGGATTTTATTTTTTGTCTCTATTGATATAATACGATTTTATGTGATAATGTTTTTATTTTTGAATAAATGTAAATTTGAAGATTGAATAAAATTTTTAAAAAAATCGATATTAGTATCAAATTAACTATTTTTAATAGTTATTGTTTTTTGGTGTAACTTCTTTAATTTATTTTTTTATTATAATTTARTTTAAATTTATTAACAAAGTAATTTATTTTTGATTTAATAGTATAATTTTTTATAAAGATAATAACTAATGATTTTG
>NC_037528.1:13779590-13806947 GCF_001531365.2 Cynara cardunculus var. scolymus | reverse complement strand
AAAAATAAGGAATTTTAAATAGTTAATTTGATATTAATATCGATATATTTTTGTCAATTTTTTATGATATCTTCAAATTTTATAAAAATAAAAACATCATCATTTTTTCAAAATCACATAAGACCATATTATAACATCGTCTGAGATTAAGAATAAAATGAAATATTAAAATCAAGATGTATCTCGCTGCATTGCGCGAGTACCCTTCTAGTATTTTATAATATAATTAAAATAAATATTTAATAATAATATATTAGTACAAACAAAATATGTGAGAGAGGACGCATTTTAAAATCTCATAAATCCAATAAACCTAAAATTAGAATAAATTTAATTTTATACAAAAAAATGGCAACATCATATAATTAGTATTTGTTCCTGTGTCATGGCTAGTCTTCTGATCTCTTGTTATGAAAGGACTCGAGTAAGTAGCTAGTGTTCTGTATCTTTCTCTTCCTGTTCGTGTCTATAATTATTACAGAGAAGGAAAACATAGCTAACTTAACTTGGTAGAGTTTGCAAATTGAATAGAAGAGGAAAATCGGATAAAAACGCAAATTGCGATGGTAAATTTGTATTAAATCAACTCTAAAGACTAAAACCAAAAATATCATAAAGGAATAGGGACAAAAAAATGAAATTTATAATCCAATATTCTAAAGCAACACTAATCCAATAATCTCGAAATCAACTTAAAAAAACTATAGAAATTATTGATAGCTTATAATTTTGAGTTTATAAAGAGTTCAAAAATCCAATATTTTGTCCATGTAAGACGGGTAGTTATAAACTAAAAAGGTTAGGGAAGACTAAGAACTAAGGGGTTTCGAGGTTTTGGTTGATCATGTCCGGATTCATGATCCTCGTATGTGGAGAATCCAAACACTAGTATTTTTGTGGTGTTTTGGCTACGTTCAATGTAACACACTATGGCAATTATATGTATTTTTAACATTTTCATATATAATATTTAACGTCTTGTTTTAGAGTTTTAGCATGTCTTAATTATATGTTATAACTTTGGATGGTGTATTTTCACTGTATTTGAAAATATATAAGAGATCACGTTCCAACACTGGTGATGATTAGTGACAGATTATCGATGATAGTGGTATGCATAGGTTGGAGATTACGAATTCAATCTTTTTCGATTATTCACGTGCTCCGACCCATATACATGTATAAAATCAACCATAAAGTACACAAAATAACCATTACAATTGAAACATCAACATCATATCCACCATACAAAACGGAAACTAGCACCGGTTAACTAATGGTTGATCATCGTAGCTAGTGATCTAGATCCCGAAGTTGCCTCAGATTCATCGGAGATATATATTTTGGGTCGCCATCCAGCAATTGCTTGGCGATGAGCACATTCGCAGCTTCGCTAGGGTGATAAGGATCCCAGAATACATGTTTATCTCTGTCCGTACACAAAGTCGATGTTGGACCACATGGTATTATCCCTGCATACTGACCACCATTCCCGCAGCACGCTTTACTCGCCGTTTTAAACCCTACAACGATTAATTTAATACCATTTAACATCGATCCATTGATAATATATAAAGCGTATATGCATGTGATTGATCGATATTATTCCCACCGTATTTGGCATAGTTGGTGATGAGCTCCATGACTAAGTCGTACACGTTGGCATGAACAAAAGTAGCTCCGGGGAGATTATCGTTCATTTGTGCAATCAAATCCTTCAATTTAGAATTGTATCGAAGTGCGAGTTGATTCGGCAACGCCACACATTCGTCCTCGTTTAACTGATTGATCGTCTTCTGATACGGAATGCATCCTATCGGCCCCACATTTCCGATGATGAATTTTCGTGCATCCAATTGATAAAGTCTCTGCAATCAATTTTATGCATGAAGAAACCATACAAGAAGTGAGATTTTTACTACATCCGAAGTGGTTAGAAAACATGAGACTTACAGTAAGCTGAGACCGGAGGTGACTAATAAGATCATCCACGAAACCGTCGGGGCTCTGTGAAACCCTAGCTCCGATCGAGAGAACAGGAAGCAAATAATTGTTGAGAAAGTCGTTAGACCCAATCGACACTGAGAAGATTGATTTCTTCATGATGTGTTCCTTCGCTTTCGATGCACCCAGTAGTTTATCAATCTGTTTCCTTGTGATGTTGAAATAATCGATCTGGATGTCCATTGATAATCGATTAACCTGTAAAAACACATCAGATTCATTAGCATCAACAGAACCACCAATCTGCATCAATTTTACCCAGCTTACAACGTACGAAAATTCTTCCGGTGGCGTTCATAATCCCTCCACCGCCGGAGGCATAATTCACACCGTGTAATATAGCTTCTCCGGTGGAATTTGGATCCAAAAACGGCACCGCATAGTATCGTTGGCCTAATTCTTCGCCTAAAAAAGAAAACCGTAACAACATTTAGTTAATTAGTGCAAAAATCGTCCATCAACTCAACAGAACACGAGTAATGGAGTTTAGGATCATACGTACCGACGATGTCTCCGATGGTTCTTCCGTTAGTGTAACGGCCGGTAGGTTTGCCTCCGGACGGTTTAAAATCAATCCCGTTAGGTTTGATGTTAGCTCTAGATAAAGTCGGCAAAAAGTTATTATTTCCGGCATCCACCAAAGAATCACCGAAGATATAAGAAGCTCCCAAAATACTCCCACCGTCGTTATGGTTGCCATCAGCAGCAGCAACAGTGAAGACAATGAAAAGAATTAAAGCTGCAATAGGATGATGGCAATCCATGAATTGATGGTGATGAGTGATAAAAGTGAGAATGGAAAGTTGAGGAGATTTATAGTAATTTGTAAGAATGGGTGTGTGTTTGGTAAGAGAGGTGAGGGAGGTTGTTGATCCACCATAGCCATTGTCTTTACCTATTTTGACTAACTGGAATACCAGGTTTTAGAAATCATCCATCACTCTTCTGGAGATACCTCCAGTTGCTACTCAGTCTTAATTTAGTTGATAACATCAATTAACACATAAATTGCACCAACAAATAAAAAAAACAAAATTTCAAATGCCTCCACCAATTACATACATACACATTTTAAAACAAGATGTAAATATTAATTATTTTGTATCATGGATCTCTCTTAATCATTAACCGTCCGAATTTCATTATAAACAATTATATTTCATTTTGCACTATATCATGAAAGTTTCTTAGGGGCCATTTACCAAATGCTTAATTGGGTAAGTGCTTACCAGGTAACATTTCCTTATCGGATGAATATGGAAAGAACCATGAATCTTACCCGGTAAGAGCGAGGCAAGAACCTAGAGTCTTACCCGGTAAATGAGAACAATGACTCTTACCACGGTCAGCTCTTATCAGGTAATTTGTTGCATAGAAAACCGTTTTTTGTTAACTAAAATCTTACCCGGTAAGTAAATGATAGTGTTGAATGTTACCATTGGATGCTTATCGAATAAGTGTTTGGTAAACGGCCCCTTAATCATTCTGCACCAAATCATTCAGCAACTGCCAAACAGCCTCTAAGTTTATTCGTAATTAATGAATTTAAATTTTCACTTATTTTTCAAAAAAAATATTTAAGGTGACATTTGTTTTTTAAGAGGTGTTAAAGTCTGAAGTCTGATTTCACTTCTGATTTATAAGAGGTGGTCCTTAAGTCTGAAATCTTGATCAGTAAAATTGTTTGTTTTTACGTCTGCAGTCTGAAATCTGAATCAGTCAAACTAGTGTAAATATATAAAAGATAAATAGTTTTTTTACAAAAGTTTAAAAAATGAATAGTTTTGCTAACAAATCTCTTCCGGCTCCCAAAATAAGAACCATATGATAGAGGGCGGATTAGGATTAAGAGGTATTAAGTGATACATTTATCACTTAAAATTTCAGAGGATATTTTTAAAGCTTTTATTTTAAAAATAAAACAAACGCTTTTAACACTCAAACGTCTGAACGAATCAGACTTCAAAACTATTAAGAGATAATTTAAAAAAAACAAATAGGTACTAAGTTCTGTTACATTGTTTTTGAAAATAGAATAAAAGTTTTTTTTGTTAAGAGTTATGCACATGCATTTTTTTTGTAATTAGAAAAGTCATTTAGCCGGTTCAACCTATTCATTCGGGTTCTTTCAGCATGCCAACTACCAAGAACCGGCATACCACATGAATGAGCCCGGTTTCACAATGGCATTCTCTGAAATTTTTGTAATAATGCCACGTGTATGACAATTGACACCAAATATATATTCTTGATCAATTTACATGCCATGAACAAGGAAGTAAGAGCAAATTACGTTTTTAGTCCTCTTAGTTTGTTGAAGATTTTTATTTTTATTCCTTTAATTTTAAAATTACGATTTTCATTTCTATGAATTATAACTCATTATTATTTTTGTTCTTAACTAAGATTTGAACTTTATTGTTTCTTTCGTTTATATGGTTTTTAATTTATTTTTATTTTAGTCATGATATTAAAAATAATGTTTATTCTAGGAATAAAAATAAAAATGAATTGTAAACTGTAAAAACAAAAACCATAATCTTAAAACTACACAAACAAAATCCACAAATTCTAACAAACCACATGAATTGAAAAAGTATAGTAAAAACAAATAATCCAACAAAATACCAATTATTAAATAAAAGCATTTGGATTTGGACGATGAATATTATTTTAACATGGTATATGTTTTATGAAACATTATTGACATGAGTATAATTAAATAAATAATTAATGAAATAAATTAAGCATGCCATGGAGGAATTAAATAAGTATATGTATACGTATATAATAAATCAAACATACACAAGTCGAACAAAAAGAAAAAAATCAGTACTCATTTACCGACCCCGTGTGACATCTCAAATGCAAAAGCAACAAGTTATTATCAGTAACTTATAATCCATTTTGAATTTATGGTTGAAGTTATTGATAACCTACAATTTTGAGTTTTTATTAGAAGCCTACTTCTCTATCATGTAGAAGCTAGTTGTTACATCTCGATCTCGACCTCGACCAAACTCCTCCTTAATTAAATTATGCTAAAAATACTTCATTTAAAACCTACATTTTTTTTTACCTTTTTCAAATTATTACATATGATTTTAGGAGTAAAACTTTCTAAGTAACTCCCTGCATGTTACTTAATGACAACAACTATTTATGGGGTTAGGGGTGAGATTAAAAATGATCAAGGGTCCAAATTCTTTCTTGTGTTTCTCGGTTTAACTTTTATTTTCACACAATACTTTGTTCACAATTCTAACAATTTTATATATATCCTTATCATGTAACTTATTTTTATAAAAGCTCAGTCTATTACACAGGGGCTGAATCTTTCAAGCCCGTTTTTCAATAAGCAAAAAAACTCAATCTTTTGCAGGTTAAGGACGGGCTAGGCTTTGGGGTTGAAAGAAAGACGAATCGTGTTTTTCCATATTAGGCTTTAACCAAGCCTTGAAAAAAAGGTTGGCTTGATAGAGCTGTAAGGTCAGTCTTGGACTTGGGCTCGGGTTTACTAGATTGGGTTATTTTTCTAATTAGACTTTGGGCTGTCATGAGGCTATGGAGATAACAACTAGGAAAATTCTCAATGGTCCTAAGGTATTTGAACCGCCTAACACTTGTTTGTCGGTTTAGGTTGCATTCAAGGGAAAAGATGACCAGATTATAAAATTGGTGGTGTTCATGTACTTTGTAACGTGCGATCATATGAAGCCATTACTGCATACATTTGGTTGCAAAATTCAACTATATAAACAAAAAGGTAACCAAAAACTAAGACATGTATCATATACTTGAATTAGTTCATATTTCTACACATATGTACTATGTCTATCAGGCGAAAAATCATGTGAAAAGTGTAAGAAGGGATATGGACCATTGTTTTTATAATTAATATATTATGTTACAATAAATAAATAAAAATAAATTTAATAACAGAAAAGAAAAGAAAAGACAAAGGTAAAAAGGAGTAAAGGCAATGCACCATCAAAGAAGCTTCTCCCACCCTCCAAAGTCCATATAAAGCTCCATAATCATCAACATTCAACGCCCACCTTCGACTTAAAAAAGGGAATTACTAATTGGTGTACCCACATTTTTTGGCTAATAATAAATGTAATTAACAAAAATAATTACCATTCTTTAGAGTCATTTATCAAACGTTATTGAGCGCCTACTGGTAAGAGCAGAACCCTCACTTGTCTTATTAGGTAATATTCTCGATCATCAAAATAGATTGTTGATAAACGTTTTTTGCCCGGTAAACGTTTCCTCACTTATCGAGTAAGATTCAATCCAATTATAATTGTGTATCTATATGTGGTCGGCCATTCGAAGAGACATGATAAGCTAGTTGTAATTCGATTTGTCAGATGACTTTTGCACACCTTACTCTTAATCCTTTTCTCTCGATCTATCTTTGTTTTAATCTTCTTTTGAACATTATTGACTTTAACTCGAAACTAACAAGACTAAGGCGTCAATTATCAAAAGCTTATTAGGGAAACGCTTACTTTATCGGTTGAGTATGACAAGACTGAGAATCGTATCTAGTAAGAGGCATGTCAACCAGGGGCGGACTTACCATGTAAAAGGTGGGGGGAAGGACCCCCATTAAAAAATTTAAAAAAAAATGAATTTTCCTAAGGTTAAAAGTTGTCTTTTTTACTTTCTATCATGGTTCTCCTCTTTAATTTCTTGTTAGGGCCCCCACCAACTAAAGAAAGTATCTTGAAATCAACCAAAAAACTGAAAAGTTCCTCAAAATCGATAAAAAAAAAAACCTTCAAAAATCCCTCGAAATAATCCAAAAAAACTTCAAAAATCTCTTGGAATGATGGAATTAGGCTTAAAACACATCGGACGACTTGGTGGGCGTTTAAGCTACCTTCAAGGTGCCCCCACTAAACCAAAATCCTGGATCCGCCACTGATGTCAACAATCGAGGTTTTTACCCGGTAACTAAAGGAGATGACTTTTATCAGGTTAGCATTACCAGGTAAGAAAAGCTTACAAACAATCAATTATGATGGCTGAGAATGTTACCTAACAAGGTAAGAGAGGGTGAGAACTCTTACCGCTAAGTATTTATCTGATAAGAATTTGATAAACAACTGAATCCTCAAACTAAACATAAGTTAGCCTTTGCTAAACCGCCAAATACAAATTCTGAACTAAGTTCACATTCCAAGTTCCATCTCAAGAATTGCAGCGGAACTTAAAGTATAACTGTTGAAATTTATTACAAAAACTAGAAACAAGTTCAAGACGACTAGCTAGCTAAAAGAATAAGCCCTCACTTGAACCTCTATCTCACACTCTCCTTTTGCGGTTGTTAAGAGTTCTCGACATAATATTTTTCTAAAAAGGTTTTCAGTTTTATAAAAATAAGGGTTAAAACAAAAGTGCAGTGAATTTCATCATAGCATATTTTTAATAGAATTAAGCATAAAAAATGAAAATTCCACTTTATAATAATGAGGGTATTTATTAAATTACATAGCTTCTCCTACAAGTAAAAGAAAAAGGAGAATCACCCACACCCTCAAAGGCATCTGCAACTTCCGTATCTACTTTAGGTTGTCAAAAAGGTGGAGTTGAAAATAAAAAATTCATATATTTTTTATTAAATTAATTAATAAGAACTAGAAGGGTATTTGTAAGATATATCTTGATTTTAATATTTTATTTTTATTCTTTATTTCAGTCGATATTATAATATGATCTTACGTGATTTTGAAAAAACGATTGATATTAGTATTAAATTAACTATTTAATTTTTTTATTTTTTGTGTAACTTTTTAATTTAAATTTTTAATTATAATTTAATTTAGGTTAAATAATAAAATAATTTATATTTGRTTTAATAATATAATTTTTTTATAAAGATAATAATTAATTATTTTGATAGAATTCGATAATTATCCTAATTATATTTTAGATTTTTTTATATATTTTAAAATGAGATGTTTATCTTCTATTTGATTATGTTTATCTACAGTTAGTTAAACGAAAGCTTTAATAAGTTGTAATTGTAATCCTGAATTTTAAATAATATGTATTAATATACAATCCGTTATGCATAAAAAAAAATGGTTTTTAAGAATTTTTTGATTAAAAAAAACCCCAAAATCCAAAATGATCTATATGTGTGTGCATTCTTTTCTTCTTTACAAAGCAAAGGTTCTATGCGGCTAGCTACCATCTTTCCTCTATAATTTTGGCTTTAAATTTTGAATCGAATGGGTTTGATTCCAAAATGCGTTCATTGCTTTTGCTTTTTTCAACCGAGGCTTTTGTAGTTAAACCCTTTGTTCATGGAAAATTTGAGGGGTTCCACACATAAGAAGCAAAAACCCCATCTTTTCCCTTCCATTTCAGAACCTTTCTGGGTTTGAAGCTTCAAGATTGATTCATGCATATCTCACTTCACTGTGCGTGTCTAATTTGTGACAAGAAAAGCAGAAGGAAAGATGGGTCCGAGGAGATTAAAAGAAACCCATCAGACGTTAGAAATTCGCAAGAAAATAAGCTCAGAACTGCTCTTCAACAAGCATCTGATCATGGGTCTCTTGTTAAACCCAAAAATCTGAATGATTCAGAGGCTGCTGACATGGAAGACAGGAGTTTGGGAAGATCAAGATCACTAGCAAGACTACAAGCTCAAAAAGAGTTCCTAAAAGCAACTTCTCTAGCTGCAGATACAACATTTGAGACCCAGGATTCCATTACCAATCTTGATGAAGCTTTCTTAAAGTTCCTAACCATGTACCCAAAATACAAATCTTCCGAGAAGATCGATCAGTTGAGGGTTGATGAGTATTCACACTTGGCTGATAACGATTCCAAGGTGTGTCTTGATTATTGTGGATTTGGGTTGTTTTCATTTCATCAAGTCATTCATTATTTGGAATCTTGTGCAATTAACTTGTCCCCAATAACCTCAAATTTGAACAATCATGCACTCTATGGTGGTAGGGAGAAAGGTACAGTTGAATATGATATAAGGACTAGAATCATGGATTACTTGAACATCCCTGAAAGTGAATATGGTCTTGTGTTTACAGTTAGTAGAGGTTCAGCTTTCCGACTTCTAGCTGAATCATACCCTTTTCGTACTAACAAGAAGTTATTGACAATGTTCGATCACGAAAGCCAGTCGGTGAATTGGATGGCTCAGAGTGCTAAAGATAAAGGTGCCAAGGTTCACAGCGCTTGGTTTAAATGGCCTACACTTAAACCCTGTTCGACCCATCTCAAGAAACAGATTTTAAACAAGAAAAGAAGAAAGAAAGATTCATCTACTGGCCTTTTCGTGTTTCCGGTTCAATCAAGAGTCACTGGTGCCAAGTATTCGTACCAATGGATGGCATTCGCTCAACAGAATAATTGGCATGTGTTGCTTGATGCAGGTGCATTGGGTCCGAAAGACATGGATTCACTCGGGTTATCTCTTTTTCGGCCTGATTTTATCATTACGTCGTTTTATAGAGTTTTCGGGTTCGACCCAACTGGATTCGGGTGTCTTCTGATCAAGAAATCGGTGATCAGAAGTCTTCAGAATCAATCTGGTCATGCTGGTTCCGGTATAGTGAAGATCAGTCCAGTCATTCCTTCGTACTCGAGTGATTCCATGGCTGGATTTCCTCAATCGGGCAGGACCCAAGATGATGAAGTTGACGGAAAAGATGAAGTAATACCTGAAAACCATACCGGAATTCAACTACCAGCTTTTTCCGGCGCATTCACTCCTTCTGAAGTTAGGGATGTATATGAAACCGAAATGGAACATGGTAACAGCACTGACAGAGATGGTGGCAGTCCTGTTTTTGAAGAAAACGAAATATTTTCAGACGTCTTGAAGAGTCCCGTTTTTACTGAAGAAGAATCACCTGAAGACTCGATGTGGATTGATTTAGGACAGAGTCCATTTGGATCGCAACCTGTGTTGGCAGGCTCGCATTTACCACCACCCCCTTGGTTTACACGCAAGAATAGAAACAACAGAAAGTTCGATCCACAGCCTCATGAAAGCAAGATTCTGTCATTCAACAATGCCAAGAACGTAAACAAAATTGAAGTGAAAGCTCAAGATAGTCCAGAAATACAGGAAGAATCCGAAATCGAGAGTTCTGCCATTCGAAGAGAAACAGAAGGCGAGTTTAGGTTACAGGGAAGACGGGTATCATTCGATCTCAACGATAACCATGATTACATCACTGACGAAGAATATCAAGAATCCGGCGATAGGGAAGAACCCGAAGTCATATGCAGGCATCTTGATCATGTAAACATGTTGGGTCTGAGCAAGACCACATTCAGGCTTCGTTTTTTGATCAATTGGCTCGTGACTTCGTTGCTTCAACTGAGATTACCTGGTTCAAACACAGAAGAAGATGCAGTTCCTCTGGTTCACATTTATGGTCCAAAAATCAAGTACGAAAGGGGTGCATCTGTGGCGTTTAACATTCGAGACAGGATGATGGGAGTAATCAGTCCAGAAATGGTCCAAAAGATGGCTGAAAGAAATGGGATGAGTGTGGGTATCGGCATTCTTAGTCATGTGAAGATTATACAGAGCAAGAAGCAAAACATGGATGTTGGTGATACAACAGTTTGCAGACCAATGGAGAAGGAAGATGGAGGAGGGTTGGTGAGAGCTGAAGTGGTGACAGTTTCACTTGGCTTTTTGACTAATTTTGAGGATGTTTATAAAATGTGGGTTTTCGTAGCCAAATTTCTTGATCCATCTCTCATACGAGAGTATGAACTTAGACTGTCATAGAAGGCAAAGAATCGTGAAGCCCAGGTATGATTTCTACATACAAGTTTCAAAAATGATGCTATATTTTGAATGTTTTAGTGACAGAACGGACTCTACGCTTTTCGCTTTCAAACCATTCAATTCTTTTAAAGGGTAGCATATAATTTAAAATTTAATTATAAAAAAGATATTATCTCATAATTATTATTTTTTTATTAACATAAATATTCAATCCAATATAATTAATACTATCAATATGAAACATCTCAATTAAATTTTTAAAGAAAGAAATAATATTTTATTTGATGAACGAAATATTTAATAATATAATCAACGTTTTAATCTACAAGAATAAAGAATTTATTTAAAATCAAATTTATTTTTTTTTATTTAAAAATTTTGAACCTTCATTCTCTATGTTAGAAGACGTTGTTAAAGATGATGATGTTATTCTCTCTTTGAATGCAGTAAGTTATTGTCGTTTTCATTAACAATGAAAGAAGTAAACAATTAGTGAACCAAAGATTCCCTTTCTAGAGACTTCATTTAATGCATCTCTTGTTCGAAAGAGACCTCCATGGCTCCATCTCTCTCCCGACATGCATACCTCTCCATGGTTAATCAAACACTTTTTGACTTACCCGTATGTGAGTTTTTAGTCTTTTAGGAGGTCAAATGATCAAACTTCACCAAACATGAGGAAGATGTATGAATTTATTTGTTCTATTTACCGTATCTAAATATTATATACTTCAAAAAATTATTTACCTCGATGGTTAATCAAAGGGTCTTTGATCTAGTAAAAATAAGTTTTTAGTGTTTGAAGTAAAAAGAAGAAATACTTATACCGGTTTATCACCGGTAATTAGGAGTTTTTGATAAGTCATTCTCTTCTAACTTGCTAACTTATTTCGGTGTGATAACGATAGTAAGGAGTTTTAGTTTTTGGATGGGAGAGAAAAAAAAATATTTATCGACTAATTACGTTTTGATACCACCATAAACTAATCCAAACATTTTTTATAAAACTCTGATTTAACACCATATAAGTTAATAAACATTTTTAAAGAAAAATTGTTTTCAATAAGCAACTATTGAACACCCCCTTAATCTCAACCATAAAAAAAAAACTAACTCATTTTGAACTTTTGAGATTGTTTTATTTTTATTAAATATAATAAAAAAAATGGATTACGATAAGAGTAGGAGGACGTGCTAATGGGATACCGTATACCCCCATGCAAATACGTCGTCTGCCTTCATGTTATCCAATGTTCATATATTATATTTTTCTAAAAATTAGCTTTGAAGATTCGTATAATTTGAATTTACCAAATTCGTATAGAATTTGCTACAAGTATTAACATTGTGTTTTCGTATTTGAGAAGAAAAAAGAAAAATAAAAAACGAATTCTTTTTATTTGTTTTATTTAAAATAGAATCATGAAAATATTTAAAAAGAATTACATCCAATTTTAACACTTTCTCTATTTTAAATGTTAATAATATAATATAAGTCATTTTTGTCTCTTTTTCCATTTATTTTTAATTGGTTGGTTAGAGGTTTTGATCTTGAGAATAATAAAATGGAGTTTTTGGCATTTAAAAAAAAATAATATTATCTCTATTTTTAAGAAAAATATGGAGCAAGAAAAACTCTAAAAAATTCCAAAATCTTTGTTTTAAAAAAAATTGTTAAATATGTTGTAACAAAATAAAACCTCACTTAAAAAAAGATTTTATGTTAAAATAACTAAAAAAAGAAAATAAAACGATAATTTAGATTTTTTGAAATGACATTTCTAATAAATAATATAACAAAAGTGATAGGGGGTTTCCGTTGGTAAGTTCGAAGGGACTTGAAATAGAACGCGGGAGGCAGGGCAGCATCAATCAAGTAGACGACGGAAATAGTAACGCCAGCCTGCCACACATTGGAACTCTGCTTTGTTTTAAAACAATTCCAATTCCAATTCCATTTCCAATTCCCATTCCCATTCTCATTACCATCACCAAGAATGGAATTCCACTCTAATTTTATCAAAATCATTCTCTCCCACCGCTCTCCATCTACAGGCATCGTAAGTTCACCTTCTGATTCTCTTATAACATTGCATTACATATATTACTTGCAAGTTTTTTTTATTTCATCTTTTAAAACAGAGGATTCCCAACAAGTTTACAGACAAGCATGGAAAAGAGCTCTTAGACAGGGTCATACTCAAGCTACCAGACCATGATGTTTGGCAACTTCACTTATTCAAGTCAAGACGTCAGATTTGGCTCAAAAATGGATGGTCGGAATTTGCACACCATTACGGTTTAAGGTTTGCCACCTCTTGATGTTCAAATACCAAGTATCTGCTTCAACTTGCTAATCATGGAAGACCAAAGACATGGGAGGTGGTTGTGCATAATACTCATTTGAGGGGTGCTGGTTGGATGAATTTTATGAAAGAAAATGGTATTGCAGTTGGGGATGTATGTGTTTTTGAGCTCATTCACAAACACCAAAACGTTCTAGCTGTTACTGTTACCATCCTTGGATCAATAGTTCACTATTTTGTACTGACCCATCTGGTCTTCTTACATGACTTGAATAGTAACCATTATGTAAAACTGAACTTGCTCCCTTCCAGTAAAAATTAACTTAACTTTCTCGTAAGAGTTAGACAAGCAAATAAAGACGATCTAGATAGATACACTTGTATTGCCTAATATTCGATTCATTTTCGACATTCCTATAATACAACTCAATCAAACGCCTAATGAATTGAATCAAAACATACCCTGACACCTGCCTTTCTGTTCATGCAACCAGCCTTTTATGTACATTTTTCTGCTAAATCTGGGTTGGGTTGGGTTGGATCATTCGGAGCTTGAACTTGCTTCTGTACTATACATAGAATATTCATTCAAGCTGAAGTTTGGTTTCTCTTCATCCCACTTCTGTATCTCCTTTGCATATTTGAGACATTGATCAACACTGTTGGGCTCCAAACCTTTAACCACCGATACAAACAGTTTACGACCAGTAAGCGATGAATACAGCTTCTTGAACTTCACAGCAACATAATGTGAAGCCATTTGTCCCATGGAAGGGCTATGGTTAATGTTGGTGCTACTGATGTTTTTGTTGTGGCTGTTGCGGCTCACTATTGGTCGAAAATCACCAAACCATTCGCAGCAAGTTAGAGGAACACGTTCGAGTCTTTCCTCAAACACATCAAATTTGTTTAGTACTAGAAGAAACTCCATTTGATCATACGTCGGGTGTGTCACGATGCTTTTGAAAAACTTCCTGTTTAGCAACATCTTGTTCACCAAATTCCCATCTCCATCCTCGGCATACTGATCAAAATCACTCAAGGAAACACAGAAGATGACAACTCGAACATCTTCAAACATATCCAGCCATTTGCAGTTTTCGCCCAACCCTCTTGCTTGCACTCTAATTAGTTGGAACCTGATTACATTTGCCAATTATTATGTTTTTTTAAGAAAGAAAGTGGTAAAAGAGTATGATTTGTTAAGCCAAATTCATGGTTTCTAAACGAACCTAAGTAGAGAATTATGTTGATCAGCGGTGTCATTGCTTTCATCAGGCGATAACTGAGGGAATGAGAAGTTGACACAAGAAAGCCCGTTTGAAGAAGTAACATGCTCGGCATACAGGATATCGACATCTGAAGGTATATAGTCTGCTCTCAATATGTTGACAGCCTAAGAATTCAGACACACAATAAGGCATTAAAGCTGCTTCTTGTTAACAAAGTTATATAATTTTCAAGCATAACATGATAATTGATATCTTCTGTTTACCTGCTCCAAGAAATAACTAGAAACACTGGGGAGTGTATCCAATTCACTTCGCCTCTTGTATGTGGCCTGCATTGCTGGATGATTCCACAGTTCCTCAACGACTGGTGCATATTCCCGAGTGGCAGCTGGGAATATGTCTTCCAAATTACCAGCCACCATAGTTTTAAGAAGCCAGTCAGAAAACATTTTCAACCTTGGGCAGATGGAATAGATGGTTTTCTCATCGTCGGCTCCTGTCATTGACCAGAAAATTCTTTCAAGATTTGTCGAGTAATACAGAGGTATAGGAGCAAAATTAAACTCCAGTAAATCCCTACCAGTAGAACCAGATGTATCGGAAGATTGATTTTTCTTCATCTCATTGTATGCTTCATCTTCAAAACGCTCACGCCCTTCAAGGAGTATTCCGAGGTAGCCATAGACGTTGCTCTGGATTATGAACCTGATATTTTCTCGTTCTTCCTCGGTGAAAGGGATCTCTTTATACAGAATTTTCGCCTGATAACAACATTTCATCAGGTAAAATACATGTACTTATTGTATGCTAAGCAACATAAATTTGAAGACCATAGCCCTAATTATTGAACAAGAATACCACATCCAAAGTCTCAAAGATATCCATGTACATAATAAATGGACTAATGTTGGAATTACCTGCTTGAAAATGGTACTTGTACCAGATCCACCACATCCAATTAAAAGAAGTTTCTGCGGCAAGCTCTGATCAAAATAGTCTGGCACCGATTGACCAAGTGTGTTACTCAATTGCTCTCCAGTAGGATAAATCGACTTCGATGGAACTGGAAGTGACAGCACTGCACAAACCAGCTTCGTTCCAGCCTGAAAACCAACTTAATGTTTTTAATAACCATTCAAAGCTCTTATGAACACACAAACATCTTCGTAAAAGACTCACCTTTCCCCAAATATATCCTCTGGTGTTTTTCTGTCCCTCTTCCTGATACGAACCATCATCATTCACCCAAAAGTGTGGGTTTCCAGCACACTGGACTCCAGATAGCTACAACATTTACAACAGTCGTTTTACCATATGCTGTAAAACTATCTAGTATTTCAAAACAAATATCAGGTTCAGAAATACAAACAAACCTGCAACATTCTTAGCTCAACTTTTGTTATCTCACGGCCATTTATAAAAACTCCGGTGTTCCCATTGCTAGCATCAGACAAAATTGGGGCCCCAACGTTTAGATGGGGACTAATAATCTTTGAAGGCTTCTCGCCTTCCTGTTTAAAGATATAGATCAAAACAAACCTTAATTTCCATGTAATCACAAGAAACAGTAACCATGTAATTTTTTTCGAAAGGCTAGATCTTTACCTTTCCCCAAAGACCAGATACTTTATCATACCAATAATTGCCAGGTTTAAGCTTCTTCGGAGGATTCGGGCAGCTTTGCAGTATAGCCAGCTCCTCGTGACAAAGAGGTTTGCCGTTTACACAAACATACTCTGAGGGCAATTGATTTACAGCGCATAGTTTCTCAGCCTTCATTATCTGTCTAACCTCCAAGCTATTAAGTAACCGCTTTAGCATTCGAGAACATTTCCCCAATTTATCCCTCTTTGATTCATCTATCGAATAGCCGATGCAAGTAACACACTTTCTTCCCTCTGGCATAGATCCCATTGCTCTAAGCACACAGTTAACACAATATTTGGCATTACAAACCATGCAGACCTCCTTCTCCGTGAACCGGTTGCCTTTAAGACATCGATAGCAAGCCCCTTTTCTTGTTTTCACTTCTGGTTCTCTCTTTAGTCGAGCAATCTCAGGTTCAGGTTGACTAAGATCCTCAAGAAAATCCTCATCCTCAGACTCAATATCACGAAACGTAATAACTGGGTTGTTTCTTCTTAAATCACAAACAGATTCCTCTTTACAATCCCCAGTCTTGAGAGACGACACCCGTGAAGAAGGATACTCAAAGCTCAACCGTGAGCCACTAGATACCCAATCAGGATGATTCAATTCATTGAAATCTAGGCTTTCTTTGCAAGCATTGGAAGCTCTAAAAGCAAGCGAATTTCCAGAAAAATCCCTTGATTTACCAAAACTATCTGAGAAGCCCAAAGTACCTGAACTCTCACCCCTGCCTGATAACTCATATGAATGGTCATGGCTCAAAGAAGATGAGCCAAGGCCGGCCGAGCTGTTAATCATATCCAAAAACTCGCCTGAGCTTATAAACACATCACGATTACTGGAGCTTCGCTCCTCAAAACCACCGTCATGAGCCGGAGAAACAGTGGTTTCAGTTTCTAGGTCTTTGGAAATGGAATCATTCCCATTACAATTTTCCTCATTTCTAAAGGAAATCACAGAAGTTGGAGAAATAATAGCTTGCGTAGTACCTAATTTGGCGAAGTTGGTGGTGATGTCGGATGCAAGAATGGGTTGTACAACAGGCATAGAGGGTTTACCAGTAGTGTTGATAAGATTATCAGAGAAACATGAGTTGGGAAGCACAGCAGCAACAGGAATCTTATGAATATCAATTGGAAGAGCTCGTGGAAGATCATGATGTGGTATTGGAGGACCTTCGTATTCTAAGGCAAACGAGTAGGGTACTCGACCTTCGGTAGTAAGACCAACCATTGTAGTGCCTTGAACAGGCATTAAACCAAATCCCCACAAGAATTAATGAAGAAAAAAACCCTAATCTGAAGGAAATAGGGGGAGGAAGAAGGATGGGGATTGAAGAAGAAAATGGAATTTGGGAAAGTGAGGAGGAGAAGGGAAGCGTGAAAAGGACAGAAGAAAAGCGAGAAGAATAAGCATCAGCACTGTCATTGAGACAAGAGAATTTTGTCCTTTTTCATCGCCATTGGAATCCATGCTACCCATCTCCATCTCCATCTTCGATTTTCTTTTTTCTTTTTTCTTTAAATAAATATATATATATATATATATATATATATTATTGTTTATATATTTGTTTTTCGATATAGAGGCTTTTTAAAATGCAATTCTTTTCAGTCTGCAGACAGGATAAATATATTATAAATATTTTTAAAAAATATTATTATAATCAATTAATTAATTGTAAATATGTGAGATTTGTTATAACTCGTGAAGATAATATGGACTTCAACTAAATCAACAAAATATCATATGAATATCTTATTAAAATATTATTTAAGATTGTATACATTCTGTTCATTTTATGTACATATTTAATTGTGCAAATGTCTATGTTCTAAACAGACAAGAAATAGTAATAAAAATAGAAAATGATTTATATTAATTTTTATTTAATAAATTACAATAATTTTTTTTAATTATATTATTAAATAATAAAATTAACTATCTTGAATTAACATATGATATAAATTTTAAGTTATATTTTCAGATATTTGATCCACAATTTATGTGTTGAACATAAATAAATCATAATAATCTTTTAATTTTGTTTTTTTGGCTCTCAAAAGAAGAGCTGGGTCCTCTTTCCAGCTTTTCTAGGGCAGATCAGGAATTAAAAGATCCAGACCATTACTTCTTTATAAACTTATATTCGATGCAATGGGAGTTGTAACAAGTATTGGGTTTGGTGTGATTTGTAGTGGATATCTCTTTTTCTTTTTTTGGTTTTTATATTTTTGGCGGGGGTTAACAATTGAAAACGGCATGTCGGAGACCCGGACCCGCTGACCAGACCGGGGTCCATGTCGGGTGCAACTTACGTCCGGTCTGAACCATTTCCTCATTTGGAGAGAATATTACTAATTTGCAACTTTTTTTATTTCAATCAATTCCAGTAATTTAAAAATATTTTAACAAACTGTTTGATTATTCATTAAAATATATTATGTTAAAGATAAAAATAATAATCATAAAATACTTATAAACTAAAATCAAAAATACCAATTTTTATGATAAATACCATAAGGCTGGTATCTGATTGGTTTAAACGTAGGCTCTAATGATAAAAAATGCTTAGAGATCTCATGTTCGAATCCAAAGTTAAATAAAAATTTCTTTGTGGCCACGAAGGTTCAAATACGATGACTGCGGGCTACCCGCAGAGCGATCATCCTAGAAGGCTCACAAAGCGGGATCCAAGTTAATCAAAAAACAAAAGAAAACAAATAATGAATCTTTTTATGAATTCATAAACCCGTGTTCTTTAGACAACAATATGTATTTGATAACATTTGATTACACCGAGTATAGAGGTACCCTCATGATACATGTATTGAATCTATGCACCTTTCTAGTGTCTCTATTAGAATCTCACATCGGCTACATTTGGACAAATTTATCTCTGTATATGTTGGAATCTCTTTTCTATTCTCAAAGGCTCTTTTGGAGATTAATATGAGATTTCACATATTCTCATAGTCTCGCCTATTACTACAAATAGGGATGTAAATGAAGCGAGTCGAGCTCGAGTATCGCTATACTTGACTCGAACTCGAAACCCAATTTCCAAACTCGAACTCAACTCGAAAACTCACGAGTAGTGAAAATCAAAGGTCGAATTCGAGTTCGATAACTATTTCTCAAGCTCGAACTGCAACTCAAATCAAGCTCGAACTCGAATCAAGCTCACTCATTGAAATTTATGAAATTTAATTGTCTTTCTCTTATAAATTTTAAAACTCAAAGGTGTTCTTTTAGTTTTTATAATACTAAATGGATCAACTTCAAGCTTTATCATTAAAAGACAAAATTAGAAATTTCATTCACCCCCTCTTTTTTTATAACATTTTTTCTCTCTTCCAATGTGGAACAATTTCACTAATCATTTTTAT
The DNA here is from genome assembly GCF_001531365.2 of Cynara cardunculus var. scolymus. Lineage (NCBI taxonomy): Eukaryota > Viridiplantae > Streptophyta > Magnoliopsida > Asterales > Asteraceae > Cynara > Cynara cardunculus. Next base: position 13,787,578 of record NC_037528.1, on the reverse strand, counting down.
AGTTTTTATTTGTTTTTTTAATTGTGATTTTAATAGAAAAAACAATTAATTTTTTATAATAAAAAAAGCATGATTTTGTTTAAATATCTAAAAATATAAGACATTTTTATTATTTATATTTTACAATTTTTATCATAAAAATTGGTTATATTTTAAAAGTAATTATATATAAAACAATCGAGTATCTCACGAGCTTTTCAAGTCGAGTATTGGGTAGCTTGACTCGACTTGTTAATATGTTAAGTCGAGCTCGAGTTCGAGCCAAGCCTATTCAAGTCAAGTGTTGATCGAGCAGTGACCGAATCGATCCTAAGTTGTCTCGTATCATTTAAAACCCTAACTACAAATATCTCGATACTTGACCTAAACATGTAGCAAAAAGTCTTGATGCATAAAATATTAAAAAATATTGAACATATATAACATAAAGTTGTGAAACATATGACTATAAGTTGCACGCTCAAATATCGAAAACATTACATAACACCAATAATTAGGGAAGTGCAATGAAACTCACAACCTTTAAGATTAACCTTGATTTTTTTCCTCACTTCCCTTTCTTTCTTTTGGAGAGGTGCCATGAAGAAATTCGATAATAAATTTATTTTGATTATATTGCATAAATGAGATAACAAATAATATATATTAAAAACAAAAATGGACTAAACTCAAATGATTAACAATATGAAACTAAACCTAATTAAAACCATTAATTATTTGAACATAAAACCAAACAATATTGATAATTTGAACTTAAACAATTTCGTATATAGTTTTACATAAATCGATAAAAAGACTCTAAGCATATGTAAATTTGGGTCCCAAAATTTCGAAGGCCCTATTTAAAATTTCACATTTAACATGTTAAGGTACGACCCTACTAAAACAAATGATGTTTCATAAAATAAAATAAAGGAGTTCAAACTTTTCCAGAAATGGTCAAAATTATCATAAATGTGTAATAAACTATTTGGAGAAAATGTTGCTCAAAAATTTTGTACACTTGAGGAAAGGACATCTAAAATGATTTTTGAGTGCAAGTGTTTCTAAAAATCTGAAAATATAAATGTAAAAAAATCTGATTTGATTAGGTTTTAAAAAAAACAAAAATTCCTTTTAATGAATTAAAAAGTATTTCAAACTTTAAAAAAAAATATTTGAATTCAATTCAAATGATTGTAATGGACACAACGATGATGTCAACGTCAAACAAAAATCATATTGCGGTCTTAATTATAACATTATTTAAAAAACGTAAAACAAAACAAAGTTTATAGATTTGCAACCCTTTGGGCATACTTTTTCTTGGATTATATTCCGTCTGTATCAAAATAAGTATCTACAGTTAGAATAGTATATGGTTTTAGTTAACCAAATGACAAATTTACCTTTATTTTATTTTTTTTGAAGACAAAAAAGGAATGACAAGGAGGAGAGCTTCGGTATGGTCATCACCCTCACCAAACCAACCAATAATATTAAACAAAACGATTCAGCAAGAAGATAGACACAAGAGGAAACAAGAATCCACAATAACAAACGAAAACAAAAAGAAGCAAAAAGAGACATCCCCAAACTAAAGCCAAGGCAAAACCCAAGCCTAAGACAAGTAAAGAGACTAAACAAGGTAAGGAGAATAAGACCAACTATCTCAATTAAGATGGAACTTACGATTCCTGTTCCCCATCCAAAGCTTGGAAAAATTTTGAACACCTGGGAATGGGTCTTCACCTCTCTTCTTAGCTTCCGCACCATCCTTAGCATGAAAAATTTCATTCCGCCACTTCCAAAGTTGCCAAAGCGCCACGGCGCACACTGATAAGAAAATCACTCCAACCTTRCGATGAGTACCTAYTTGTTTGATCAACATTGTAAAATCAGACACCGAGGAAAGCCRCGGGGCTTTAAGATCCCACCAAGCCCATATTTTCCTCCAAAGAATGCTTGCCACCGAACAAGAGAARAAACAATGGTCCAAAGTTTCAACACCTTTGCCGCRAAAGATGCACTCCAAAGATYGTAACGGAATTYCTCTTTTTGAAAGATTRAATCTTACCGGAATAGCCTCTTTAAGGAAGCGCCAAGTGAAGATGTTTACCTTCTTWGGAATTAAAGGACTCCAAAAAAACGGATCRTTGCTTCCAACATTTGTCTCAACYGCCCCTTRAATTAATTTGGACAAGAAGTTGACCGAAAAAATCCCGTTCTTGTTCCAATTCCACAACCAAATATCCTCACCCGAAGTATTGAAATCCACAAGAGAGAGTTGCCTTTCTAGGGCTTGAAGATCATCTAAGCTTCTACCCCTAATTATTGTTTTCCAATCCCAAGCACCATTCCAAGAACCATTAATATAAGTCCATTTGTCTTTGAAAGAAGCATTTTTATTCCTTTCCAATGCATAAAGTCTAGGGAAAAGGTCTTTCAACTTTGAGCCTTGTCCGATGCTCGCATCTTTCCAAAAAAGAGAAGAGGAATCTTTAGCAACCTTTTTTGTAAATGAAAGAATGACATTCTGACCTGCAATTTCCACATTTTTGCAAGTGTTGACAATAGAAACCCAAACGCTTTTTCCAACCAAAGGCCTATTTGAAAAAAGACCACCATCCTCACCATAAAATTTAGAAATGACATCCTTCCAAATCACATTAGAGCTGGACAAGAACCTCCATACCCATTTTGCTAACAAAGCAACATTTTTGGTTTTTAAACTAACGATACCCAAACCACCAGTCGACTTAGGGCTCAAAATTTTCTCCCAAGTAACCCAATGCAATTTTTTTTTCATCCTCCTTAAAACCCCAAAAAAATCTTCTCCTTATAGATTCCAAAGTTTTTAAAACTGAGTTGAACAGGGAAAAGAAGAACAGCGCAAGAGAAGATAACACCGACTGAATTAGAGTATATCTTCCGCCTATGGAGAGGCAATGAGACTTCCAAATTGAAAGCTTTTTAAGAAATTTATCTTCCACGACAGACCATGAAGCTTTTTTGTTCATATTACCTCCAACAGGAAGCCCCAGATAAAAGAAAGGAAAGGAAGAGGCCTTACACTTTAACATAACTGCCATATTATTGACTTCTGCCTCCGAGACACCAATACCAAAGAGATTGCATTTGGATAAATTAATGCGCAGTCCTGAAACATCATGAAAGCAGTTAAGAATATTAGTAAGAGTTACAAGATTTTTACGAGACCATTTTCCAAAAATTAGAGCGTCATCCGCAAATTGAAGGAGAGAAAGATTCCGGTTAGAATTCGCAAGCCGGATTCCCTTGAACAACCCCTGATTGCAAGCAGTCCTGATCATGATCTGTAAGACTTCCCCCACGAGCAAAAAAAGAAACGGAGAAAGAGGATCTCCTTGCCTGAGACCCCTWTTCATGCAAAACTCATCAGAAGGCGATCCGTTTATCAAAATAGAAGTGGAAGCCGATTTTAAGCAAACACTGATCCATTTCTCTCCAAAGCCCATTTGCTCCATAGTGTGAAAGAGAAAGTTCCAATTTACAGAATCATAGGCCTTCAAAATCCACCTTTATTTAGTTTTTTATTCTTTTGACAACTCTTAGAAAGTATACTTAAGAATTTAGTTATTTATTTTTTAGAAAATTTATTTTAAGATAAATATAAATAAAAATACGAACTATATGTCAACACCATGACTCATATTTTTGGCAACTCTTGCTGAAGTACTAATTTGCTACCTGAAATTTCTGTTTTTTGTCAAAAATAAAAACAAAAACTTAGAAGGTTTTTATCAAAGGCATTGAGCAGTAATGAAAATAAAAAAAACGGTTTTGTTTTTATAATATAATAAGTTCATTCTTCTAGAACCTAAAATTTTATATTTTAAAAAAGCAGTCATTTTAACCAGAAAACGGAATTCATATTTTTTAATATATTGTATTTAGAAAGAAAAAAAAAGTAATAACCAAAAATAATTCCATTAAATTTGTAGGTGTGAGCAAAAATTATATATGTGTATAAAAATTAATTACGTCAGCAAACATAAATCATGCACCACTTATTACACATGCAACTTCATTGCCATTCAATTCCTTTTTATTCAACACACTTCAAATTTATGTCCATCGTCTTCTTCAACGGGCTTTTTCATTTTCCGACCAATTCAATCCTCGATCCTTTCAGGAATTCCGTTATTTTCGCAGGGCCGGCGATGGAGGAGAAATTACAAAGAAAAAACAAAACCATGATCGGGAAATCACCGCCAGGAAACAAAATCAACGCCGATGCCAATGTACAACGGCAGCAGAACAAAAATATGACCGGGAACTCACCGCCACAAAATACCACCGCCAATTCATCCAACGATGGCAATGCACAACAACGACAGCAGAACAAAACCATGATCGGAAAGTCACCAGCAGGAAACGTCAATGTAAACTCATCCAAATCCAATGATGGCAATGTACAACGGCCGAACAAAACCAAGATCGGGAACTCACCTCCAGAAAACGTCAACGCCAATTCATCCAAGGATGGCAATGTACAACAACGGCAGCAGAACAAAACCACGATTGGAAACTCACCGGCAGGAAAGGTCAATGCCAATTCATCCAAATCCAATGATGGCGATGGACAACAACGGCAGCAGAAGAAAACCATAATCGAAAACTCACAGGCAGGAAACGTCAATGCCAATTCATCCAAATCCAATGATGGCGGTGTACAACAACGGCAGCAGAACAAAACCATGATCGAAAACTCACCGCCAGGAAAGGTCAACGCCAATTCATCCAAATCCAATGATGGCAATGTACAACGGCAGAAGAAAACCATGATCGGAAACTCACCGGCAGGAAATGCCAACGCCAATTCATCTACCGATGGCAATGTACAACGGCAGAACGAAACTATGATGGGGAACTCAACGCCAGGAAACATCAACGCCAATTCACACAACGATGGCAATGAACAAGGGCAGAAGCAGGCCGCCGGCAAGTTTATGAACAACAGCGATCATAATCATCCCAAGGATATCGTGGAGGAGCTGTCTTTTCGCCTGAGTAAAATGTCTCCGAACAACCCTCCTCTGCAATTGGAGGACAATGAATCTCCGACGGAGGATGACGTGTATTCATATGCATCGCGTGTATTCTTTGGTGCTTCGGCTCCCAACCAGATGTCTCCATTGACAAGGTCTCCATGGCAATCTTATGTAGAAAGATCGGTGCCTGATTGCTCTGATTCTCAATCTACTTATACCGGTTTAATGGCTTCTCTCGTCCGTGAAGAAGGCAATATATATTCGTTAGCAGCAGTCGGAGATTTGCTCTACACCGGATCTGATAGCAAGAACATTCGTGTTTGGAAGAACCACAAGGAATTTTCTTGGTTCAAATCGAATAGTGGATTGGTTAAATCCATCGTAATTGCCGGTGAGAAAATCTTCACCGGCCACCAGGACGGGAAAATTAGGGTTTGGAAGGTGTCGCCTAAGAACCCTAGCACCCATAAACGTATTGGGACTTTACCCACTTTTAAATCCATATTGAAGAAGTCCATGAAGCCAAAGAATTATACCGAAGTGAGAAGAAATCAAAACAAACTTTGGATCAAACATTTCGATGCGATTGCTAGTCTTAGCTTGAGCGAAGATCAATCGCTTCTTTATTCAGGTTCCTGGGACAGAACGATTAAAGTTTGGAGGGTATCGGATTTTAAGTGTATGGAATCAATCTCTGCACATGATGATGCCATTAACTCGGTGGTCACCGGATTCGATGGTATGATTTTCTCGGGATCAGCGGATGGGACGGTGAAGGCGTGGCGGAGGGAGTATCAAGGGAAGAGAACGAAACATATGTTTTTAGACAATTTGTTGAAGCAGGAATGTGCTGTGACGTCGCTGGTTATTAATCAAGCGGGCACGGTGGTTTACGGTGGTTCGTCGGACGGTTTTTTACATTTTTGGGAGCGAGAGAAGCTGTGGTCTCGCGGAGGGCTTTTGCGAGGTCATAAGCTGGCTGTTCTGTGCTTGACGGCAGCCGGAAATTTGGTTTTCAGCGGTTCGGCAGATACCAACATTTGTGTGTGGAAGAGAGAAGAGGGAGGAGAGCATAAGTGTTTGTATATGCTGACCGGACATTCTGGACCGGTGAAGTGTTTAGCGGTGGAGGATGAGCGGCGAGGGTCGGTGTGCCAGTGTAGTAACAGGATTTGGACTGTGTACAGCGGCAGCTTGGATAAGTCGGTGAAGATATGGAGGGTGTCTACAGAGAAGGCGGCGGAGGTGGAGAGTCAACAAGCAGCGGCGGCGGCGGCGGCGCAACGACCAAGCAGCTCGTCGTCACGGCCTATAAGCTCTTCAGGACAAATGTTATCATCGCATGGTCGACTAATAGCTAACTAGTAGCAGTTGGAGAATGTGACGTACAAATCCTTGTAAAACAACCATCAATCAATTTTTGCTTTCATGCTATTACTTATTAGATTTGAATTGATAGTGAAACAACGTTGACTAATTAATTAATTAGATAAATGGTTATCAAACCTTCACTATATAATTGCATCACACCAAATTCTGACAACTACGGTAACAATTTTATCTGGTAAGTGATATACTAACCATTGAGAACAACCCGATCAATCCAATATAAATCTATGTGAAATAATTTAACTCGAAATAATTCGATGTTTAATTGAATTGTAAAATTTTTAAACCATAGGTATTGAGTTGATATTGGGTACTGAAAGTATAGATTAACTGTAAATAAAACAAAATATAAAAGTATAGATTAACTGTACGAGCAATAAATAAAACAAAATATAAAAGTTTATGCAATATATTAATATACTGAAAGTCTTACAAGCTAACAAAAAAAGGTTTTAAAATAACATATGAGATTTATTGAAAAACCAACCGAAATAACAACCCTAGCACAAATTGATGTAGCAATAATTATGATTAACCTGTTAATTGCATGTTAAACAAAACACATAATTAACTAGTAACAACACACCAAAAAAAAAAATTAAATCTAAATAAGACATAAAACTCAAATACAGCTAAACAAATTAAAAACTTGAAGGGAGGGGATGTAAGTATATGGGTTTGTTTGTTTATCTCTTAATAGTTTCATTAAGTGGCGGTTTTTGAATTGTTAAGATGTGAATCTTGTTTGGCAAAAAACAATCTGCTTCTTAATGGTTCCAAAATCATCTGAATGATTTTGTATCATGGTCTCCCTTTACCATTCAGCATTCTAATTTCATTGTAAGCAATTACCAACCAATTATATTTCATTTTGCACTATATCATAAAAGGCTCTGAATCATTCTAACCACTTAATCATTCTACATCAAATCATTAAATAACTGCCAAACAACTCATCAATATGGCAATCCTCAACAATCAAAACTCAAATCCAAACAATCTCCCTTCCTAAAATCAAGAACAAAACAATATTCCCTAATTGGAAAGCAACAAACTTATCCAAATATATTATCTATATTATATTATAAATTTTTTTGACAAATAACTTTTAAAAACTATTTTTCATATATAAAATATTGTTTATTGATACATATTACTTAAGATTCAAAATTACAAATAAATTGTGGGTAAATACAACTTATTATTGCTTAATTTGAACTTGTGTAACTAACTACAAATAAACATAGTCAAATATAGGATAACATCTTATTTTAAATATAAACAATCTAAAACATAATTAGGATAATCATTAACATTTGAGCAAATACTTAATTATTATATTTATAAAAAATTATATTATTAAACCGAAAATAAATTACTTCATTATAAAATTAAAATAGTTTTGAACATTCATATTTTGAAAATAAACCCCAATGAACATTCATATTTTGAACGATAAAGTGTTAAAATAGTGAAAAAAATCCGGAAAAAACCCCAATGAACATTCATATTTTGAACGATAAAGTGGTAAATAGTGAAAAAAAATCCGGAAATATATTTTGTCAGTGATTTTTTAAACTAAAAAAA
>NC_037528.1:13776488-13777621 GCF_001531365.2 Cynara cardunculus var. scolymus | reverse complement strand
GATGATACAATTTGTTTAAACTTATTTAGAAGATTAAATACTTTCAAAAAAATTATAACACATGCAAATAAGGCTTTTTTAATAAAATAATAATTAATGATATTATAATTTGTAAAATTATGGATCAAATTTGTAAACAATTTCTTATTATGATCCACACACTTTTTTTGTCCTCCCCTTTCCAATTTCTTATTACTAAAAGGAAAAAAAATACATAATATCATGTTATTTTCATATTACTAACTTTTTTTTAGTTTTATAATAACTAGAAGGTACTCGCATAATACTGCAAAATACATATTCATTTTAATGTTTCGTTTTATTTTTTGTTTTTGTTGATATAATACGGTTTATATAGTTTTGAGAAAGATAATGTTTTTACTTTTGAATAAAAATAAATTTGAAGACATCATAAATTCTTTAAAAAAATATACCGATATTAATACCAAATTAACTATTTAAAAGTTTTTATTTTTTATATAATTTATTTAATTCATTTTATTATTATAATTTAATTTAGATTAAATAGTGAAGTAATTTATTTTTAGGTTAACAATAAATTTTTTTATAAATATAATGATTCTGTTAGAACTTCATAATTATCCTAATTATATTTTAGATTTTTTTGTATTTTAAAATGAGATAGTTATGCTATATTTGATTATGTTTATTCGTAGTTAGTTACACGGATAATAAGTTGTACTTATGCATAATTTATTTATAATCTTGAATTTTAAGTAATATGCATCAATATATGATACTTTATGCATAAAAAATAGTTTTTAATTTTTTTTTATCAAATGCTCTATAATATAATATAAATAATATATAATTTTCCATTCCCCCCTCTCTTCGTCACCACGACAACCCCCACTCAGTGGCCTTCCTTCCCTATGTCGACAGCCACCACCCATGGGCCATGGCCGCCAAGCCCAAACCCACATCGAACCGTCTCTCGGTCTGTTTGTATGTGTATTTCTGGATATCGAAAAAAAGGGATCTGTATTCTTCATTTTGAGCAGCCCTCGCTCTCTATGTTCTTCATAAACCTTCCTCTCCTTTGCCCTCTCCCACCACTAGGGGTGTAAATGAGACGAGACAACTCGCGAGCTACTCGAAATCGACTCGGTCAA
>NC_037528.1:13743630-13776068 GCF_001531365.2 Cynara cardunculus var. scolymus | reverse complement strand
TACTTACCTGGACCGCTGGACGGGGTCAATGGGTGGTCAAGATGACCCATGGCCTAGGTTGGCGACCTCCATTGCACTTTTGAGGGGCTCCAGTCTAAGGTTGGCCCAAGAGGTCGAACCTAAGTTATAATTTAGGCATGTTCGTTTATGTTCGAGTTCGAGCTTGATTCAAGTTCTAGTTCGAGCTTGATTCGGGCTCGAGTTCGAGCTTGAATCGAGCTCGAGTTCGAGTTTGATTCGAGTTCGAGTTCGAGCTTGAATCGAGTTCGAGTTGAGCTTTGATTTTGACTACTCGCGAGTTTTCGAGTCGAGTTCGAGCTTCGAGATTAGGTTTCGAGTTCGAGTCGAGTATAATGATACTCGAGCTCGACTCGCATCATTTACACCCCTACCCACCACTGCGACAACGCACCTTCATCTTCAATTTTCTCCGATCACTACCACCAACAGAAGGTGAACCAGCAAAACTTCCATTTTTGCCGGTGATCTCCTCCTTCCAAATCATCGAGGGAATAGAGATTTAAGGTTCAGTCTTAGTTTGGATTTTCATCAAGAATTTGTGAGAAGAGAAGTCGAAATCGTCTCTGTGAACATCCAGCCAGATCCTGGTCTACGACTCCCTCACCGTCCACCTCTGCTCTGAATACCACCACTCACTTTCATGTTCTATTTTGTGCACATAAAAGCTTGTTTGTATGTATAAATCGAATCTGTTTGTAAAACAATCTGGATGATTTTGGGCAGCATAGCTCTTAAATTGAATCTGTGTGTATGTACATTTTTGAGTTATATGTGTAATAGTTTGATTTTGATGGGTTCTTGGACTGCATTCCAGATTATTGATGTTTTTGTATTTAGAGCAGGGGGTGTCCAAACGGTGACGTTTAAGGGAAATGGAGAAAGTGTTCCATGAAAATGGAGGACAGGAGGTAAGGAGGGATGGAATGACCGAAATACCCTTATTTATTGGGATTCTTTTAACAGAGTTAATTTAAGGTACCCGGTTCATAACAAAATTAAAACCACTATAACAATATTTATAATTATTCCGTTTGAAGGACCCAATACATAATTTGTATATAATCATAGGGACTAAATTTGTAATTTTTAGTCCCCTTGTTGAAACTTGTTATTTTTTTTTCCTTGTGGTTTTGGAATTAAGATTTTCATCCCCATGGTATACACTTTTTGCTATTTTCATCCCCATAATTTAAAGTTTATTGCTATTTTAATCCCTATGATTTACAATACATTGTTATTTTAGTCCTCCATACTTAAAGATGGGAGTTAACCTCAAAAACAAAAGTAACAATAAATTATAAACGAAAAGGACAAAAAACACAAGAATGAAACCATAAATTTTCACAAACCACATGAATAAAAAAAAGTAATTTACTCAAAAAGGAAATTAATAAGCTTATGGAGTTAACTTAACTTTAGTCTTGGACCTTTGAGATTCTTCTCATAAGTCATCGGTTTGAATCCTGCAAAACCACTAAAGATTTTTTTGATTATTCTTCAGGACTTTGAAATTAATCGAGGTGCATGCAAACAGACTCAACACATATGATTAAAAAAACTAATAATGAAAGTTCAAAAATGTTGTGAATTTCTTTTTGTGGTATAATACTTTATTTAATGAATTCATAACCAATGACATTTGAAATTCAACATATGTTATATTATTCATATGTATGGCCAAAAATAATTGCAATCTTTTCCAAGATTTGATTTTCAAATTTAAACAGAGATGTTTGAAATATGGATCCAATCTATTCAAAGAATTACGGAATTGACTTTTTATTCAAGAGACTAAAATTTGAAATTTTTTAAACGACAAATAGTTTAAAATACTCAATTAGACATTTCTTCTATACTCTATAGCTATTATTTCAACAAATCAATAAAAATAATCGGAAATTATCAATTTGGAACGAGCATCAAGAAATTAACGATACTTCTTTATTTTTTGAGTTGTTCTGCTTGATCGGTCATGTAAGATTTTTGGTCTTTATTCGGACACTTTTACGGAAAAACCTTAGGTATGAATATGTTAGATATCTGTTAAGCATGAGAATCAGCTTCGACCGTCGGGATTCTTTGTCAAATCGGGGATGGGGACGGGACGGGTATTGCACTCCCCGCCCCGTATCCATTATATATATGTGTGTGTATATATATATATATATATATATTATTATTATTATTAAAACATTAAACATATATTATCTATTTCAACTAAATACGTAGTTCATATTGTTTTATTTGCTAACTTTAGAATCTAAAATTGTTATTTTTTTTAAGTTAATATATAACATATTTGATGTCAAGTAAAATACAATTACTTGATATGTTTTGAATATTACTCGATATGGTTTTTGATATTACACGATATGTTTTGGTAAGTGTGACGTTAAGTTTTTTGTATTAAATTAAATTTCTTTTGGTTTGAAATTATTAATTATTATATGATTTTTTGATTTTTTTATTAAATTAAATTCCTTTCGATTTTAAGTTTACCGGAAATACGTGGATTTAAACATGTGTGGTGTCTCAAAAATTTGATTTAAAATAGCTTACATAGATTGGGAAACACATCTTTGTTTTCCCGTTGAGGATCCCCGTTCCTAATTGGGGATGAAGATAAAGATGTGATCATATTTCCCGGCGGGGACGGAGACGGAAATGAGGGATCAGGAACGGAGATGGGGATTGAGGTCCCCACCCCATTCTCATGCCTAATACCTGTGACGTGCAAGTAACACTTATGAAACTTACATAATTCACTTTTTCAATATTATATTCAATAAACTAGACATTACTGTGGAGTTTAACCTAAACGCGAGCTTAACAATCTAGGGGGACAAACTTCATGTTCTACAAATGTCATGCGAACGAAGCTTATTTTTTTTCCAGTAACATTTTTTGTAGGTCGCAATGAATATTGTAGAGGTAATGAAACTTGTGTATTTTTTGGAGAGAAATGGCTAATAGATGAAATCATACGAATAAAATGACCATTTTATATAATTTCTCTATTTTATAACATTGCACTTTATTATTTTAATAAAAAAATATTCTAACCCAATTTCATGGCATAATATGATTAATACATATATCTTAAAATTATTTGATAATTAAAGATATGTTTTAAATATTTTATTAGGATAACATATGAAAATAAATAAATTGGGAAAACGAAATAAAACATTTTGTATGATTATTAATTGATAGAACGTAAATTTGTAAAACAAATGCTATATAAATTTTCTATTTTTTTAAAAAAATTGAAGGTTAAAAATACTTCTTGAATTCTTGATTTGGTCATCTGGCTACAACTACAAATATACACAGGGATGATATTTACTACTACATTAAGCAGAAAAAACAGAGGGCCACTGCCTTCACTATCATCTTCTACCGTAGATATGTCACCTAGATATTATGTTAATGATATTTACTAATTTTTTTGATTATTTTATTGAAATAAGTGGGTCATGTAAATTACAAAGCGTTATTTACGTAATTTCCGATCATCTCTATCATAATGTTGAAAAAGTTACTATAAAACGAAGAAAGAAAAATTAATTAGCTATTTTAAACCGGTTTCTTTTCGAAGTGGTAAAAGCAAAATAAGTTATCCTCTTTTGATTTCCGATCATCTATGTCATAATGTCCACATGGGATCCACACAAGACTTTTGCAGTACTTCTGCCCAAACTTTCAAAGTTGTACTCTTTTTTTTAACGCTATCAAACGCAGGTATTTGAGAGGTTTGAACATGTTAAAATATAATATTTGATATATTTTAATTACTGATTTCATTATTTTCTCGTTGAATAGATGAGATTTTTTACTGTATCTTATGAAGTTTAATCAGTGTATCACAACTTAAATGGTTAGATATTAGAGAAGTTAATCAAGATAGTCATTTTGACCACATGGTTGATCTATGAGGGTTATGTCTATATCCCGGTTTTCATCCCTACGATATGCAATTTATTGTTGTTTTCATTTTTGAGATTAACTCCGTTAGTGGTTTATTTGTTAAGTATGAGGAACAAAAAGAGCAATGGATTGTAAATGACAGAGACGAAAACAATAATAAATTATAAAAAGTTGGGACGAAGACCATAATTTTGGAAGCATATAGACGAAAATAGTAAGTTTCAACAAACCATAAAGTAGTTTACTTTAGAACAATTATTAGAAACAATTTGTCAAGGGTATCAAATATTGTTTATTAATACATCTTTTAAAATTCAAGTTTACAACTAATTATCATATAACTATAACTTTTTAAAGTTGTATGTTTGAACTCTATAAAATAAACTGATAATCATGTTCAAATACAATAGAGGTATTGAGCATTATTTATACTGCATTATTTTCATATTATTTTTTAGGAAGAAATGCATTAAATTTACATCCTTGTTTTAAAATAAATTGTTATATCTTGTTGCATTATATGAGTATACAACGAGTATAACAAACAAGAAATAAAAATGTGAGATATATATAGAGGTTGGTTATTATACAACCCTTTACATTTGTACAACCAATACAACTCAATCTCAACCGTCCATTTAATTTGATGAATATATGATTTCATAAAAGTTTTGATTGTTTCATAATATAAAATACTGATCATAATTAATGAACACTACTCATCTTTCATAAATATTCAAAACATAATAAATAAACTCTCATCGTTTCTATAAATATCTCAATTAATTGGGTTGCATTGGTTGTACAAATGAACATGATTGCATTTGAAATATACCCGATATATATATATATATATATATATATGTATATATATATATGGAGAGAGAGAGAGAGAGATAAGATTCCTTTGTTTCAATCTATTTGTGTTAAATATATTAACTCTACGAACCAATAGGAATCCATCTAATGTCATGATTCATACATCACATTGTATTTATTGTGAAGGATGATTTGGTAATTTATTTTATTTTTTGTATTACTTTAAGAGACTGTTTACCAAATTTTTTATTAAGTTTTGTATAGATAAATTTGTCTGTCTGGTTAAATGAGTGTTTTGTTTACTTTTTTTTACCTGAACCAACAGTCTGAGTAACATAAATGACCGATTTACCCTCCAATATTAATTATTTGAACATCAAAACGACGATGGGGTGTCTCATATGGGAAGGATGTGGTGCTTTAAATAAGGGGCAGATGTGTCATTTTTGTGGTTGAATATGGACAACACACAATTTCTATGTGTGCGATTAAACCATGTTCTGTGCGAATATAAACAACCCAAATGAGTTGTGCGAATAAGTCAGATAGACCAATAAGCCTAACTAAGCTGCAAGTAAGCAACCCCTAAGACATTTAAACAGAGGTTACAAAATTCCATGATTTAGCTATATTTTTGTGATGTAATAGGTCCATTAAATATGGAAGTTTGTGATGCAACTTATAAACATGTTTGGTAACCTATTGGGATTTCAGAAACATCATTCATTTATGAACATATTCACTGTTTCACCTATGAACAAAATTACCATTTCAATATTTTTCAATTTCACTTACGAACACATCTACTGTTTCACCTATCAGCACATGATTTTACTATTATTCTCCACTTATGAACATATTAGTTTCATTATGAACACACGATTGAGCTTATGAACATATTAGTTGATAAACTTGAAAGAGATGATATAATTTCGGTTATACACCAAGGGAGAAAGTATTGTGACTGAACTTTTGGTATAATAGATGTTATTTTATTAATTTTCCAAGAATGTATGTGTTTACCTAAGTTCACACCGGTCTATAACACATGTGTTTCCATTTTATTACAAGGATGTCATTGTGTCTTTTCAATCGTAGATCAAAAAATTGAAAGATATGATAGGTTAACAAAGTTAACACTAATAGCTTGGTTAACGAAAGACAAGCCCATACACACACACACACACACACACATATATATATATATATATATATATATATATATGAGAAATTTGAGGGCATGAATATGAAGGATGAAATAGATAATTCACAAGATCAAAATGTAACAACGTTAGTGTAACACCCAAAGTCCTAAACAACAACTCGGTCCAATAAGTTTGAATCCAACCTAAAAATATGGTGAAAGTTATTGATATCTCACAACTTGAGGAGTTCACAAATCTCATTTTCTATTTATGTGGGGCGAGTTGTTACAAACTCTTCTACTTAAACTCTTACGTCCTTGTCAGGCCTGCCCAAAATCTTTCTCCTTATAGTTGGCGATATGGGATAATTGGGATTCGTCTAAGATGCTACAAACACCCCCCCCCCTCAAGGACTCATCATATTCGATGAGGTTTGCTTTATCATCCCAATGGTACAAAGGTCAGGTCTGATACCATTTGTAACATCCCAAAGCACAAAGCAACGGTTGTCCTAATAACTTCAACATTTAATCAATAAATTATGATCTTATAACATTTAACGACGTGAATACTCATTTCATTTAGGAAAAGATGATATGGCAAATAGAAACATAAATTTGACATATGTTTTATCAAATGCTATAAGATCAATAGGTTAACATTTGAAATAAGTAAACAAATAGAAAATCCTAAGACTTTGTTTATATTAAATAGAAAATAATAAAATTTTATTATAGTGAATAAATTTTTTTAAGAACTAAAGTAAGTACAAAAAGTAATTGCTTTTACATTATTAGATGACAACGAAAGGTACATAACACTTCAGATTGATATAAATAATTATGAAGATATCGATTGTTGACGACATGAACACCATATAATACGATAATAATTAATACATGATACTTTTTTTAAAGACAAAAGAGAACTCTGAACTTGCAAAAGCCAATAACGGACTAAAACCAAAATGAGAAACAAAGCCGAAAGAAGACTACTAGGCATGAGAATTGGCTCCGACCCGTCGGGGAACCCGGTCCACCCGTCCCGGTCGGGGGTTCCCCGTTAAACCGGGATTTGGGGACGGGGATCCCCGTTTGGCTCAAACCGGGGACGGGGAAGGGTATCACACTCCCCGCCCCGCCCTGCCCCGCCCCGTACCCGTATATATATAATAATTAATAAATTATATTATTTATTTCTATTAAATTGGTTAATGATAATTTCTATTTCAATATATTTTGGATATTACTATATGTGGTATTGGATATTACTCAATATGTTTTGATACACGTGACGTTAATTTTTTTAGATTAAATTTATTTTTTTTGTTTTCGATTTATTAATTATTATATGATGATGTATATTTTTTGTATTAAATTAAATTCCTTTGGATTTTAGATTTATTGGAAAAATGTGAGATTTAAACATGTGTAACGTCTCACACATTTGATTTAATTTTTTTTTACACAAACAGAAAAAAAAAATCTACGTTTCTTCGTTGGGGACGGGGATGAGGATGTGATTAAATTCCCCGGTGGGGATGGGGACAGGGACAAAGATCGGGGATTGGGGTTCCCGCCCCATTACCATCCCTAGCTCAAACGACTATTGTGGATGAGGTGTAGGACCAAGAAACCCGATAAATTGATAAAGAATCACACCTCAAGAAATCCAATTGAAAAACTAGAATTGGATGTCACCCAAGAGATCAATGATTGAATCGACCCTTAAAGACACGAAAGTTTCTAAAATCTCCAAAGAAAGCAAGCCACAATCCAAATAACCGCTTGCAAGATATCCCTTAACGAATCCGATATCTGTTTTCGCTCATCAAAGTTGAGCAGTTCATGAATAAAAGTAGGTAGATTACGATTGATGTTCCACCAAATGACGATGTGTTTCCATAGGTTCGCGGTGTGCTTGCAGCCGAGCAAGCAGTGCTCCATCAATTCAATATGATCTATACACAACGGACATGTATACATGATACTTTTATTTGCTTATTTTCTAAGACTTTATGAATGTTTCTATCGTTTGACATGAATCTTCATTTAAATACAATAAATGATAATTACGAATACGTATAATACAAAATAGAATAATTAGGTTAACCATAATTAGACTTTTTGGTATGTTGACTAAAAATTATATGATTATACGGATCTCAGTTTTTTTAAATAATATAATAAAAATAGAAAGTTTCATAAACCATAATATATTCCAATTAATTCTTATAATTTTTTATAGAGACAAATGGTATTTCTTTATGTGATCAATGCTTTTCTTAATTGGGATTTATACCATACAAAAGTTTATATATATTTTTTTAAAAGGTTTAAATTATTGTAAAATTCTATAGTTTTGAATTTTCAAACCCAAAACAAAATTTTCTTCCTTAGGAAAAAAAAAACATTAATTTAATATTAAAAGAATACTTTCATTTTTAAATTTGATTTTTACTTTTTAATAATAAAAGATTAATTTAATATTGTATGTACACATCCTATATGGAAGAATTCTGGTTCGAGTCACTAAAGAGGCATTGATTTGGACACAGTTCTCTATCCTATCTGTGAAGGCGTACCTGAAACAAATGATCATTGCCTTGCAACTTGTGTAGTTGCCAAACAAATATGGAGTCGGTTTTGTCAACAGTGGGGCATCAAAACAGATTGGATGAACTCGGTATCGAAAATGTTGTAGGCTTCAATTTGAGCAGTTTGCTACCTAATTTCGGGTAAGCGGGATGACTTTATTTTCAAAAAATCATCATCTCCCATCGTGATTCCTTTATCAAAATCCAAAGGCACATGTTCGAGTGGGTATCAAGACGACTTTAGAAGAGTTCCATTTCATGGGACTTGTGGATCTAGAATCCATCCTCACTCTCACTTAACAGGTAATGTTCGTATAAAACCCTCCTAGTCGTTAATCCTCCTCTCGTTGTTCATTTTGGGCTTGGAGTTTTGCGTCTTGCTTCTTTATTCTCCATCTTCTTGGTCCGTTATGAGCTTTATGGGTCTTGTTCCCTTTGTTTTTTGTAAGATATTGTACCTCACAGTCTGGGTCTCGTCTCCCATTATACTTGTTTGGTTTTTTAATAAAAAAAATCTGCTGCCTTAAAAAGATTAAATATATTAGTATGAATATATTTTCGTTATCAAAGTTTTAAATTTAGTTTGAAAAAATGTATCAAATTAAACATAATAAAAGACTAATTTTAGTGACATAATTTATTGGGAAAAAGTAATTATATTTGAGATAATTCATATTTAAAAAAGTTAGTTCAATTTATGAAGTTTATCTGTTGCTATTGTAAGGTTTTAAGTAATTGTATATATGTTACAATAATATGTAATTTTTTTTAAAGGCAAAGGAAGAGAGCTACGACATGACCATCACCCTCACCAAGCCAACCAATATATTAAACAACAGATCCAGCAAGAAGCTAGACACAAGAAGATACAAAAATCCAACACAACAAGCGAGAACAAAAAGAACAAAACCGAACAGCCCCAAACAAAAGACCGAGGCAAAACCCAAACCAAAGACAGACAAAAAAGACTAAACAAGGTAAGGAGAGGAAGACCAACTATCCCAATTAAGATGGAACTTACGATTCCTATTACCCATCAAAAGCTTGGATAAATTTTGAACACAAGGGAATGGATCTTCACATTTCTTTTTAATATTCGCACCATCCTCAACATAAAAATTTTCATTCCGCCACTTCCAAAGTTGTCAAAGTGCCACAACGCAAACTGTTAAGAAAGTCACTCCAACCTTGCGATGAGTTCCTACAATAATATGTAATTGACTTGGAATCATGTGAGACAAGACTGTATTTATGAGACACTATTTTTACACTTGAAATTTCACAGCAAAACACTGTGAAAGTTGTTTTTGCTGCGAAGATCCGGCTTTTTCTTACCTTAACAACATTTTGTCGTGAAGTTTCAAGTGTAAAAGTCGTGTCTCACGAAAACAACCTTGTCTCACGTAAACCCAACACATGTATAATATTGAATTTAAGATCTTTGTATTAACAAATAGTATATTATATTTAAGACCATCTCCAACAAATTATTCAAAATAAAGATATTGGACACTTTTTTTTGCTCTAACAAAATTTTTAAAACTTATCTCCAAAACACTTTGAAGGTTGTTTTTGCTATGAAGATTCGGCTTTTTCTCACTTTCACAACATTTTGTCGTGAAGTTTCAAGTGTAAAAATTGTGTCTCACGAAAACAGTCTTGTCTCACGTGAACCCAAACCATGTGTAATATTGAATTTTTAGATCTTTGTATTAACAAATAGTATGTGATTAAGTGATCAAAATGATTGAAATGCTCTCATGATATAGTGCAAAATAAAATATAATTGTTCGGTAATTGTTTATGATGAAATAAGGGTACTGAATGATTAAGGAAGATCAATGATACAAAATCATTAAGAGAGTTTTAGAATTATTAAGAGGCAAAAAAATTGTCAAACAAGATTCACCTTTTAACGGTTTATCACTTAATGAAATATTAATATAATAATTTTTATAAGATTTTAACTTTAACTCTCGATTTTTAAACAAAAATCTGTTAAAATTACATGTACTAAATTATTTTCACACTTGTTATTAAAATATTGGATTATTAAAATATTGGATTATAATGTGATGATGGGCATTTTTGGTATTTTAGTCTGATTAAAGTCATAACCCAGAAGGCGTATCCCATGCTAACGGTCACAGGTCCTTTATCTTATCGTGCTCTGATTCCGTGTTTCACAAAAAGCGTTCGCCGGAGAAGAAGAAAAAGGATGGCCGGAAAATCATTCCACCGCCTTCTGAATGTTCACTAGTCAATCCGAAGGACGGTGAATCTTTTCCAATGGCGTCTCATATTGGATTTTTAGAAATATATCGTCAAAAGTCAATCCGCTAAGTTATTTGCACCTCTTACCTGAGCAACTTTTGTCGATTAATCTGAAATCATTTATTAAGGAAGCAAGAAATTCTCAACGACATCGGCTGCACCCCTTTTATTTCTTCTATTAAATGATCAACCACACTCAGTTATTGGTCTTAATTTTCCCTTCTCTTGTCCCGCTACTTCTACCACCGTTCAGTTTTAGTTCGATATTCAAACATGATTCTTAATCTTCTTCGTTTCTTTGTGATTCTGGTAATCACATCATTATCAGCTCCCGCCGATGCAAATTGCAATCGGGTTTGTAAAGGAAGTAGTCGTGAAATCCCAGTTCGTTACCCGTTCGGATTCTCCGACGGCTGTGAAATTCGTCTTAATTGTTCAGATACCGGAATATTTATCATCGGTGGCAAATACCAGGTTCTGGATTTAACCAGCGATTATATACTGATTAAGTTGCCGGCAAAATGCGACCGCGCATTTAAAGACATCCGTCAACTCAGAACCAATAACTACGCTCTCACATGGCGAAATGGGTTGCTATTGGGAAACTGTAGCTCGACGTTGAATGATTGTGTGGTCTCAACGAGTATAATCGAGGGTCACTTCAACTTACCAAGTTGCGAATCAACGAATGGCAGCTTAAATTGTTACTCAGACGATACCCGTGATCCCGTGGAGTTTATGAATTTGATTAGATTGGAAATGGCCGGTTGTCGGGTTTTATACTCGTCGATTACCTTTGATTTTGACCGGAACACTACACAAAACTCGTCGGTGTCGATGGGGTTTCAGTCGATGGAGTTGGGTTGGTGGGTGGAAGGGGATTGCTATTGCCATCAGAAGGCGGTTTGTAAGAACGTTTCAATTGATGATGCGAGGGTGGGGTATCGATGCCACTGCATTGAAGGATACGACGGAGATGGATTCGGCGACGGCGATGGTTGCCGGAGAGGTTAGTTCCATCTTCACCCATTTTATTTAGTTGGGTAATTTGAAATCTACATCTTTCATCCGAATAAAAAATGTTGCAATTTCATTTGCAGAAAATCAATAGAAACAAGAACAAATTTATTGTCATTCCTTGTTGCTCCAATTATCCTGAAATCATGAGTTCATTTGTTTCCAAGAACCAACATTGGGGACGAATTGTGAGCTGCTTTGCATTTAGTCAAAATAAAATAAGAACACGAGTTGCCATTTATTTGAGTATACTAGTTAATATTCATAACCAAATAACATAATAAGAAAACAATCGAGTCATATTTGATTCTGCAAACCGTTTTCATGCTCTCTTATTTGGTTACTGTTCAAGTTTAAACCTCCATATGTTAGTTAATTATGGACAATTCCAGAAGACCGTAAGGAACTGAATTTATTTTCTTGTACACCTATCTGCTTTCTTGTTGGTTGGGCTGGATGATCTAATTGCCTTTGACTTTGGGGTATGCCCAAATATGTGGATCTAGATAGTCTTCTTATTAAATATCTATCTTCTTCATGAAACATGGAACTTCAACCACATACTATTGTTTATGGAAGATAGGTTTTATAATGTGGATTACCCCCCCCCCCCCTTCTCTCTTTCAACAGATAAAAGAAGAAATAAAAGAAAACACCCAATTGCTACGTGCTATTTGTTTTGATCATTCGATACTTTAATTTTTGTGGGTTTTGTTTATATGCGCGTAAAATTTGAAGGCAACAATGTTATTGATAACGGGGATGTCTGGAGAACTTCAAATCATGTGATTTGGTTATCAAGATTAGCGTTTTGGTAAAACTTGCACCAGTTTAGGACATGAGGGTGGATAGATAAAAGGGTAATCTACTTGGAAGACTTGAAATTACCAGCATATATGTTGAGCTTGCCAATCTTGAAAGTTTCTTTCTTTTGACTTGTTTGAATTGTTGCAAATTTCTAGATGGATAAAACAATAAACTACGATTAATTAGAAAAAAGATTAAAAGATGCTATGTTGAAAAAGGTTGTATTTTGAGGGTGTAATAGTCAAATGATGAATCATCTATTCATCTGGATCTTCATTGACTATGCAAATCTTATCATAATTTGTGGGTTTCCTTAGCAAGAGCCTGCAATGTGATTTTGGGGTCTCATTTATTTGATGTATGAAGAGTTAATATGGATCCCACAAAATAGAGAATGGGGGTAAATGGAGGACATCTTATTTCTATAAGAAAGTTCAACTTCAATCAACACTAATCTCCTACAAATAGATGAAGACATGAAATGATGATTAGGGACGACTTTGTGTCACTAATCCAAGATTATACAAATAAGCGTTGCTCTAATTTCATATAGACGTGAGGTTCTGATTTGCTTTATTTTCTCGTTTCTTGCCTTATGAGTGTCTTTATACTGATCAGCTTGTTTCATTGGTATCGACTTGGAACAGTGTCACATTGCAATGCTTCAAAGTACATGTCTGGTGATTGTGGTGGAACTACAAGAGTAGGCGTTCTAATTGGAGGTAGTTTTCTGTATTTCTCTCTTTCACACACTTCTCACTAGATAGGGGTCTTCACTGAAACAACCATTCTACACTTTCAGTGTTGAGGTTAGGTCTACGTACGTCTTACCCCCATACACCACAGAGGGTGGGATGTAATGGGCTCGTTTGGTTTGGTTTGGTTAATTACATCGGTGCAGGATATATTCAATACACATGTTCTTGAGCTTGATCTTCCATTACAGCCACTGCACATAGTCATTCTATGCACTTAAACACTACTTGTTTGTCAACTTTCTCAGGGGTTGTTGCCGGAGCTTCTTTAGTGTCTATTATCGCACTCATTTGTTACTGCATTAGAAAGCGAACGATCTTCAGAAACCAAATGAGTGCAAAACGCCTTGTTTCAGAAGCTACAGGGAGCTTCAATGTCCCATTTTACTCTCACAAAGAAATTGAGAGGGCTACAAATGGTTTCTCTGAGAAACTAAGGTTAGGTGTAGGAGCCTATGGCACAGTTTATGCTGGAAAACTCAACAACGAGGGGGTTGCCATTAAAAAGATCAGGCATATAGACAGTTACGGAATGGATCAAGTCATGAATGAGATCAAGCTTCTATCTTGTGTAAGCCACCCGAATCTTGTACGCCTTTTAGGCTGTTGTATTGAGAAAGGCGAGCAAATCCTGGTGTATGAGTTCATGCAAAATGGGACCCTGTTTCAGCATCTTCAAAGAGAAAGAGGGAATGGTCTTCCATGGGCGATAAGACTAACCATTGCTACCGAAACTGCACATGCTATTGCTTATCTCCACTCTTCTGTAAATCCTCCAATCTATCATAGAGACATCAAATCCAGCAACATACTTCTAGATTACAACTACAGTTCAAAAGTTGCAGATTTTGGTCTTTCTAGACTCGGCATGCAAGATGAGTCACACATCTCGACTGCACCTCAAGGGACACCTGGCTATGTTGACCCACAGTACCATCAAAACTTTCATCTTTCTGATAAGAGTGACGTTTATAGCTTTGGAGTGGTTCTTCTAGAGATAATCACAGCTTTAAAGGTGGTTGACTTGTCCCGGTGTAACAGTGAAGTGAACCTGGCTGCTCTTGCCATTGACAAGATTGGCAAAGGTCGTGTGGATGAGATAATCGATCCATTCTTGGAAGCAAATGGAGAGACATGGACAGTTTCGTCAATTCACAAAGTAGCTGAGCTGGCTTTTCGATGCTTGGCTTTTCATGGGGACATGAGGCCTTCGATGATGGAAGTTGCAGAGGAGTTGGAGCAGATCAGAGTCAGTGGGTGGGCTGGAACTGATGATAGTATAAACATAGCGTCATTGTCGGTTGCATCATCATCCCCGTACAATGGAAGTGAGAATGCAAAGGGAGGGGGATTAGGAAGCCAGAGACTGGTTATTCCATCCAATTGTTTGAGTAAAACAAACGAAAAAGATAGGTCCCCTGATTCTGTGCAGGAGGCGTGGTTAAGCGAGCAGAACTCACCCTCAGCCAACAGCTTGTTGAATAACATCTTCTAGTAATGCACATATTTCGTTTATAACAGGTAAGTAGCCACGTGAATATACACACAATTCATAATGAATGCACACAATTCATAATGAATGCATCATGTGAGCATCGACAAGTGTCGACATGTTTTTGCTTGTATTCATTATTCATGAATACTAAGATCATGGTACTGAAATATTTGCCATCTTTTGTTTGTTCAATCTTATGTAAGATGCATACATAGATTAGATCACTGGATGATTGGATCCTAGGAAACGTATTCATGGTGATTTGAATTCAGCCTTTGTTGTGTTTAGTTCTTGATAAAGAAATATTAGAGTAAATTACGATTTTCGTCCCTGTGGTTTAGAGATTACAATTTTCATCCCTGTGGTTTTCAATTTATTGCTATAAAAAAATTGCTATTTTCATCCCTATGGATTGCAATTTATTGTTATTTTCGTCCCTGAATTAATTTCAACCTGTAAATACACATAACCAAAACAGTAAAGAACTGTAAACCATAAGGACCGAAAAAAAAGTAAATTGTAAATCATAAACATGAAAATAGCAATGAATTATAAAATATAAGGACGGAAACTGTAATTACCAAACCTCAGGGACGAAAATTGCAATTTTTGACAAACTACATGGACGAAAAACATAATTTACCCTAAATATTAATCATGATGAAAGAATTTAGAAATCACAAAAATAAAGTAAAAAATGATTTAACTGACATTTGACTTCACATGTTTAAAGAAAATTATTCATAGAAAAAACGATTGACTATATATCGTATCAACGATCGAGTTCTATATAAAAATAAATAAACCAACCTCATGGATTTACATCATGACAATCGGCCTGATTGTAACGACTCTCCTAGGCTACTCACCCCACAGTAAAAACATAACAAATATCAAATACAACAATTTACCCATAGTAAAAAAGAAAAAGAAAAAACTAAAAACCTCAAGAAAATATTAAATTATCCATTCATGTTTTCTGTTTAGAGGAAAGGAACTTGTGTATCATGAATGCCAGATGGCAGTACACAAACCAGCCAATGGAACACCACCTTATCCTATCTGCTTATCTTGCTCCAAGCAAACCCACCAGATAATTTGTACCCATCAACCCTTGCACCACACAAATCCCTTTCCTACTTCAATCCCATTTTGAATCATAATCCATAACAACAAACTCCTTCAAGACACACAAAACACAGAGAGGGGAGTTGGGGTTTCCAAACTTACAGCAATGGCAGCCTCATTACAAGCAGCTGCTACATTCATGCAACCAACCAAGGTTGGTGTCTCCACCCGGTTGCAACTCAAGTCTTCTCAGAATGTTTGCAAGGCCTTCGGAGTCGAGTCAGCTGGAGCCAGACTCACTTGCTCCCTTCAAGCTGATCTCAAGGACTTTGCTCACAAATGCACTGATGCTGCCAAGATCGCTGGCTTCGCTCTTGCAACTTCTGCCCTCGTCGTTTCTGTACGTTTCTCTGGTTCAAATTATTTTACTTTACTTTAATAGCCTAACCATGAACTGTTCTAGTTGAATAAGTACATAAGTTCTTGCTACTTATAATTGTCATAATACAGCCATGGCTGTATAATCCTCTTGCTCTAACTTATACACCTGTAATGGTATTACTGGTTATGACAGGGAGCAAGTGCTGAAGGAAGTCCAAAAAGGCTAACTTTTGATGAAATCCAAAGTAAGACATACCTTGAAGTTAAAGGAACAGGTACGGCGAACCAGTGCCCAACCATTGAAGGTGGAGTTGATGGTTTTGCCGTCAAGGCAGGCAAGTACAACGCCAAGAAGTTCTGCTTGGAGCCCACATCTTTCACAGTCAAAGCTGAGGGTGTGAGCAAGAACTCTGCACCTGAGTTCCAAAAGACCAAGCTAATGACCCGTTTGACCTACACCCTTGATGAGATCGAGGGACCTTTGGAAGTATCTTCTGATGGCACCATCACATTCGAGGAAAAAGATGGAATCGACTATGCTGCAGTCACGGTTCAGCTTCCAGGTGGTGAACGTGTCCCCTTCCTCTTTACCATCAAACAGCTTGTAGCATCTGGTAAACCAGAGAGCTTTGGTGGCGAATTTCTAGTGCCATCTTACAGAGGTTCTTCCTTCCTTGACCCAAAGGGCAGAGGTGGTTCTACCGGATATGACAATGCTGTTGCTCTACCAGCAGGAGGGAGAGGAGATGAAGAGGAGCTTCTTAAGGAGAACATAAAGAATGTTGCATCATCAACAGGGAAAATCACCTTGAGTGTCACCTCAAGCAAGCCTGATACTGGAGAGGTGATTGGAGTATTTGAGAGCATTCAGCCCTCTGATACTGATTTGGGGGCCAAGACTCCCAAGGATGTCAAAATCCAAGGTGTCTGGTATGCTCAGTTGGAGTAATAGAGTGTGTGGATTATTAGCTCCATGTATTTCTTTTCTTGTTTATGATTTTTGTGCTCAACTATAAAAAGGTGGTGTTCCTCAACTTTTTCTCTGACCCCAAGAGAGCTATTGAGACTATCTTGTTTGTATATTCTCAAGAATTCTTACAACCAATGCTATGAAATATGTTCCCATTATTTTAAAACTGAACATGAATTTGGTATACAGTTGGTGTCAAGCTAACAAAATGGTATCATGTGTTTGTACCTGGATTTTGACCACAAACAAGCTATCAAATGGTATCATGAGTTTGTACCTGGATTTTGACCACAAACAAGCTATCAAATGTGATGTTGAGAATATTGCCATAATTTATGGTCCAATTCCTGAACCAATGCTGTTGATTTTGTGAGTGACAGTTTTTCTGATCTTTTTTCAACAAGGAGCCAAACATCACCAAAAATCTTTACAGGAGCAATGCCCATCTCTAAAATGATGAAACCTTAATGAATCTCTCACAACGATCGTCACACCAACAATTTTTGCCATGAACTTTATGGCATTATGGCAGTCACCACAAATTCTCAAATTCTTGAACACAGTAATGGATGATTCACCATTCAAATTCAGTATTCCAAAAGCCACAGCAAGTTTCTCACTGTGATTGCACAAGGTGTCTTCTTTCTCCTCTAGGTCCAGATCTTGAAGGACAAACTCTGTGTCAGGCAAGTACCCGTCTTGCCTCATTTTTTCACTCATATTACTCAAGAACTTGTAAATAGCATCACTGTGCTCATTTCTCTTGTCGCCAGCGACAAAAACGTGTGCTTTATTCCTGACTTGTACCCAACTACAACCTGGCTCTTTCTTGATTCCTCTATCCCTCATCAATTTTCTAGTTTCTGATGCTTCTCCCCATAGTTTGGCATTTACAAGGATGTTAGATAGTAAAGCATAATTCCCGGAGTTGTGTGGCTCAATCTCAAATAGCCGTGTTGCTGCAATTCGTGCCAAATCAACATTCTTATACACTCTGCAAGCACCAAGCAATGCTCCCCAAGCAGAAGCAGTTGGTTCTATCACCATATCTTGTATGAACCGGTATGCCTCTTCTAAGCGACCAGCACGACTCAAAACATCTACTAGACAAGAATGGTGCTCAGCATCTGGTTCTATCAAATGAACCCGACTCATTGAGTAGAAGATAGACAGGCCCTCATCTACTAGCCTTGAGTGGCTACAACCAGAAAGAACTCCTGTAAAAGTTACCGCATTGGGCTTGACGCCTGACTTTAGCATTTCACTAAGGAGTACCAAGGCTTCCTCTCCATTCCCATGCATTGAATTTGCAATAATCATCGTGTTCCAAGCAACAGTATCTCTTCTGGACATCATCTCAAATGCCTTTCGAGAGAATTCAAGTTTGCCACATTTAGCATACATAAAGATAAGAGCAGTTAAGGCAGTTATGTCATCCAAGAAACAATGCCTAAAGATATAACCATGAATTTCCTTGCCTCCCCTCAAGCTTTCTAAGTTTGTACATGCAGTCAGGCCAGCAGTCAATGTAATCTGATTGGGGTTGAACCCTGCTTCTTGCATTTCGGTAAGTAACCCTAATGCTTGTTGTGTTCGCCCAGCTTGCAAGCACCCAGAAATAACTGCATTCCAGGATGCATAATTTAACTTAGAACCTTCATCTTTCATCCTTGTGAATATGGCCAGTGCTTTCTCAGCTTCTCCATTTTCAAAATATGCCGATATCATCACATTATGAGACACAATATCTCTGTGAACCATTGTATCAAATACCAGCTCAGCCTCTTTGATACATAAGCAGCTAGCATACATATCCATAAGTGCACTACTAATAAATACATTTGCTCCTAACCCATTTTTCACCACAAATCCATGTATTTCTCTACCCAAATTTAAACACTTCAAATCAGAGCAGGCAGGTAGAATCGAAGAAAGTGAAACCGAGTTGGGTCTCACTCCATCTATCCCCATCTCTCTAAATGATTGGAGGCCCATTCTGGGATTCCCACAAGTAACATAACAAGAACAGATCGAAGTCCAAGAAATCACATCTCGGAACTGTAAATCGTGAAACGCTCTTTTTGCTCCTTCAAGATACTTGCATTTTCCAAACATATCTATCATCGCATTCCCCAACAGAAGATCCCGATGAAACCCATACATAACAGCATCTCTGTGAGCTCGCTGAGCCTCGATAAGATCTCTAGATGTGGCACAAGCCTTGACAACCGACAAAAGTACAAATTTATCGGGCTGGATTTCCCTGTCCCTCAATTGGGTGTACAGATTTATAGCTTCCTTTTGGAGACCCCGCCTAGTATAAGCTGATATCAACACCGTCCATGAATACACATCTGGGTTAGTAATTTTATCGAACAGCTGGCGTGCACGCCGTAAATCACCCGAATCACAGTACGATTTGATGAATTTGAGACTAAGATGAGGCGGGAGGTTAGATGGTAGCTTCGGCAACATTTGATCAAGTTTACGAGAGGCAATAAAGCATTTGGGGCTAAAACACCTACTTGGCGGCGAATGACCGTTTGATTTTAAAAACGACTTTAACGGTCTTACAGTATCGAAACCACTCGCTGCCTGCTGCCCTAAATTAAATCGTCCTTTTAAAATCTGCTAAACATATTATATTTTCAATATTATGCTCTCTTTTTTTTTGTCAGGTTTATTATTGATAAAGATTAAAATTATGAAAGTTTGAAATACAAAAATGTTAAAGGAACATTGGAGGACTGCGGCTCACTTTTTGAAGAAGATAGAGGGTAACGGAGCATGACCGTCATTTCTTTACGGTTTCTGATATAAAATTTTGAAAATATATATATTTTTTTCCTCTCGAAATGTTTTCATAATTAGAATTATTTTTTAGATCTCTGTCAAATTTTCTCTCAAACCAGTAGTTGATTTAGCTTTCTTTCATTTATATGTTCTAAATAGAGTTTATATTTTTTGTATTCTGTGTTTGTTCAATAAAATCAGAGTAAATTTTTTGGTTTTAAGTTTTTTAACAAAAACCGTAAATGAACGCGAATGTCCTATTTAAATCCTAGGGAGATTTGACAAAAATAACTGATTTGTTTGATTAAATTTATTTTTTTAGTCATTTTTATAATCAAATTTTTATTTTAGTTAAAATATGACGCAACTTATTTTCAGGTTTAAAAGGAAAAAAATATTTACTTAAATAGAGATCTTATGCAAATTCCTTACCCAGATTACATAAATTTGATTATCAAGCATGATTCAGAGGACTTGAGATCATGTGAGACCAGCTTGTTTTCGTGAGACTCGTGAGACCATATTTTTACACTTGAAACTTCATAGCAAAATGCTGTGGAGGTGACTTTTTTTAACCTTCACAGTGTTTTTGCTGTGAAGGTTCGACTTTTTTTTAACCTTCACAGAGTTTTTGCTGTGAAGTTTACGTGTAAAAATATGGTATCACGGGTCTCACGAAAATAAGCTGGTCTCACGTGAACCCAACCCTGATTTAAAGATTGATTTAAGATTAAAGGTGATTAAAAATGCAGACATTGACACTTCTTACTTTTAACTCCTGTTAAATAAATACACAATAAAATTGAATGGTTATTAAAGATAGATAAGGATTTTGTTTTCTAAATGCTTAACGAACATGTACGCTTCTATTCATCGTTTGACGGTTGTTTCCCGCCATACGAAACCCCTCTCCCTTTTCTACTCTTTTCTACCCATCACCACCCGCAACAATTTCACATCCCCTGCTCACCAGACCCTCCATCACCTCCTTGAGAAATGTCAATCAATGAAGAAACTTAAACTAATTCATGCCCAAATCATCCTCCATGGACTCCAACAACAAACACTTACCATTAGCAAATTGATTTCCTTCTGTGCTGTGTCAGAAACAGGAGATCTACAGTATGCCCACCTTATGTTCGATCATTTGCCTCAACCAAATAGACATACATACAATAGTTTGATAAGGGGTTATGTGAACAGCGAAACCCCAACAAAAGCTCTCCACCTCTACCATCAAATGACTTGTGTTGGCATTTCACCAAATGAATTCACATATCCTTTTGTTCTTAAGGTGTGTGCGGTGTTATCTAGATTATTAGATGGGGTTTTAGTGCATGTTCAGATTATCAAGTTGGGATTTGAATCAAATGTATATGTGCAAAATGGGTTAATTAGTGTTTATTGCGGTTGTGGGGCCATTAGGGATTCAAGAAAGGTGTTTGATGACATGGTTGATAAGAGTTTGGTTTCTTGGAACACGATGGTTGGTGGGTACTCTAAGATGGGCTATTGCAGGGAAGCGTTTTTATTGTTTAGGAAGATGACGGAACTAGGCGTGGAGCCTGATGACTTTACTTTTGTTAGCCTACTTTCTGTTTGTTCACAGAACTGCCAGGAGGCATTAGGAAGATTGTTGCATTCATATATCGTGATTACTAGGGCTCACATTGATATTTATGTGCAGAATGCTATCGTGGACATGTATGCGAAGTGTGGGCATCTGCATTCAGCTCAGACATTCTTTGACCGAATGAATGATAAAAATGTGGTCTCATGGACTACTATGGTCAGTGCTTATGCTAAATATGGTCTAGTGGAGTCTGCCAGGAATCTATTTTACCAAATGCCAGTAAAAAATGTGGTTTCTTGGAATTCAATGATTTCCTGCTATCTACAAAAAGGTGAATATGGTGAAGTTTTAGGTCTGTTCAATGACATTTTCCATGCAGGAGTAACTCCTGATGAGTCGACTCTGACTAGTGTTCTTTCAGCATGCTGTCAACTTGGGGATTTGGAAATGGGTAAGAACATCCACAATTATATATGCTCCAACTATGTAATACCTAGTGTCACATTGTTCAATTCATTGATAGACATGTATGCCAAATGTGGATTGTTAGAAACTTCTTTGAGCATCTTTTCCGAGATGCCAGAAAAGAATCCTGTTTCATGGAACGTTATGATTGGGGCACTTGCCTTCCACGGGTGTGGTTTTGAAGCAGTGGAACTCTTTGACAGAATGCAGGCTGCTGGAATTCAGCCTGATAAGATCACCTTCATGGGCTTGCTTTCTGCTTGTTGTCACAGTGGTCTAACAGAAATAGGTAAATATTACTTTGACAGAATGATTGGTATGTATGGAGTACCACATGAAATTGAACACTATGCTTGCATGATTGATCTGCTTGGAAGAGTAGGGCTATTTGGAGATGCGATTAAGTTAATAAGAGGAATGCCAATGAAGCCTGATGTTGTAGTTTGGGGTGCCTTGCTTGGGGCTTGTAGACTTCATGGGAAAGTCGAAATCGGGAAGCAAGTACTGAAACATGTGTTGGAGCTTGAACCATATACTTCGGGAGTCTATGTGCTTGTATCAAACATGTTTTGTGAAGCTGGAAGATGGGAGGATGTGAAGAACATAAGGAGACTAATGAAGGACCAAGGCATCAAAAAGAGCAGAGGCGTTAGCTCTGTTGAAGTTAACGGGCATGTTTATGAATTTATGGTTGATGACCAAAGAAATGAGTTGTCAAGCAATGTATACGA
This sequence comes from Cynara cardunculus var. scolymus, assembly GCF_001531365.2. NCBI lineage: Eukaryota > Viridiplantae > Streptophyta > Magnoliopsida > Asterales > Asteraceae > Cynara > Cynara cardunculus. The sequence goes on along the minus strand of NC_037528.1, from coordinate 13,753,231 downwards.
GTTGCTGGATCAATTATTGGATCATTTGAAGTCTTTCGGGCATTTTAGCAGCTCTTCAGACACATTTCTAAACACTGAAGAAGTTTAGTTCCATTCCATATGCCTGAATCTCATGACCTTGTGCCAACGCTGTCACCTGGAAGTTAAAAAATGGCCCATCAAAACATGTACAGTTTTCAACCAAAGGAATTTGGAGTTCTTGCTGGATATTTCCAGTTAGGTATGTCTCACTAATTGATCTTAATTTGTAGGTTCTATATTGGGTTAATTCTTATCTTATTCATTTTGAATGTTGACTTATTTAGTTTTGGGGACCATTCTTTGGAGTCCAACAACTTGTTATTATAGACGCATAACATATTCTTATTAAGTATAACTTGTTTGATTTAGGCAAGTGGTAAGATATAATATATGCCATATAGCCATATAGCCATATAGGCGAGTGATCAATTTTATAATCAACAACCAACACCACAGAAGAAAGACAACCAAAAGTTTCTGTAGCACATTCATCATTGACATTTTCTTTAATAATCAAACATTCATACGTGTGGATGATGATGATTTGATATATACAAGTTTGACCAGCCCAGATCACATGAAAACCAGCATGAACCACCTCCACCTTCAATGAATGATAAATTATAGGGATGAATGTGTGTTGGACATTTCAGACAATCACAGATAAGCATGTTGTTAAAAAACATTTATATATGACCACCATTTACATGCATAGGAACAGGATGACAAATGGGGATTTCTTTAATCTAGTCCTAGTCATTGCTGGTTCAGTTTTCTTGTTATTTTGCCGGTTGTTTGGTGAACATGCAAGTAAATTAAATTCTTGAAATCCAGTCAGAAACTGCTTCCATGTGGAATCTGCTAGTGTGGATCTTAGATTTCTGAAATTAAAACAGAAGCTAGCTCAATCACAGGTAGCCAGTGGAACCTGCCTAATACAGCTAGCTTTTCTTGATTTCTTTTCTTATGTCTATATGGGTTTTTCAAACTTTGGTGAAACTTTAGTATTTTTAGGGAAGCTTCCTTGATGCATGTTTAATTCATTGACATGATTTAATTTACACAAGCACTAATGCATCCGATCCCATCAAAACTCCATAATAAATTTACATAATTTTCATTATAATTAAGTAAGCTATTATTATTATATCCTCCTAATATTTGTTAAAGATCAATTCACCACAACCAGCTAGGCTTGTTATTAGAACATACAAAGGGATCAAGGCGTTCTTACATCATACACATCAATTCCTAAATGTATTGCTGATTAGAAATTAAGTGGGGCATAACCGTAAATTGGTTATGAAGCGGTGGCCGTTCTTTGTTTGTTCCACGTGTTCAGCTCTATGGCTCTGTCATCTGATAAATCCAGCCACGTACGTACATGATCACACCTACTACCCCTCAACTTGCCTAAAACTACGTTATTACCTTCACCTTCAACTCTACATTTTGTCTTTATCCCCACTACCACGTCACCTATGCACAAAAGTCGATACATCATATATGTTGCGTGGGTTGAAAAACAGTAAACAACAAAGCATTTACTTACTCCTGCTATATATAGATATGTATGTAGAGGTTGTTATATGAGGTCGTCCCATCCTATTAATTACTAAATACAAAGAATAAAATATCAACATTTAATTTTAGTACCCATTGAATAGCTTGAGAGTAGATCAAAGGGCCCATCATTAATACATTTTACTAGTCCCCAAAATGCAATTCATAGTTTGTTACCAAATTAATTGCATTACATATTAAGTTCATGTTTTTAAATAATTTAAAAATGAACTTTATCTTATTTTAAAAAATAATAAAATAACAAAAGTAAATTTAATAAAAAGGATTATGTGATGATCAAAGCGTAATCATGTTTTAATAAAGTAAACGTAAAATATATTATATAGTATTTATGTTAATAATAAATTGAAAATATAATGGTTGATAAAGGAAGGGAAACATTCTGGAAATAATATCAACGCAGCTGCTTATCGGCAAACGTCACCTCTCCCTTCGAATACTCGTGGATTTAGTGTTTATTGATGCTTACAGCCTGTCATCCGCAACTTGCACCCAAATAACCCGTAAATCATAGACTAAATTACCACTTTTGCCATTCTATGACGTGGATTTGTACTCCATATATACACCCACCCCCTACCGCCATTTCCATCTTCTCTCTCTCTCTTTTTCTCCTCCTCTCTCTCTGCAAAAAAAGGAAAAAAATGGGTATTTGCAGTTCATGCGATTCAACATCCGTCGCCACTGCTAAGTTGATCTTACACGACGGTAGCCTACAGGAATTCTCTTATCCTGTGAAGGTTTCATACGTTTTACACAAGAATCCGTCCACTTTCATCTGCAACTCCGACGAGATGGAGTTTGATGATGTTCTTTCCGCTATTCGTGACGACGACGAGCTTCAACCTGGCCAGCTCTACTTCGCGCTACCGTTGACTCGATTGAGGCGTCCGCTTCAGCCGGAAGAGATGGCTGCATTGGCAGTCAAGGCGAGCGCTGCATTGGCCAAGACCGGCGGCGAGAAATGTGGTTGTCGTCGTAGTAGTAAAAACCTGTATTTCACAACACCTGCGTTTTCAGGTCATAAGAAGAGTTCAGGTCGGGTATCGGATGTAGGGAGGAGAGGTGTTGGTAGTGGAAGGAGGCGTAATTTTACAGCAATGTTGAGTGCCATACCTGAATAGATTATATGAGATGTAGGGATGTAAATAGAGTCATGAATTTTGTAGGTATATCCATGGATTGTTTTAATGATGAGAAAGCAGTTGATGAGGCAAATCACCTTCCATTTCCATTTCCATTTCCATTTTGGGGCTTCTCTTTCTATTTTATGTTGCAAGAAATGGATTGTTAGTCTCTTATCTGCTGATTGAAGTACCAATTCTTGATGATAACTTATAATTCATTTATATATCCTCGATTTTAGGGTTATTTTCATAAATAACCGCATGGCTAAAAAGTTACTTACCAACGTGAGACCAAAAGTTTTTCGTGAGACCCGTAAGATCAATTTATATTTATTGATCAACTTTATAAGTGAATGATCTAATGGTTTAAATTGCACGATGGCAATTTTGTGATTATTGAGAAGTCTTGTGGCATTTATGAATGTTTAGATTTTCATATTATAGATCTAATCCAAAGGTTGTGAATTGGTCTTACGGATCTCACGAAAAACCATTGGTCTCATATGATCCAAGTCTATATATATATATTTCAAAGCTTTCTAAAAGCTTATTAAATAAGTTAATTTTATTTTATTAAACCACTATTTTTATTTCATGTATAATCAAAATATAATTGTTTGCTAGTTGTTTAGTGATATAAAAAATAGTTTATATGTTGATTATACATGAAATAAAAATAGTGGTTTAATAAAATAAAAATAAATTATTTAATAAGCTTTTAGAAAGCTTTGAAATAAAAACTTGATGTGATATAAAAAATAGTTTATTCAATAAGTTTTTAGAAGATATGAAATTTTATATAGAAATTGAAGTGTTCTTTCAAATTTATCATTGCCAATTAAAAAAAATGTTTATTCTATTTATAGGAAAAAAAACTCTATTAAATAAAAATATTTCGAATTTATATAAAGATTAATTTAAAAAGACAGATTTATTCATACCAAACTTAATGGAAAATCAATCAAACAGACCCTAATAAACCTTAAGTCAATGTCACAACACATTTTATTTTCTTTACAAAACCATAAACTGTGATTTTGGCTTGTTTTTGTGTGTCAATACATGTTTTTATGATATAAGTCTATAACAAGTTATAGTGTCTCAATTAAATGTTATAATAGATTCATTTTTCATCTAGAACATCAAAATGTCAAAAGGTTCTTATGACATTAACTTTAAGTTTTCTTAACTATTTTATAAGAAAAATTAAAGATTGTTAAATGGTAAAATAAAAATTTTCAAATGGTCATCTACTTATTTATAATAATAAACCTTGATTTTACGGACTTGTTTATAGAATTATCATACCAATTTTTCGAGGAAAATACTTGTTTGGATATTTATGGAAATAGTCATTTGGATATTTCTATTGGGACCCATATCCAGATATTTTACTAAGGAAAAATCAACAGGATTGGTTTTGGTTTTGGTTTTGGTCTGGTTTGATTTAAATGAGTTGTCGATCATAAATTCAAATTGCTCAGTATAGTATTTAATTAGATAAATAAAACAAAATTTCACCTTTAAATCCCACATCCAAAGTAATACTTAATATGTTTGGGTTTGTTTATTTGATTTAGAAGAGTCATCAGTCGTAATTTCAAATTACTTTGTATGGTATTTTATATTTTAATGAACAATCATGATTTGATAAACAAAACAAAGGTTGTAGACTCTGTAGTCTCACATAAATAAATAAATAAAAACACGAAACATGTAAAAACTTAAATACGCATTTGATGTAATTTTCAATATCTTTAGGAAACCTTGGTGATCTTGTTTCTTTAGGTTTATGTCGTGATACCATATGCCAAATAAATGTTATTTTTTGTTTATAGTGGTTGTTATTTTTAAAGCTAAAGCGCCAAACTTTTGCTTTCAGTATAATTAATATAAAAAAAAAGAACGTGAAGAACAAGGCATAGGATCTTTTATATTATATGTTTCGTTATCCTTTTAACAAGAAAATTGGTCGTATGTGTAGAAAATAACTACTAATTCTATATAATAATACCCACGTCACTTTAACATGAAACATATATGCTACTTGAAACGATTATTATAAACCTGAGTCAAGTCTTGCATATCGCGGTTACATCTTTATTCAAAACTTGAGCACATATCGGTATCTTGATTGATCAATAACATGTTCCTCATATTATACTTTGAGATGCCTATGATGTCTAGGTTATCGTGTCACCACAAAAAGATGTGGAAACCGAGTTTCATATCATCTTTTTAAGATACATACTTCGAATAAATTGTTACAAAAACTAGTGTCGGAGGATTTCAGAAAATCTTTCATAGGAATCAAACACTTGGTATTAAATTAAGGTATATTGTATGAAAATAACGCAACGTAGCTCATTATGGTTCTTATTTTGTATAATGTAATTTGAAATCTTTACTTTGATAGCATACCTGATATCTCAGACATCTCCTTTACTTTGATAGCAGACCTGATATCTCAGACATCTAGATTAATGTACGTTATATAAAATAAGAATCAGACCGAAATACGTTGCATTTTCTGCATTTTTAAATGTAAACTATGTATCTAAATGTTTGACATCTCACGTCTAAGGTGCCAAAATGAAGGTCTTGATATTACATTACACAAAACATGAACCGGATCAAAGTACGTTGTATTTTTCATACAATTTGCCCATTAAATTATACGTCGAGTTATATTATATGTTTCATCGAACCTAACCTTGGTTGCATCTTACAAGGTTTTGTGAGTTTGTTTAAAAGAGTTATCATAACTACTTCGTTACAAGTTGAAAATTTACAAAAAAAAAATTCACATAATTAACCGTTTTATTATTTAAATGGGATTTAATGGGCCAGAGTTACTAATCACAAATTAGAATTTGTATATATTTAACAAACCATCGTATCTTGATAAACAAAACAAAGGTTGTAGCCTCAAATAAACAAATCCACATGTAACATTAAACACACATTTGATGCAACTTTCGAAATCTTTAAGGACACTTTGGTGGTCCTTTTTGCGTTTATGTTACGACAACGGACATATATTCAAAATTAATGTTATTTTTGTTTATTTTTTTAATACAGTTAATGCTTCTTTCTTAAAGTCAAAGCATCATGATTTTGCTTTTTGTACATTAAAAAAATAACGTGAGGAATAAGGCATAGAATCTTCTTTATTGTATGTTTTGTTATCCTTTTGATAAGAAAATTAGATGCATGTATGAGAAATAACTACTATTTGTACTTAATATATCGGTATTGTTTTAACAAAAAGATACAAACGTTGTTCAAAACAATTGATGCAACCCAAGTTATCATGGTTACATATTATTTAAAACTTGAACAAGTGATATCAATCCATTTTCGTTCTTATTTCATTTTTATTAATAAACGGTAGTTCATCAACTTGTACTTTTCAGTGCATTAAATGCCAAGGTCATCATTATGTCACCAAGAAAGACAGGAAAATTGATTGCTTTTGTTAACATAAAATAGTTTAATAATCACAATAATAGTATCACCGTTGAAAAACGTTTTACAATAATGAAATATTTTTATTGAAAATACTCGTACTATTTTTTTTTATTAACCTGGATATCCAACCCGTTATGCGAGTTGACTAATTTCAGGGCTACCACCCGTTTTATGGGTAGTCCAGAGTCACCGCATTTGAACCTCGGTAGCCACAAGAAATTTTTATTCCTCCTTAAATTCGAACCTGAAACTTGCAGACACTTTTAACCTTTAAAGTCCAAACTCAAACCAATCGAACCTCATTCTTATGGTTGAAAATACTCATACTTGCTTTTGAAGCAAAGCGATTTGATTCGAGGTTTGCTGGTTATGAACCATTTTGCATAAGCATTTGTATTAAATTATACATCGAGTAACATATAATATCATGGGGAGAAGTCACAGGGTATAAAGGATATATATATAAGTAAGAGGGTTGGTTTTGATATTCGTGAATACACTGGGGGTATAAATAAAAAGTTCCCATTTAATGAATATTGACGCATTAGGACATCAAATGGTTAATGGTGGATGCCCATAGTCATGATGGGTTGGTGATAAATGCCTGCTATGGAATGTTGTACGCTTGAACTGTATATAGTCTGTTGAGATTTGCCCATACATACGTACAACATCATACAATTGAGGTGATGACGGAAGTTGAGATGCATAAAAAAATTCGGTTTAAAAAAAGTTCAGACCTATCAAGCTTGATCCCATTTGAGGTTTCAAAGATTGATCGGACCAACTTTTTTAAAGACTCTGTTAAAACTCAGTTTAAAAAAACAGTAAAAAAGCCTACAAATACCTGACCATACTTATGTTCACACCTAAAGCATGGTTTGACACTAACTCGGAAAATTCCAAAACTTTTTTCTCTTCCTCGAAATGGATTTGGAAAATTTTGGCCCACAAAAGCGCAGTCGTTATGTATATCTTAGATAAAAGTGGAACACTAACAGTACCATCCAAATTGTGTACTTTTTTGAACTTGACCATTTTTTTTGACCCGTGAGCATTAATAAATTAGTGTTTTGAGTTGATTTTTGATATCTAATTTTAGAAAATTGTTTATTTTGTATACAAACAAGTTATTATCGATATTAGTTTACGAAAGACTGATACAGACAAATAAAGATGCAAACATGAGATGGAAAACATTTTACACCTCAAAATTGCTGTTTGCATCCATCTATCACAACATCGTTCGCTTTATCTTATATATTCTTTTACTTAATTCGTTTTACGTATTAATTAATTTCCGACTAAATTACAAAGTTTAAATGACAGTTTAATCTTGACATTAAAGAAAAAACACAAACAACAATATTCTTACATTAATGTAATTGAATATTTTTTTTAAATAAATGTAATGGAATGAAGTTATTAAAAAGTAAAAATAAAAGAGTGGGTACACATGAAGACTATGAAGTTAATGGTTGGCAGCTTCCTTTGAATTGCTCCATCCAATGTGCCTTACAACAAGCATAATATCTATATGCTCGTCATTGTGATTTCAAGTTGAGTAGGTCATGTTTTATAGATTTTTTATGAGTTTTTTTTTTCTTTTAAATTTATATCATTATACAGATTTATAAATAATATATGTATATAAAATACGAGTTATAATACGTATATGTCTTGACTCATGTTTAGTATCTCTTTCTTTCTTTCTTTTTGTATCAAAAATCTTAGAAAACCGTACTTGATTTGCTTTACAAAAAGATGTCGAGCTCATTCATTTCCAAGACAATATCTGCAAACACGTAAGAAAATCATATGCACATATTTTCAGTCGAGCGCATTGTCAGGTAATATCATGGCTCAAGATCTGTACCATATAATAGCTTGTTCCAAACTTCAAATATTAAGAGGTTCAAGGATTAAATATTTGTAAAAAAAAAATGTATCAAATGCAAGTAAATAATCAAAACTAGTCTAAACATTATTGATTTTCAAATTATTTTTTAGATTTACTGTACGTTCGTACATACAAAAACTTTGACCTACGACCATAGATCATGCATTAACGTTTGCAAGAATTTCAAGATGGACATCTAGAATCCTTCTCAACTCACGTATGCTTGATTCAATAGTTAGTTTTAAATTATAATGTATTTTGTATTTTAACATAAAAATTTTTGTATAACACAAATTTACTAAAGGCACGTGTATCATAAAGTGACATATATTCTATAGTACTTTGAGTTGTGTCACATTAGTTCAATCTCAAGGAAATGTAGTCGAAAATCTCATTTACTTCGACTTTTGAATTTAGGCGTTACTAAACCCTTGTAACTATAGAGGTTCACCTGCAATAACTTCAAACCATTCGTAATTGCCTCTAACGTGTTGCTCAGTGTTGATAAAGGGTGAGTGATTTTTGTTCAAGTACAAGACAAGTTTTGGGTTCCATCCCGAACCCCCTTGCGAACCTCAATCGTGGAATGAGCCAAAATTGTCGCTCTTACATAATGTTCTTGAAGACGGGTTTTGCGTGGGGTCAGTTGAGTTGTCGGTAATCAACTTTTTACTCAAATAATATAAATAAAATTAATGATAAAAAACCAAAATCTTAAGAAATAAACCAAAAAAAAAAACCTTATTAAAAACATTAATTTGAATATAAAAATTATTGCAATTTCTATTTAGAATGATGGTTTTGGCATAGTTGCTTATGTAGTTGTGGATAATCTTTTTTCTTATAAGATATTTTGGTTTTTTTTTTTACAAGGAAATTCATAAAATTAAAAAGTAGTTCATGGGCTTGAAAAGAGTTGGGCCTGAAGCCTGATACTGGGCCATATATTGGATTCAGAAAAGTTGGGCTGGATTACATATGGTTGGCCCATATAGAGCTTACCTCTAAAAATATTAACGTGAGACTAACATTTTTTTGGCTTACTCGATGATTGAGCTTAATCCGGGAGGAGGGAGGTATGCGGGATTGAACTCAAGATCTCTCTTGTATTTGAGTAAAGTCGTCCTACTCTTTGCCAATTGATTAACTGATTAAAATTCCTTCCTATGGGTATTAGGTGCGGACATAGGCTATGTTTGTCAAATTAGTTGATTAACTAGTTGATAACTGATAAGCTAGATGTTGGCTGACAAACTAGTTGATGACTGATAACCTAATTGGTGGCTGATAAACTAGTTGATGACTAATAAGCTAGTTGGTAGGTGATAAGGTAGTTGATGAACAAATCATGTTTGACAAAAACTAACAAATAAGCATGTAAAATAACCTAAAAGAGCAGAAAAATTAGTCAATTAAAATAATTTTATAATGTTATTAAATCAAATATTTTAAATTGATTATTATATATACTATAAATTTTGGATTTATTAAAACAAAT
>NC_037528.1:13709167-13743285 GCF_001531365.2 Cynara cardunculus var. scolymus | reverse complement strand
AATACTAATAAATATTAATAAACATTTGTTTAATATTAATATTATTAATAATTAACTTTTATTTGTTCATAGTTAATATTTAATTATGATTAACGGTAACAAATAATAATTAATATTAATGAGGATTATAATTGAAAAATGTGACCAAAATATCTTCATAAGCTACTCCAACTAGCGTTTCAATAAGCTAACTTATAAATTAGTTTATATTCATCCAAACGTGTAGAAATCAAAAAAAGGATGAGTATTTTTTTGGAAATCAAAAAAATGAATATGATATCTATCTAGTGTGATGTATGGAATATATGACAACCATTTTATATAGGAATGAAGGTGCTCTTGGCAATTTTTCCTGAGATATTGTTAATTCTTTCCTTTCATGATTCATCGATTAGAATCTTATTCTTAATTTATCGGAATTACTATATGGATTTCCGATATATCTCCAATTTTCACCAAAAATAAGATAACTTATAAGTGAGGTTATATTTGTCAAGCAATCTCGTAGTTGGTTTTTTAAGGTGCATCTGATACATTGGACATGACATGACAGAATAGTGGATTACATTTGGTAGGACTTTTACGTGAAACAAATATGAAAATAATGGAACAAAGTGGAACTGTAGTGTTCCACCTCCACCCCACGTAGAAAGACGAAACAAACTTATGGTTTACCAATATAACATCAAAATAAAACATAAATCTCTTCTAAAACATTAAATACGCACTCATCTTTACATTTTATTTATTCTTTTAATTTTATTTATGATATTTTGTGTTTTTTGAACTTTCACTTTATTTTTCTTAAAATATTATTTTTATACAATTATATTTTGATGTACATAAATTAAATATTAATAAGAAGAAAAATAATATAGAAAATATGTAAAATAAAATTTTGAAAATCATATAACCTTTTCATTTTGTGTCATTTTAATCATATTGATGAAAACTTTCTAATGATATATTTTGTTATAAAAAATATTTATTTTATTGTAATTTAATAAATTATGTTGAAATATATAAAATATTTTAAACATCTCGTTAAGGGTTAGTTGGTCATTTTATCTATTATTTTTTGTTAAGTTTTATCGCTAAACAGTTGTTCTATCATATTCTGTTTTGTATTATCATGTCTACATATCAAACGCACCCTTAAAATAGTTATTTTGGACCTTACTCAATTTAAGCTAGTAAGTAACACTTTAGGAACTTTAATAAACAATACTTTAACAAATAATATTTTATCAAGTTACGTAAGTGATATTTCATAACTATCATTTCCGCAACTTGTTAAAGTATTATTTTATAAATATTAAATTCATAAAAGTAAATTTTATTAATTGTTAAATTACTACTTATAAAATCGTAGTTATTTAATGAATATAAAATGAATTTAGAAAGTCTAAAACAAGTCTTTTAGACAATTTCTCTTTTTTTAATCAACTATAAATTAAGAAAATCATATATAGGTAATTCGTTAATCATTACTTTCAAAAAAAATCATTTTTATCTATTTACTTTATTTTTATATGCTTTGATATATATATATATATATATATAGGGTTGGGTTCACGTGAGACCAAAGGTTTTTCGTGAGACCCGTAAGACCAATTTATGTTCATTGATCAACTTTATAATCTAATGATCTAATGGTCTAAAGTTGCAAGGTGACAGTTTTGTAATTATTGAGAAGTCTCGTGGCGTTTATGAATGTTTAGATCTGACGGTTGTAAATCTAATCCAAGGGTTGAAAATTGGTCTTACGGGTCTCACGAAAAACCATTGGTCTCACATGATCCCAAGTCTATATATATATATATATATATATATATATATATAAAACTATATTATAAAGTATTTGACAAAAACTATTAAAACCCATTTTTTATGTATGAAGTACTGTTTATTGATGCATATTACTTAAAATTCAATATTACAAATAAATTGTGCATAGGTATAACTTATTAAAGCTCCATATCTGAATTCGTGTAACTAACTGCAGATAAACATCGTCAAATACAAGATAAACATTTCATTTTAAATWTAAAAAAAATCTAAAATATAATTAGAATAATCATTAAGTTCTAACAGATTACTTATTATTATCCTTACAAAAAATTATTAAATCAAAAATAAATTACTTCATTATTTAATCTAAATTAAATTATAATAAAAAATGAATTAAATAAATTACACCAAAAAAACAGTTGCTTTTAAATAATTAATTTGATACTAATATTGATATATTTATTTTCGAAATTTTATGATCTATTCAAAAATAAAATCATTATTTATTTTTCAAAACCACATAAAAACCGTATTAAAACATCTATAGAGACGGAATAAAACAAAACACTAAAATCGAGATATATCTCGCTGCATTGCGTGAATACTCTTCTAGTATGTATATATATATATATATATATCATTAAAGATATTCTATTAATTGATTTTTTAGATTTTTTATCAAATAAAATTTAAGGAAATTAATTAAAATAGTCATTTTACCAGTTGGTTTCACCCTTTAGTCGCTTCTTTATAAGGTTTAACAAAATAGCCCTAGGTCCACATTTTTTTATAGACCTGGGTAAAAAGTGTAAATCAATTTGCGGACTTGGGTGAAATGTAATTTTTTTTGCAAGCAAGGGTAGGAAGTGTAAATTTTTGTTTTTTTAGCTAGGTCCACAATTGCGGACGTGGGTTTTGTGAAACTATAGCTATTTTGATAAACTTTGAGTGAAAATGGCTAGAATATGAAACTAACTTTGAAAATGGCTTTTTTAATCAATTCCCTCGAGTTTAACATATTACATGTACTTTTCCCAATACAAATTTTATTCTAATCCGAAAGCTACATTTTGTCAACCAAATTCCAAATCATTTAACAAATTTCATTCCAATCAAACACAGTGAAGTTCCATTTCAGTTCCTTCATAGTCAAATTCATTTGACATATTTCATTTATTCAAAAAACATTATTCGAACCAAACACCTCTAAATATTACGATATCTAATATATTTGATCAATAATGTATTTAAAAAAGATGAAATATACCAATTTACACAACGTAAAAAATAATTTCATAAATTATGGAGTATGATTTTTCTGTTTCCAAGGATCATCAACCTTCAAAGTTCGGATTATTTCAACAACAAAACATTTAACCACATAATATTTTAAGATCGAGATTTCAGACATATTATATTACATACCACACATTGTATATATTTGAGGATGGTTGGTATTGAATAAGGAGGAGTCTAATTTAAACTTTTTTTTAAATAAAGTATTATTTATGTAACTTTTTTGCTTAATTATCTATATCTATATCTATACTACTTTATAAAACAAATTTAAAAAAAGTCTTAAAAACAACATTAAATGCATAAGGTACTATATTTTGATGCATAAAGTCTTAAAGTCTTAAAAACAACTTTTGTTACACTTTGTACTACTAATTTATACAGTAATCTTCAAATCTTTTAATTACAATTTCTAAAGCATTATGTACAAACTATCCTAAGCAAGGGTTTAATGCTTCAACTTCCAAGGTGGTATGTTCCCAAAGGGTTTTGATATCAGCCATGGTTTCTCTCGATTACATTGATTTTCAGTCCCTCTCTAATCCTCTTGATCATGCCCCCTTCCCAAGACTATCTCAAACACTCAGACACGCTCAAGTCGATCTCCTCCATGACGATTCATGGACTATCTCAGAGACGCTCTCTTCGCTTCTCCCAAAGTGACGATTCACAAAATTGATTTATCCAAGACGTCGATTCAACCGATTCAAGAATCAAGACCATATATCAAGGTCCTTCAATGCTTCATTCGGCTGTCCTAGATTCCATACGATTAGGGTTTTTTAATTCAATGACTCCATCACTACTGTAAATAGGTAGTTTTTATTTTCATTCTTCCCTTCTTCAAAATGTTGCGTTTTAGGGTTTGAATCCCCCTATTTCACCACCAAAATGAGTTCAAATCTTTCTTCCCCTAATGTGTTATGCTTTTATGTTTGTAACCTGCTTAAGGTTTAGTCTGCTTTTCCCATCGCTTTCCAGGTTTGATCTTCTTTCTTCTAACAGATTTTTTATCCAATGATCAATTATATTTGCCTCTCTAATTTGTGTTTTTTTCCCAATAATATGGTTGTTTTGATTCCATAGTTGTATTTTTCTTCGATAATGGTTGTCTTGATTTTCGTTGTGTTTGTATTCTTTTTTGGCATTCAGTGCTTTTATTTGTATATTTTGATAATCGATTTATTGATTACACATGTTTCWCCATCTCTTTCRAGTTTTTGTCTTTGATGATCGATTTTCGAGGTAATATCTAATACTCAAGTTTTTGTATTTGATAGGTTGAGGTGATTAGTCGAGTCTGAGGTATGTAACATGCTTCCTCAACTCTGCTTTATTTACCCATACGTATGCCTTGTTTAAAGAGACCTAGAAGAGAATATCAATCTCCACCAGCTCAGTCATAAAGAAGAGAATATCAATCTTTACCAGCTCAGTCGTAAAAAAGAGAATATCAATCTTCAACTCTGCTTAACATTCTAGACAACATTATTGGTTGCTACTTAAGTTCATATGTCATGATATCATCTGCTCCAGTTCTTTTGGTTTATTAGAACACGAATCATATAATTTCTAATGTGGAGCATTATGGAGCTTTTTAAGTATGGTTAGATGATGATGACTCATTCTCCACCAAACAATTTACGATATTTTTAATATTGATTTTAGTGGTTTTCATTTTCTATAGAACTTATTTTTGAATTTTGAAGTTTTGATTTTGTTTTTGATTTGTTGTTTGATGCTGATGATGATAATCTTAAGGCTTGAGGTTAATACTGTTAAATAGGTAAACCAATGCGGCTACAATCACTACACCATCAAGACATTTTGTAAACTATCAAACACACCAATACATCATCTCCTTTGCAGTCCATATAATACTAGCCAAGAATCAGACCAAGTAGGTGATTTCCCTACAGCCTGGAGGAATTTGACCTATACCTGATGATTTCGTAATAAATTTCCAAGCCATGAAAGTTCAATCTTTCATGTCAATGTGAGGATTTGTGGTAGCTAGGAAGCTCTGAGTTCTGTTGTAACTGACAGGATTCAGAATTCTTCTTTGTGCTCCTATATAGCCTCACTGAAAGGCCCCCTCATTGGAAGCTTTCAACAAGACCGGATAAGTGATTTCCATCTCCCTTTCGATTTTTCAACAAAATATCATAATGTGTTTGAGAAGTGATTTTGATTTCTTCAACTATTTCATATGCTACTAACAATTATAAGATCACTGGATCTCCTTCACCTACGGTAACCTCACTTGACTTTTTCATGTTTTTAAACTTCATTTCACCCATTTGGTTTCTGTTGTCTTAACTGCATCTTTTCTTTACAGGCTTGATTAGTGAGCTTTAACAATCTATGCTCTTTACGTGCCACTAAACTTGTAGCCCAACTGTCTCACGAAAAACAAATGTCGTGAGATCTTTAAGTTAATAAATGGCTGATGGTGACCTGAAAAACTCCCATCTTTTAATTTCACTAAATTCTTTCACGCATTGGAAATTGGTATTTTATCCTCCTAGAGCTCAAAATATTGCTTCAAGGAACCATGCCTACTCTGTCAATTTTACGTTGGACCACATCACAGCTGAAAGTGGTATTCAACAAATTAGGATCATAAGCTGCAGGTCCTTATCCAAGACTCTAACTTCTTAATTGGAAGACTCCTTGGAACAGAAAGTGCCTTCTAAATCGTGATATATGCCAACTCTGAGAGTGAATTGATTGTATGTCGCTGCCCATAGTTATGTAGACGGGGTGAATCCATTGTGGTTGACAATTGGACCAAAGGAATACATAAGATGCTTGAGTCTCTTGTAAAAAAATATATGCATGTAAGGGGGTGTAAAAATATGGAAGTTTAAAAGGGGGCGTGTTGGAGGCACATATTTGAACACCACATGCACAACATTCAGTTTCTTGTATAGATTTACAACCATTTAGCAATTAAGTGACAAGAACTTATGCATTCTGCAGTTGGTTAGAGAGCTTAAGTTACAATAACTCTATGCACATCTTGCATGTTATCCTTCTGCACAAAAAAATATGCATACGAGGGAGCCTTTGAACTTACTCACCTTGTGTGGAAACAGACTATAGAAAAAGTGAAAGACAAACTCAACACCTAGAAAAGCATCCATAGTAGGTGCCAAATGAAGTCTGTAACTTGCATCAAATTGAAGGATGATCCTTTCAGCACCAAATGGATGTTATTCTGGCATAAGATAGCTCTCTAGCTAACCGATTTGGCTCTGTGGTCTCTTTGAACTAGAGCAGCTACATCAGGGTGTCAGTCCTATGAAGTTCTAAATTCGATAAGAAAGTGAAAGCTATATAACAGTTTTTTATGACCAACACACAGTCTTCATAAAGAAATATACTGCCATCTAACTGTCGAAAAGGTGGAAGCACTGGCAAATGGCAAATTCATAGACCTGAACCTTGGGAATTTGAGCAACACCAAGGGCTGTCTTGATTATACTCTATTTAACAATGCCTAACTATTCATTCACCTTTTCTTTTTCACTTGATGATAATGTATATACTACTCATTATAATTCTAGTTTTTCTCATTACTTATTAAAGCCAAGCTGAATGCTATATGTTTTGTTTTGTTAGCTAGCTAGGAACAGCCACCTCTTTCAACACCATTGATTGGAAGGTCATCAAAATCAAATAGCATGCTGCCATTGGTACCACCAAGCAAAACATCTTTGAGGACCCCAATGACTATACCTCTGAGAGTTGTGTTGTCATTCTGAATCTTATACATTGCAATCATTTTTACAATAGCAAAATTTATATACACATCTTATATAAGAAATCTGTTTTTTATGAATAATTGTAAAAACTACTAAAACCAACATTTTGGATGGGATGTATATTTGAATTTAATTAATGTACAAATGTAGTATGTTTTATTACATCTTGAATGAATTTGATATCTCAAAATTAAATAAATCTTAGGGGTTGTTTATCAAACGTTTACTCGGGTAAGTGAATACAAAGTCACATTACTTTACCGGATGAACATAGTAAGAACCAAAAATCTTACTCAGTAAGAGCAAGACAAGGACTAAGAGTTTTACTCGGTAAGTGAGGGCGATGACTCTTACCACGGTAAGTGCTTACCGGGTAAATTGTTGCATTGGTGGACTAGAATCTCACGCGATAAATAAACGACAGTGTTACATTTTACCGATAAGTGCTTACCGGGTAAGTGTTTGATAAACAGCCCCTTGATGAACTTTTTACATCCCGCCGTATTGCGCGGATAGACTACTAGTAATTATATAATGGATTGGACGCGTCTATTCAGATTTTTTTTCATCGCTCGACCCCATTTAATGGTCCTGCCAGATTTTAAGATTTTCTAACATGCCGTCGCCCTGTGAATAGTTCTAAAGTTCATATAGAAATTTTTAAAAATTACATATTCTGAATCTCTGTTCCAATTTCATACTATAAAATATACACAAAATTAGAGCACTGATATTTTTAAGAAAAGTGATAGCAAGTAGATATTTGACGATTTATCATATTCTTTAAAATGGAGAAAGTAGGAAATAGAAGATATTTTCTTTAAATATGGAGATTACCCAAAATAACTTTATCATATAAGAGAAATATTTTTTTAAATATATTTATACCAATAAGAATATTTGAAAAACAATTATTTAGAGAAAAAAATAATATTTTAATAGATGAATGAAATATTTTAATATTATAACAAATGTTAGGTTTTTAAAATGAGAAATTTGTTGAAAATGAATGTAATTTTTATTTTCGTTAAGGGGTGTTTGAGATTGCTTATTTGAAACAACTTTATTTTTTTTTATAAAAGTCTTTATTAATTTATTACAAGTTAGAATGATTTAACTTTTTAAAAAACTTTTTATTACTGATTTAACATTGAAATAAACAATTTATCCAAAACACTCAAAATATTTATTATTGGTCCTACACCGAAATAAATGAATTAGCTTATATTCTTTCTGCAGTTCTCTCACTTTCTTGCATTAGTGGACGGAAGAAGGTAAGCAGTTGGTTTCATAATTTTGACATGTAGCGGACTAATTGTGGAAAATTTGGAGCATACGGTCCCACCCCCTGATGATTAACAATTTCAACATCCTTTTGGTTCCCCATCTCCATTCTCTACTCCAACCAACGTCTCTTGAATGGTATAATTCATCTTTCCAACATGCTATTCATCATCGTTTTATACCTTTCTATGTTGAAAAGGTCCTACTTTATACTGTTGTACATTATCTTGATTCTATCTCGCTTGTACTTCGCCTAGGTTTTAAGTTGTCCCAATCATTTTCTTGTTCCTTATTATGGCTAGAATCTTGTTTATGTTCTTGATATAGTTGTCTTCTCTGCAGGTGGTGATTATTTGGAGAGTGTGGGAACTCGTAAATCTTTTTTACCATGGGCTTTAGTTATCCTTTGATGATTATATTCACAAGTGAATTGAATTCCTCATATGATCTGCTGATTTATCAGCTTCATTGGTTTCTGTGGATTCTTTGAATTGCTCAAGGTCTGTCTCTGACACCCAGAAACGTTACCCTTTCTTCTACACACTGACAGTTTATCTAGAAGATTCTTGGTTTATTGAATTGGGTTTTTGGGTTGGTGGAAGTTGAGATCGGTTATGGATTATTTATCATAAAATTGCCTCTTTTTTCTGAATGTATAGGTGAACAACTGGTCTAAAAACAGTTTTAATTCAATTGATAGCAAATAGTATTGTGTTTATGTGATTTGGGTGTCCATGAAATACCTAAGATTTGGACTTTTACTTGTTTACAATTGCCAGATATGAGTCTTGGCTTCAGTCTAGTTATCTTCTTCCATTAAGTTGCTATTTCTGATTGGTTGGTATTCATATCTGAGTGCAGTTTCAGCAAATGGAGTCTGTTTGTATTCAATGTGTTTTGGCAATCAGATGGCTATATTTTTATAATACAAGCTTTACCCTGTGTAATTGCTTTGAAGTTAATTGTTCTGTCGTGCGGATTTTGTGATATTATTAAGAGTGATATATATGCTTGCAGAAAACGATTTAGAAGCCCAATTCTATACAAGATTTGTGGTATGGATTGGCTAACTAAAATTTTAAAAGGGTCCAGCTCCAGCCACAAAATCTCGGAAGGGCGGTATCATGAGAGATATGAAGCCGAAGGAATTTGGGAGGAGCCTTCTACTATTGTGGTAGTTGGCACTTTCTTTATCTGTTTGTTAATATATATATATATGTGTGTGTGTGTGTGTTCTATATTAATGTTCGTTATCTGTCTGACCTTGTACTAACTTTCTCTACTTCCTTTTATCATTAAAAACTGTTTTGTAGAATTCGTTGTCGGACTTTGATGACGAAGAAATTGACCGAGCTATTGCACTTTCACTTATGGAAGAAGATGAGAGAAGTGTATGTTCTCTTGTAGAAGATGATAAAAAAAGTGCATGTTCTGGTGTAGAAGAAGAAGAAGAGGAAGGTTCGGTTTCCTCAAAAGGAGATCAAAAGGATGTTGTTTCATCGCCTGAAGAACATAATCGAAGATCAAATGTTACTTCTGAAGATTATAAAGGAAAAAAAGTTATTGGTAGGTCGTATTTCATAATATGCTTGATCATTTTATTTTTCATGTGCATATTTATTGTAGCATATGATTAAGTGAGAATACTTCCTATTAGATGACGATTATTATTTGGAGGAAGATGAACAGCTCGCCAAGGCTATTCAGGAAAGCTTAATTGTGGACTCACCACCACAACATAACCATGGAAGCCTATATCTACCGTTCCCAAACTTCTTTCCAAACGTATACAGGTAGATCCTTGTTTAAACATCTTCTTTTCCAACATTACTCTTTGCAAGGCATTGATGGAAAGTTGGGGCTATGGAGAAATGCTTTTAAATCTAGCGTTGTTAGTCATAGGGGCTGTTTGGTTGGTTTTCCATTAAGTATAGTATGGATAAAGTTGTCAGTGTGGATTAATCTGTCTATATAGATTGAGAAGGTTTTTGTTTGGGGGGTTGTTTCATAGATGGAATGAGCGTGTTTTTTAGTTGGGAGGGGCGGGTTTGGAACAACAAACTCGGCTTTCTGCATAAAGCTCCCCCCTAGAAGCGTACTGAATAAGCCACTTTCTATATGTATAGCTGACCAAATACGCTGCGAGTCCCATTAAGCTCATTAGCTGCTAACAGACAGACCCTAAGCCTTACTAGAATAGAGTACCTAAAGTGTGAATATAACAGTGTGGACAAGTGGAAGTTCTAGGTAAGCATGCCTGAAAAGAATCAGATAAAAAGGATATATTTGTTATTTGGGATTCAGTTTGACATTATAGAATCCTTCGAATGTTAGTCGAAGAAAAGAGGAGTGCTTGGGATGTGGCAAGTATGAAGCACCTTTTCTAAATGGAAACTTCCGTCAAAGTTTAAGGACAAGTCATACGAGACCTCATATGACTCGTGAGGTCAAATCTTAGGACTAAGGGCCTGTTTACCTGCTGCTGACTGGTGCTGATTCGCTTAGTGTCTGCTTGTGTACCTAAAGACTAAGGGCTTATTTACCTCTTACTATGTTAAATGCATCTATTACACATAGAAACGAAAAATAATTGAAATGAAATATTTGAGACATAATAGCCTTTGTACTAGATTCATTTAACCTCATTTGAAACATGGGATTGTAGGATATGTGCTGGTTGCAGCTGTGAAATTGGTCAAGGCAGATTTCTGAATTGCTTAGGAGGATTTTGGCATCCAGAATGTTTTCGTTGTCATGCTTGCAATATACCAATAACTGATTTTGAGGTCCAACTCTACTCCAAGTCAAACTTATCGTTAACAGCTCTTTTACAAGGTGTTCCTATATTCCTTCTAAGTTTTGAGACCCTAGTCTCTTTAGAATTGTTCAGATTTTAAAGCAAGTTATCAGTTTTGAATTCAGAATCCATATTAGTCTCTCCATCCATGAACATTGCAACAGCTCATTTCTCGAAAGTTCCTATTAAAATTACCTTTTCTCCCATCATCATGGATAAATGTTATTGATTGGGGTCACCGAGATCCAACATTTTCCTTAGACTCTGCGTTAAATCAAAATTGCAATTTGAGATGGAGGGAATATATATTTGTGCTTGATATCACTTGAATAGTTAGTTAGTTCAAGTCTGATTTTCCTGCTCGTCTATGTAGTTCTCCATGTCTGAAAACCGTCCATTCCACAAATCATGCCATAAAGAACACCATCACCCAAGATGCGACGTTTGCAAGCACTTCGTAAGTTTCTGTTTTTTATCAGTTGGTAGTTTTTACAAACACCATCTCTATGTGCCTTCTTGAATCCTGTGACTTGCGGTTGTCGATAAGGAGATCTTTTTTTGAAAATACATGCAGATTCCGACAAATGTAGATGGCCTGATTGAGTTCAAGGTACATTCTTTCTGGCGACAGAAGTACTGCCCCACCCATGAGCACGATGGGACTCCTCGATGTTGCAGCTGTGAAAGGATGGAACCGAGGGATACAAAATATTTGTTGCTAGATGATGGTCGGAAGCTATGCCTCGAGTGTCTTGACTCTGCAATAATGGATACTCATGAATGTCAACCTCTTTATCTAGAAATTCTGGATTTTTATGAAGGACTAAATATGAAAATTGAGCAACAAGTTCCATTGCTGTTGGTTGAAAGACAAGCACTAAATGAAGCCACGGAGGGAGAAAAACACGTGAGACTAAATGCGCTTCTAATACTCTTGAAAGTACTTTTTAGTTGCCATATTCATCTCAATATTCGATCTTCCATTGATGGCAGGTTCATCATCACATGCCTGAAACTAGAGGACTATGCCTTTCAGAAGAACAAACCATCAGCACCGTATGAATATTTATCTTTTTATACTAAACAGCGGAAGTTTTCAGTTTTTTTTTCTTCTTCCTGGAAGTATGCTTTATGACCTTGGGTCTTTATGATTTTCTATTTTTGTTGAAAATACCAGATAGTAAGGAGGCCGAGGGTTGGGGCAGGCCGGATAATGGACATGCTTACAGAGCCTTATAAGCTAATTCGTAGATGTGAAGTGACGGCAATTCTCATTTTGTATGGTCTCCCTAGGTAACTTTTCTTCTATTCTTGCTATAGTCATAATAATTCATGCTTATATATACAATCAAAGACATAAAAACCTTCATGGATTCAGGTTATTGACGGGTTCAATTCTGGCTCATGAGATGATGCATGCATGGCTTCGGCTTAAAGGTTCTTGCTTTTTCTCCTTTTTGAAAATATAATTATGAAAACTGGCCCATTCCACCCTCAATCCACCATCTCTATCTTTCATTTTTTCTTGTCTCATAACTGGGCTTGAAGTATTGATTACGATGTGAATGAATAGGATACTCTAATCTTCGACCTGATGTTGAGGAAGGGATCTGCCAAGTTCTTGCTCATATGTGGTTGGTCTCTGAGATCATGGCTGGTTCTGGTGGCACTAATGTTGCTTCAGCTTCTTCATCTGCACCTGCTGCTGCATCATCAAAGAAAGGCAGAAGGTCCCAGTTCGAGAAGCAACTTGGTGAGTTTACTAAACACCAGATTGAGTCGGATACCTCTGCAATTTATGGAAATGGATTCAGAGAAGGTAACAAGGCTGTGCTCAAGTACGGTCTCAGAAGCACTCTTGATCATATTCGACTTACTGGAAAATTTCCTTGCTAGTCAACAAATGGCTTTGAGAACTAAAAGAGCAAAAGATCAAATAAAGAACTGTTCTGATGAATGGTTCCAACCCCTATCTGGAAAGTAACATTACAGGATTTTCGGTTTGGGCTTATTACAACTGTTGATATATAGCGAAAAGAGCGAATATGATATAGAAAACCCGTGTTTCTTTTTTATACAAGATCTCAATTATGTTCTTTTTATGAACCAGCAATGTTTACTGCTTCTATCCTTTCAAATTTCTTGAAATGATTTTTCATCTTCCTACCTGTCCAGGGTGAATGTAGATAGAAAGTGTCTAGATGTCACCATCGAGTTCTTAGCCAGCTGGGATTCTATTTTAAACTCCTCTTGGAAGGTATTAATATTCCTTAGTTGTCTTTTCTGGTTATCCTTTGCAAAAAAGTTAGATTTCCATGGTGGTTGAACGTTTCTCAGGACAACTTTTGACCAATAAGTTGCACCTAACGTCATATATCTGCCGGCCCAACTTGGTTTTCTTATTTGATTACATGAATATATAACACAATTATTGGAGTTATAGATCAAGAAAGTCATAAAAAGTTATGAGCAAAATACTTCATATGGATCCATTTAAATACTAAGAACTGAAAGCTACAGGATGCTAGTTGTGATAGCAACTTCCCTATTCTTGGCACATAATACAGAGATTAGATCAGATCACTTATCAATGAAGCTCATTAGCATGGCATTCTCATTTCTTTTGTTGCTGGCTCTTTTTGCGTTCTTCATTTCTCCGTTCAATGTCTCTGCAACATCTGCAGACACAAACTTCTCGTGTTCTGCTGACTCAATTCGTTCCTGTCAAACGTACCTCACTTATCATGCCCGGTTACCTTATATGGATCTTGGGACTATATCTGATCTCTTTGGTGTCAGCCGTTTGAGTATAGCAGAAGCTAGCAATCTCACCTCAGAAAATGAAGAGATACTTTTTGACCAACTTTTGCTGATACCCATTACCTGTAGCTGCAATGGGACTAGTTATTTCTCTAATGTCACCTACGCAATCAAGAAAGGCGACAGCTTTTATGTCGTTGCCACAGAAGCCACTTCTGTGTTCCAGAATCTGACCAATTTTCATGATGTTGAAGGCATGAACCCGACTCTGAAACCGACCAATTTGACAGTTGGTGAGCAAGTCTTTTTCCCTTTGCTCTGTAAGTGCCCTACACAGTTGGAGAATCGCAAAAGGTATCTTATTACTTACATATGGCAACCACAAGATGAGATTTTGCCTGTGAGCTCTATGTTTAACACAAGCCCTTACGATGTTGCTAACGAGAACAGCTTTCGTAACTTCACTGCTGCTGTGTGTCTTCCGGTTCTTATACCAGTCTCTGAATTACCGGTCTTCCCTCTTCCTCGTCATGTCTCTGCTTCAAGAAGTATGAAATCAAAAAAGCTTCGGATACTCTTTATCACTTTGGCAACCATTGGATCTTTCTTTCTCTTCATTCTGTCATGGTTTCTGATTTACAATTATTATCGTTCACGCAAAACCAAGAGAATCTTGGCTCGTAACGAGTCTTCTTTTGAGTTCACTGATCTTCTTCAGATGAAGAAAGCTTCAAAACACGTAGAATTTGAAACTATAAAGAACAATCACGATAAGTTGCTGCCAGGGGTTTCAGGCTACCTAAGCAAACCAATCATGTATGACAGAAAGGAGATTATGGAGGCAACCATGAACCTTGGTGAAAGGTACCGAATCGGAGGGTCCGTTTACAAGGCTAGGATCCATGGTCAGATTTTGGCTGTGAAGAAATTCAGAGATGCAACCGAAGAACTGAAGATATTGCAGAGAGTAAACCACATGAATCTGGTGAAGTTGATGGGCATCTCCTCTGATTCTGATGGGAATTGTTTCCTGGTTTATGAGTATGCTGAAAATGGATCACTTGATAAATGGCTGTTTCCAAGGCCTTTATCTTCTTCTTCTTCTTCAGGCTCTGTTGTTTTCCTTTCTTGGTCTCAAAGATTGAATCTAGCACTAGATATCGCTAACGGCCTTCAATATATGCATGAACATAGTCAACCTAGCATTGCCCACAGAGACCTCAGAACAAGTAATATACTTCTTGACTCCACTTTCAAGGCCAAGATCGGAAATTTTTCTGCAGCTAGACCTGCCATAAGCTCAATCATGTTAAAAGTCGATGTTTTTGCTTTCGGGGTTATTCTTTTGGAGTTGCTTTCAGGAAAGAAAGCCATGGAAACTAGAGATGATGGAGAGATTTCTATGGCATGGAAGGAAATAAGGAAGATAATAGAAGTTGAAGAGACGAGAGAAGAAAACCTGAGGTCGTGGATGGATCCAAACCTCGGAAGTTTTTACCCGATTGATGGAGCTTTGAACATGGCAGCACTAGCCAGAGCATGCACATCGGAGAAGTCTGTAAATAGGCCAGGAATGACGGAGATAGTGTTCAATCTGTCTGTTCTTACGCAATCGCTGTCTGATATCTATGAAAGATCTTGGACTTCTTCTGGTTTAGAAACTGAAGATCCTCATATCATCAGTCCAGTTGTAGCTCGATGAGACCTGCAAATACCGGTGTATATATATATATACACACACATATCTACCCCTGTGATTTCTCATGTCAAAATAGGTGAAAAAATAGAGATCTTGAACTTCCTTTGCTATCATGTTTCTTGAATTTATTTACTTTTGGTCTGTTTACATATCCATTGAGATCCCTACATTTCTAAAGGCCACAAACAGATGGAAGCATAACATAACATAGAAGAAGCTTTTATTCAATAAATATTACAGCTCTACTGTCTACACCATAAAAATGGATTCTTAAGATCTTGATGGTTAAGTTTACAAACAGACACTTCATTCCTTATCAATTAACTAGCTGCAGTGTCACCTCCTGAGCCTCCGAGATGATAAAACACACCATAAATCATTCTACAAAATCATCTCCCCTTAACTGAGATGGTTACTGATACTTCTCCAGCCGGCGAAGTCAGAATCCTAGAAAGACGTTGTGAAACCTCATTCATATCTGGTCGAGCGGATGGATCTTTATCCAGGCAACCATCCATCAATCTGATGACAGACATGGCTAGTTCTGGAGAGTAATTCCCTTGAAGACGAGGGTCCATGAAATCGGTCAATTTTTCCTTTCTGTCTATGTTTTCCTCCTCGAGAACCTTATCCAAAACCTCGGACAAATTCTTATTCACCTTCTCGTAGAGATCAGAAACATGTTTCCCTGTCACTATTTCAAGCATCAGGACGCCAAGTCCATAAACATCAAGCTTTGTGGAAATCAAACCGTTCTCCAAATACTCAGGAGACATATAACCTCTATTACCCACTATGTGTCGGGTCAGTGCGAATTGACCTTCTTGCCCTTCAGCCGACCTTGCCAGATCAAAATTCGTAATCTTGGCTCTGAAATCAGCATCAAGAAGGATATTGCTGCTCTCTAGATTCTTATAGACGTATGGAGGGGTGGTATAGCTGTGGAGATAATCAAGCCCATTTGCCACATCGAAAGCAACTTGTATTCTCTGAATCCAGTTCAAGGATTTGTTGCTTCCAAGTTCACCATGATAGATCCAATCGCTTAACGGTCCGTTGACAGCAAACTCATAAACAAGGTACCAATGGCCATCATCAAAACAAACACCTGATAGGCGAACGAGATTTTGATGGTGAATAGTGTTAAGTAATTGAATCTCCTTAGACACATCGCCATGCATTTTCTTGATGGCAGCAAGGTTTCCGTTGATGGTACCTTGGTAAACAGACCCCTTAATCAAA
The DNA here is from genome assembly GCF_001531365.2 of Cynara cardunculus var. scolymus. Lineage (NCBI taxonomy): Eukaryota > Viridiplantae > Streptophyta > Magnoliopsida > Asterales > Asteraceae > Cynara > Cynara cardunculus. The sequence goes on along the minus strand of NC_037528.1, from coordinate 13,726,649 downwards.
CAATCAGGACTGAAATCTTGTGTGGCTGCCTTAAGTTCCTCAAATTTGTACACTTTAAGGGATTGAGCTATACTATTTAAACTCTCTATAAATTCTGCATCATCATCAACATCCAACTTCTTATCCGCTGGTTTTTCAATCGCTTCAAAGCTTTGAGAAGCAGAAGAAACCATAGGCTTTCTCCTCTCAGGAAAGCAAAACCAGAAAAGACAGAAGCCAATGGCAGATGTGAGAACAACCCCTCCAAGGATTCCGATGAGCATGTAGGCCCATTTATGATCATTGGAGGAGGTGGCTGCTGGTGGTGGTGGTGGTGGTGATGTTGACGGTGGGGGTGGTGGCGCTATGGTTTGAGATCTTGAAGGTTGGTCGGAGAGGGGAACTAAGAGGGTTGTAAAGGGGAAAATGGTATAATCTTGTTCTGATAATTGATTGGCTAAAAGAGTCATCCCAGTATCAACCCCAAATTTGGCACTTATTCCTGAAACAGTTTGCCCCCAAGTGATCAAGTAAGATAGCAGATATCTGACACCAGCAGAAGCTTGCTTCTCGGTTGGACAAGCACATCTTAATGGCACAGTCAATCTTGAACCAGTATATATATTAACAGTAAGATTGCTTCTCTGAACCTGAATGGCATGGCAGGTTGAAAGGCCTCCGTAAGTGTCGTTAGCGATCAAGAAAGGTGTGTCTCCAGCCTGGATAACATAAGTTGCATTGGCTTGATAGAACTGACCAACGCACGAACACCTGGTGGGCACAAGCACCGTCTCACCGGTTCCAAAAGCAGCGGTTTCGGAAACGGAGTTGAGTCGGGAAAGTTGAGTAGCGTTTGCATTCAGGAGATTGGAGATGGAAGTAACGGTGTTATAAGGGGGTGTGGATCGAAAAGTGAGATAAGCTTGGCAGGTGCGATTAAGACCATTACAGGCGTAACCAAGAACAGAAGTTGAAGCATTTCTGACACCACAATTTGTAGTCAACTTCCTGATATATGGCTGCTGGGCTTGAATCATATAAATGAAGAGGAGGGAGATAATCAAGAAAAGACGGAGGAGGAAGGCCATGGAAGCCCAGAAAGCAGGAGTTGATTTAAACGAAAGAGAAGGATGGATTTGAAGAGATGATCACAAGAAACCGTTGTTTGGATTGGGAAGGTTTTGAAGAAAAAGAGTGATGGAGATGGAATGAAATGAAATGAAACGGTGGTGGGGATATAATTATGAATGTACGTTGGTTTAGGGTCAACGGGAAGACTTGGAAAAAGTAGTCTCCTACAACTAATAATTCTAACATCTATTAAATCATCTGTCGGGTCTAACGAGTCTTACGTAACAGGTTGAAAAAGATAATGATTAATAAGGTTGTTTGGATTTTGACCAATATACCACCAGGATTCATTATTCAACAATACTTAATATGCTCTTCATTAAACAATCTACATAATACCACAAGGGTATTTGTATAAGGCAACGAGATACATTTCAATCTTAATATTTCATTTTATTCTGTTTCTGTCGATTCTACAATATGATTTTATATGGTACAGAAAAAACGATAAGATTTTTATTTTGTTGGATAAAATATAAATTTAAAAGTATCATAAAATTTTGAAAAAAAAAATATCAATTTTAGTATTAAATTAAATATTTAAAAGTTTTTGTTTTTTTGTGTAGTTTTTTTAATTCTATTTTTATTATAATTTAATTTANATTATAATTTAATTTAGATTTAATAATAACGTCATTTATTTTTTACTTAATAATATAATTCTTTTATAAAAATAATATTTAGTATTTTGTTATAATTCAGTGATTATTCTAAATATATTTTAAATTTTTTATATTTAAAATAAAAAATCTATCCAGTATTTGATTATAGTTATATGTAGTTAGTACACGAATTCAAACATGAAGTTTTAATAAGTTATACATACATGTGATCTTGAATTTTAAGTATTATGCAACAATAAACAGTACTTAATCCATAACAAATAATTTTTAAGAGTTTTTGTCAAATGTTTTATAATATAGTATATATATATATATATATATATATAAAAAGAGAGAGAGAGAGAGAAAGAAGCGAGTTACGTTGAAAACCGCTTAATTCTTAAAAACTATGCAAACCAATTTCGACCAATAGGAAAATTCCGTTTTTTAATTAATTTTAATCAATAAAGGCTTAATTGTCATTTAAGTTGTTTTTTGATTAATAATGGAAGATATTATAATTTGTTAATATTATAAACATAATAAGTGATTACGTTAAATATGGTAAGATTTAATTGGTTTTCTTAATTTAGTTTTTTAAAATTTAAATATGTTTAATTTAGTTTCAGGATTATACGGATTAAAGAAATTAAAATTTAAACTCAGAAATTGTTTGATGAAATTGTTTTATTTTTTATTTAGTTATCTTGTTAATTTAATGGTTATGAATTTATATGGTATAGTAGATTCAGTAATTTAATGAAACATGTTCATATATCAAAAACTTTATCGATGAAATTGTTGCACAATTTACGTAGATACGAAAATATGTTTCGTTAGAAAAAGGGCAGTAATTTAATTGGAAAAAAGAAAACAATTTCATGAAACGTATTCAGATTGTTTTATGAACACGTTTATGGATGAAGTTGTTTAATGAAACTTTTATGGATGAACTTGTTGCATAATGTAATTTCTTTGGATAATCTTGTTTTCTTGTCAACAATTGTTGATGAAATTGTTTCATCCAATTGTTTTTTTTTTTTTGTGATCTTGTTCACTTAATGGTCATGAATTTTATTATATGGTGGATGCAGTAACTTAATGAAACGTGTTCAGAAAAAAATTATCGATGAAATTGTTGCACAATTTACTAGGATACGAAATATGTTTTTGGATAATCTTGTTTCCTTAGCAACAATTGTTTATTAAATCGGTTCATTTTTTCCCGTGTGATCTTGTTCACTTAATGGTTATAAATTTGTATGGTATGGCGGATGTAGTACTTTTAATGGTTATAATTGTGAAACAGGTTCATGTAATGGTTATAAATTTGTATGGTATGGCGGATGCAATACTTTTAATGGTTATAATTGTGAAACAGGTTCATGTAATGGTTATTGTAAATTGTTGATATGTTAATGTTAAGAACATAGTGTGTAATTGGCAAACAATGAAACCATTTCATAATAAGATTGAAACGGATCCATCTTCTGAAAAACATGAAAATGACATATGTCTCCTCTAGAAATACGTTGATTTGTGTATTGAGGAAACGGTGAAACCATTTCATTCATTAAAACAATGATTTTTAATAAACACCTTCATGGNATGTCTCCTCTAGAAATACGTTGATTTGTGTATTGAGGAAACGGTGAAACCATTTCATTCATTAAAACAATGATTTTTAATAAACACCTTCATGGATGAACTTGTTTAATTTTCAAGATTATTCTAACATTTTTGGTTGGAATCTTTGGAAGTATAAGATGATATATATAGTTTTTTAAAACAATTATTTTGTTTCATTAATATTAGGATATACATGATCGTGTTGCATCGGTTAATGATATTTGATGTTTTACGTTTTTTTCCCTTTTTTCAATTAAAAAATAAACTTTTATTTATTTTTTATTTTCTAATATAAACTAATCTAATCTTGATCGTTGATCAAGAAAATAGATGGATGAGATTGGTTTGTATGGTTTACACAAATGAGGACGGTTTTCATTTGATCCCTCTCTCTCTCTCTCTCTCTCTCTATATATATATATATATATATATATATATATATATATATGTGTGTGTGTGTGTGTAGAGGTTCAAACGAGAACACATTCATTTTACGAGAACGCGAAAACACCTTTATCACATGTGATAATACACGCGAGGGGACCATGTGATGTGCGGACGACATGTTCTACGACTTAGGTCGCGTCAAATGCTATCTGCGTCTATTATTTAACATTATATGTGATAGTCTTGATGGATTATAGTATCATATCAACAACGCATATACATATATGATAAGGTAAGAGAGGAATGATTAGAGATTATATAAATGCTTTTAATGTTTAGGCTTTAATATGTTGCTTTGATCTAAAAAGGTACATTTCAAATAGTTATGGGCTCCATCCTTTTAAATATGTAAATAATTTTGAATTCAAGTAAAAGAGAATTCTCATATTATCTATACTATATTATAAAATATTTAATAAAAAATTATTTTTTTATGTATGAAGTATTGTTTATTGATACATATTACTTAAAATTTAAGATTATAAATAAATTGTGTGTAAGTACAACTTGTTAAAGATTCATGTTTGAATTCGTATAATTAATCGTAGATAAAAATAGTCAAATACAAGATAGACATTTCATTTTAAATATAAAAAATCTAAAAATATAATCAGGATAATTATTAAATTTTAACATAATATTTAATTGTTATTTTTACAAAAAATTATATTATTAAATCAAAAATAAATTACTTCGTTATTAAATCATAATTTAAAAGATATTACACAAAAAAACATGAACTTTTTAATAGTTAATTTGATATTAATATTGATATATTTATTTTCAAAATTTCATGATATCTTCAAATTTATATTTTATTTAAAAATAAAAACATTATATTTATTTGAATACCACATAAAACCGTATTATAATATGTCAAGAGAAGGAATCAAACGAAACATTAAAATCGAGATATATTTCGTTGTATTGCACAATCACCCTTCTAGTGTTAATAAAAAAAGGTAAAGAAATAATGTGGTACGTTGGGAAAGGTTTGACTAAGGGATTGTTTGTTTACCTCTTAATAGTTCAATTAAGAGGTAACATCTGAATCGTTAACAGGTAAATCTTGCTTGACAAAAAAAAGTCCGCATCTTAATGGTTCTAAAATCTTCTGAATGATTTTGTATCATGGATCTCCCTTAACCATTAAGAGTCATAATTTCATTGTACACAATTATCAAACAATAATATTTTAGTTTGCACTATGTCATGAGAGCCTCTTAATCATTCTGATAACTTAATCATTCTACACCAGACCATTCAATAATTGTCAAACAACCTCTAACATGCAATATAGCTGTCCAAAGTCAATATTCCATAATTATATGTCGACTTGATCTATTTATTACTTCATATGCATACTATCAAATCAAATTCCTAACCACGTATCCATTCAAGGATTTTAAGATCACTAACGTCTCTTTCTTTAAATTTACCTGCTACTTATTAAATACAATATTAAAATATTACCATCCCTAATTTCTACAACCGAAAAACCATTACTTATTAATTTCAATTTTTATCAATTTTTATTTTAAAAACATTATAATTTTCTCAAAACCATATAAAATCGCATTATATCGATAGAGACAGAATAAAAATTAAATATTAAAATCGATATTTATTTTGCTGCATTGCGCGGGTATCTTTCTAGTCTACAGAAATATACATATACATACATATATATATATATATATGTGTGTGTGTGTGTGTGTTGGGGGGTTCAAACGAGAACCTATGTGATTGACAAGAACATGAGAATAATTATTAATCTCATATTGTGATAACAATAAAAATTAAAGGATTTTTTAAATTAAAACTAAAATTTAAAACAGTTCAAAAAAAAAGAGTAAAAACGGTAATATTGAAAATCAAAATGATAAAATTTTAAACACGATTACATTAACCCGATAACCTTGGAATTAGAGTTATCCCTTATTTCAACAGTTATCGCTTATTCAAACTGAGAAGAAGGTATCAATTTCAAACTAAGAAGAAGGCATGGAAAAAATTTCAAGGAAATATCGAATAACATTTGATGTGATATGAATGTGATAATCATGTGATATATACGAAGGTAAGAGAGGAAAGATTAGAGATTATATAAATGGTTTTAATGTTTAGGATTTAATATGTTGATTGGATGTAAAAAGGTAGATTTCTGCACTCCATCTATTTAAAGATGTAAATAATTCTGAATTCAAGCAAAAAAGAAATCTCATATTATATTATGTGAATTAAAAAAAGTAAAGAAATAATGTGGTAGGTTGGGAAAGGTTTGACTCCAGAGGCAATGGATGGAAAGTCAATATTCTATGTCGACTTCATTTAGTTATTACTTCATATGCATACTATCAAATCAAATTCCTATCCACAAGGATTTTAATATCACTTACGTCTCTTTCTTTACATTTACATTTACATTTACATTTACATTTACATTTACATTTACATTTACATTTACATTTACCTTTACCTGCTACTTATTCAATACCAAATTCAAATACTACCATCCCTAATTTCTATTCACTTTTTTTTTTTTTTTTTTTGCAATTTAAAACAAGTACCGAAAAAAATTGAATAAACTGGGCCTTCAGCTTAGCTTTAAAAAAATACAGCTCCATTTTTCAGAATAAAACATGATAATTCACAAGTGAATTTGTGTTACAAAGAAGATATAGATGGGCTTGGCCCAATATCATCTGATTAAGATTTACTAACGATATCAAAAATTGAGATCCAACCACGTATTTGGAAATGGAAGTTTGTTGTATACCGGCGGTGCCATTTCCCCCGGCTTCTCTCCGGTACCGACTCCATCCCGTCCTGGAAAACTGGTCAATCGGAAGACCGACGAAACGACGATGTTTTTTTGCAGCGTCTGCAGGACTGCGTCACTTACCAAAGGGAAATCATCTGGAAACTCAGAAACGGATGTTTATACTGGGCATGGGTTTCGTTGGGGAGTTTGTTGCTCAAGATCTCATGAATCAAGGATGGTAGGTTAAACATGACTTGCAGACTTTATCCTAGCGTCTAATTGATTTTAGTGGAACGCACTGCTTATTTGTGCCTTTGAGTGGAGCAGGGCTGTATCTGGAACTTGTACCAGCGTTGCCAAGAAGGAAAAATTGGATAAATTGGGATTCAATGTCCATCTTTTTGATGCTAATGAACCTGAGTTAGTTTCTTTCTTCCTATTTCTCTTGCTTGTTCGGAAATTGGAAGCATGTTTAGCTATATTACTATTAATTGACTACTGATCAATATGATCTCTTAGGTTTTTTGTTGAATATTCTTACTCTGACAGCCGATTAAACTCAAGATTAGAATATATTTCATCATTCTGGATTGATAGGGACATAATATTGTGGGTGATTTTTGTGTCATCAAGCATTTTAGTGTAATTGTGATTTACTCGAGATCATGAGGTAAACATACATGAGTTAGGAGGTGTGGAGCGCACACTTCAAATCTTCCCCCTATCACCTTAGGTTACCGTAAAGCGGGGTAAAAGGGGCCGCACCCCTGGCCCTGGCAAGGTTCAAAGGGGCTGAGCCTCTTGGTGGTGGTTCTGGACCTGCGTGTCCAGACCTGTATTTTCAGGCTTAGAAAACTAATAAGTATAGACTTCAGCTATTGCTCAACCTTCAGACCTGTTCAGCTCTTGTCTTCAGCTTATCTCTGAACATGGCCTATTGCTAATGTCGGCCATTGCAGAACATGGACCTATTGCTGAACGTTGGCCTATCATTGAATGTATGGACGTGCTGGTTTCAGAACTCAGATTTGGTTGTAACTACTCTACGACCTTATCCATTAACTGTTGTAACCGTTAAACCGCTAATAACCGTCGATCTCTCATTTAAATATGTGAAACGAGAAGCTGAGTATATGTCTCGATTTTCACAGCCTTTGGAATAGAGAGAAACTCAAGCATTATCCCGATATGAAATTCGTGAACCCAAGGCTAGTAAGGGTCGAATTGTTGTATTTGGAAAGTGCCTTTCCTACACGATTCTTGAGTTTATCCGGTCTCTTTATCTTCTCCTAAACATAGTTCCTAACAAATATTACCTAAAGTAAGGAATTGGAATCGAAATGGAGGGTTCTTTTGTTCAAACCATACTAAACTAGCTCAAATTTCAATTGTAAAGCATAAATATGCTATACTTAGAGCCATAGTGTCATAGTAATGGTGATTAGATTCAGAACAAAAGTAGATTTAACTCTGAATTAAAAGAGCTTTCAAACCATGGTGTCGATCCTCCCAAACATGAAACAAGCGAGCAATGTATTACAATATATGCTGCTAGTTGATTTGCTAGTATACATACAGGCTTTGATATAGAATTTGTATATTGTTCAGGCTTGAAGTCCTAAATATCTTGAACCAACATACGCACCTCCTTGTTTCCATCCCTCCTTGCCTTCATATTGGTGACCCGGTAAACTTAATCTAAACTTGTATCCTAAAATTGTATCATAAGTTGCATGGGTGTTCAAAATGACCTATTTCTGTCACGCAGATGCTTCAACATGCTGAAGTTTTAAGAAGGAAACTAAACAATGACTGCCTTCAATGGCTGTGTTATCTATCGACAACAGGTTTATTTTATTCATGTGGGCATCATAAATTCACTTGAGTTTTGTATTTGCAACTGTATATGTAAATGATTATTATAGCCGCTAATGCAAATAGTTGGTGTCCCCCTTGATTCAAGCATGTTTATTGTAATAATTTAGTTACAAACTCGTATTTATGGGGATATATAATGTCTAGCCCTTCTTGAACTTGTGGTATCTCTTTGACTTGTAGGCATTTATGGTGATTGTGGTGGTGCATGGGTGGATGAAACGTAAGTTCAATTTGACATCACTCTCAGCTGGCGTGACAGATTCTCATCAGAAATATCATCTTGTTTCAGTTATCCACCAAACCCTCCAAACGAATTAGCTAAACTGAGGTTGGCTGCCGAGGGAGGATGGTTAAGTTTAGGAGATGATCTTGGGGTGGCAGCACATGTATTTCGGCTTGGAGGTATCTATGGTCCTGGCAGAAGGTTGTGATAGATACACCACCACACAAATTTGTACTTCCCCTTGTAACCGGACTAACCAACCATTTGATTTACCATGTTGATTACAGTGCTATTGATACCATCATTAAAGGGGAGTCTTTATCAAATTCACAGAGAGTAAGATCATTCAAGAAATACACATCCCGTGTTCATGTTGCTGATATCTGCAATGCTTTGAATGAAAGCATTCACAAACCATCTCCTGGGTACGTTTTTTTTTACTGGTATCAGGTGATTCAAGTTACAAAGTCCCATCATCTTTCTATAAATGATCTTATTCCAGTAGAATTTACAACATTGTGGACGACGATCCTGCCCCACGAACAGAAGTGTTTTCATTTGCTCGCAAATTGATTGGTGAGACATGGATGAAGGAAGTGGATACGAATGAAAGTTTTAGTGGAGAGAGAAGTTTAAGGGGAGAGAAACGGGTGGTGAATGCACGTATGAAGAAAGAACTTGGAGTGAGGTTGTTTCATCCCAGTTATAGGTCTGGATTGCAGAGCATTTCTGACCAGGTACATCATTACCCACCTTCACCTTCACCTTCACCTTCACCTTCATGGGAAGAATCTCTATCTGATGTGTAATGTTGTCCCAAATCTCAATAATGTGGGTCACGTCTACTTCCAATGGACCCATTTCTGGTGAAGACATGCTAAAATATGCATTGCTATGTCAGTTCAATATTTTAAAGGCATCTGTGGAAGAAAAATAGGATCTTCCGTTCTTCCTTGTCTAGTAGAGAAAATAGGATTTTTGTTCTTGTGGTTTGTTAATAATTTTGGTTTTCGACCCGTTGGTTTAGAAATTACCATTTTCGTCTTTGTAGTTTGCAATTTATTGTTAGTTTCGTCTTTGGATTAATATAAGGGACCAAAAAGTAAAGAATTATAAACTACAAGGATCAAACAATAATAAATAGTAAATCATAAGAATGAAAATAACAATGAATTATAAATTACTAGTTGTGTATCCGCGCAATACGGTAGGAGCTGTGAATTTTAACGATTTTGAAGTTTCATTGGTTTTATTATAGAAGATTTAACGATGATATAAGTTACGCTTGGTCTTTACATATTAATACAACTTGAATAAATAAAAGTTATGGTTTCAATTACAGTCAATCGATGAAAAAAAAATTGTATGACAGTTTAAAATCTAATATATTTAAAATCCAACATATTTAAATGACTCCACAAATGTGTTCGATTTACACCAAGAGCACATAATCAAGAGATCGAGAGTGAAACTGAGAGTGATAGAGCAATTAAATGAGAGAATTTTTAATAACTCATGGTGAATATCAGTTTAAATCTCATCTTGGGGGATGAGGAGAAGATATAGAGGTATGAGAGGGTGAATGCATGAGTGAAATGTGTCAAAAGTATCCTGGGAACATGAAAAGAAAAGTCAATAATGTGCATTGGTAACTTGTATCATATGTTATCTCAATTGTAGATTTAAGAGATTTTAAGACTTAATGTATAAAGTAGTAGTAGTTAATGCATTATGAGTTGTTTTTAAGACTTTTAAGACATTGTGCATAAATGTAAAGTACTTTGTGCATTAAAAATTGTTTTTAAGACTTTTAATAAATTTGGTTTATAAGATAGTATAGATAAAGACATTTACCGATAAGATTAGAAGTTATTTGGAGAATGGGAATCATCAATATTTCTTGTTATACCTTTACAAATGAATTTAATATTAGTAGATTTTTTGAGTTTAATATTATTATTAATATGTAGTAATTATTTTGCATAAGAATCAAGGTAAGAAGCGTAAGAAATGATCTTCACCTTTAGATGCACATTAGGATAATATGCATCAGATTAATTCTTGTATCAAGCACAATTCATAAATACTTTGAGTTTAAAGATTATCAAGAATTCAAATCCCTTCTTACACTTCTCCCTTTCATTTTTCTGTCGCAAGAATCTTTTGCTTATAGATCACAAGCTAAAATAAAAAAAAACCGATTTAAATATTGAAAATAAAGTTTAAAATAAAGATGCAAGAGCTGATTCATATATTAATATTAAATTAAGAATCACCATAAAATAATTAATAAATAACCACAGCTAATGGTATCCAAAAATTTAAATTTTATAGAGTAAACCACAAACATGGTCCCTGCAGTTTGATAAAAGCAACATTTTCAGCCCTGTCGTTTTAAAATTATAAGATGATTATTGTTGTTTGCAAAAAAATCCAGATTTGATCCCTCTAACAAAAGGTCTCACTAAATCATTTTTTATCAGATAAAAGACAAAAAAAAAATCAATAAATAGACGAAAAATGTTTCTTTTTTAGTGAAACTTTATAACGACCGTTAGAGGAATAGATCAAATTCAGACGTTTTTGGGAAAAAACGATGGTCATCTTGTTGTAATTGCAAAACTACAGGGACAAAAAATGTTATTTCTTACAAACCACAAGGACCAATCTTGTATTTTACTCAAATTTCTATTATGATAAATAAATTTTCAAAATTTTCACTTAATGAATAAATTTTCAAATTTTCTATTTAATGAATCAATTCTCAAAAGAAAATTGAGGAACCCTAATACCACCAATTTCATTTTCACAGTCTAATGAACACAAATTTGGTCAACATGTCTTTCAAATTAGAGGTTTTGAATTTAATCAAAGCAAATCGATTTTCATTTTAGTTCCATTTTATTCTCTAAAACGTGTTTTTCAAATATTGAATTTGTTTAGTACGTCTTTGGATAAGAACCATATCCTTAAACAACTATACTCACATAACACGTATGCTACTCTGTTGATAATAGCAGAAAACAGACATATGAAAGACCTTTTGAAATGTGTTTTCGTTATCATGATAACGAGGACAACGAATGAATGTGGATGGCTTTTATGTTTTCGTTCCAATCTTCTTTCTTCCCATCTTTTTGTATTATGATAACTAAGATTTTTTTTTTAATTTTCGGTCACTTCAATTTCATTATGAAATATGTTTAAACCGAACAAATTTCATTTTAATAAAAAGCAAAAGATAATAGCATCAGAAAACTTAATCACGATTCCCATTTTATTATAAAAATACTCGAGTTGTTTCCCATTTTATTAAACCTTTTTCCAATACATACATTTATAAGGATTTTGGTACTTGTAATTTATGCAAATACAAGGACACTTGTAAGTTCATCATTCGGTTTTAAATCATGGTTTTTAGAATGATTTAGGAAGCAATAAAATATTAAATAAATATTTACCTTTTTTAGAAATATGGAAGGCAGGAGTAAAATGGGGAAAAAATTGTATATCACATAATGAACAGACATAACTAATGATTATAGACGTGATCATCACTAGTTTTTGATTTATCACAGTAAAACCACATCATCATCACATCATACTCCTTACTGAATAAGAAGTCTTCTATTTATCAATGCATTACCACATAATTAACATATCAAAATCACATCATTATCACATCATTATCAACAACAAAGACATCGACATAACAAGTTTTAGAGATTTTCCTAAATTTAGAGATTTCTACCCCCTCTGTCTCTCTCTCTCTCTCTTCTTTTTTTCTATTTTAGCAAACGATATAACATAGCTTTTGAAACAAAAACATACTTTAAATCTCTAAAATCTATAATTTAACGCAGGGACGAACCCAAATTTTTTTCAAACGATGACACCATATAATATAATATAAATCTAAAAATAATTACAAAAAATATGGTTTTTATAGGAACGATAAACAACTCCTAAACTTGTACTCGATCGTCTTCATCTTTTGAAACGGTCAATATATACCAAAAAATAATTACAAAAGGTGTGGTTTTTATAGAATTGAGAAACAACTCCTAAATTTATTCTCGGCGTGTCTTCATCTTTTGGAAATGATCGATGACATCTTTATTTTTAACATTATTATGTGCTTTCTTTTCTATGGCGCAAATGAGGGCATAATTCAAAAAATCATCACCAATTCGACTACGTAAATGGCTAAATCTGAAAAGTGCAAACAGAGACCAAAGTCACCAAATAGCCATGTAGCAAGTGAGAATCGTTCGAGAACCGCCACTTGAGAGTTGAGAATCGTTCGAGTCTTCGAGCCGATTTCCGTCACTCACTCACTCGCTGCTGTCTAGTCTTGACTTGCTTGCCGACTTGGATCTGCTCTTGTTTGTTCTCGTAATCTTGTTGGCCGGCTGCCAAGTTTTAATTGGGCTTTGCATATTAGGCTTTTGATTTGGCCATTTGGGCTTTGTTTTATTTGGGTTTCAGTTGTACGATTTGAGTTTCAGAAAAATACAATAGCACATTCTAAAACGATACGGTTGTACCGTTCACAAACCTAAATTTTTTACCCTTCGGCGGAGAAATAATACGATGACACATGCTACCTAAACCACCCAGTTGGATCCGTCCATGTTTTAACATAACAATTGGAGATGTTGTTAAAACAGTACGGGTATTTGGAAATTGAACGTGGCCATCATAAGGGATGGATGCACACATATTTACCACATCATGATGCCATTCTGTCGTATCATCATTCATTTAACGATTCTTCTATTTGTTGTTTTATGGCATCATTTCGAAATGGATCCCGTACTTGATGTTTAATATATGTGACCACATTCATTGAATTGGATGGTTATATTTATTTCATTTGTAGGCATATAAAATTGTAAATATAAAAATCATATGGTCCAAAATTTGCACATTTAGCACCTCAGACAATCGTTTTACATATATATCTTGAATATTTTACTCTGAATTATGATATAAAAAAAGCTTTAATAATGTTTAGATCTCATCTATGTGCATAAGGACGAGCATTTCTCACAACCAATATTTTAAACAGTTTTTACATTGTTATGTAATTATATCTGTATAAAACATATAACGAATAGATCATGGATTCTTGTTAGTATTTAATTTTTGTATAATTAATTTTTATTTTATTTTATATTACCATAATTAATTTGTGACACCATTCTAGATCTAACTTTGACAATATATCTTCAACAGATTTTCTAAAATGAAAAATCAAAAGTCAAAATATGAAAAGATTTTTTTTTATCCATCTTCGATATCTTTTCTATTTTGAAAATTACAATATAAATTATATTATTAAAATATTTAATATTTTAACGAAATATTATTTTCTTTTATATTTGATTTAAAGTCATCTCCAAACACCCCCTTTTTCCTGCCTTCTCCATTTTAACCTCTGATTTACTGATGGTAACTCAAAATCAGGGGCAGGGTTGTAAATCTAGGTGCCATCCATCGTCTCTGCTACTACATTCCAAACATTGCATCAATGGCGGATAAATACTGAATCAGGTTTCGTATACAGAGATCAACACAGAGATACAGACATGAGCTTGTTGTTGGGGAATGGTAGCAATAGCAGTAACCCATTATCATCGTACTGTGTTCAAGAAAATAAACCATGTATTGGGTGGTGGGTTGACGAGTATTTCAAAGATTGTCTCTGCAATCTCAAGGACCAAATCTCGTTCGGATTGGGAATTATAAGCCTTGTTTGTTGGGGTGTAGCTGAAATCCCTCAGATTATCACCAACTTCCGTACTAAATCCAGCCATGGCGTCTCTCTTATCTTCCTCCTAACATGGATTGCAGGGTAGGTGTTTGTGTCAAAGATTTCTTGCCTTCACTTCTCATTTCCAAGATTCAAAGAACTTAATTCGTTTTTCTCCATTTTGATGGTGCAGGGATATCTTTAATCTTGTGGGTTGTCTTCTGGAACCTGCAACAGTGAGTCTTTTCATCCATAATATGGATTCAGACATCTGATTTTAATTTTCTTAATTAACTTTCTTGCATCTTGGTTGTGGTTGCAGTTGCCCACACAATACTACACTGCTATGGTACTACCACACTACTCCTTCCTTCTATTTTTGCTTTTAATTTCGTTTGTTGAAAAATGCTGTCTTTCACAATGTTGAATTAGATATTAATTCTCCTGTAGAAATCATGTTTAATTTGACCTAATTTTCTGATTTGATTCAACAAAAAATGGAACACACACAGCTTTACACAACAAGCACAGTCATCTTGGTGTTGCAGAGCTTGTACTATGATCACATCTATGCATGGTTGAAATCTCGGAAAGCCGATGCAAATGCTAGTCCAGAGGTAAAAAACTTCACTGCTAGATGTCGATTCTGCAATTAGAATCCATTTATAATGATCATGAAGGTTATTGTTATGTGTTAATTTGAGTAGCAGAACACAGGCATTTAACTTCAATATTGATATGTGATGATTCTAAGGTGGAAGAAACTAAGAAACCCCTCAAACCAGCTGCCATTTTAAATTCGCAAAGTCGTGCCATCAAAGCATCCCCATCTCAACGCCCGAACTACTATTACATGTCCGTCTGCTTTTATGTTTACGCACACTATTATTAGTTTAATACGCTGCACCAACTCGTAAAACAGATATAATATTATGTTTGCAGGTCAGCAAGATCAATGGCTGGAAGTTCAACTCCACCTTTTAGAGGTTGTCTATGGACAACAAGAAGCGGCCCAGCCTCGGCTATGGCTGCTGAAAATGATTCTTCTTCAGAAGATGAGTCATCGGTTGAGATACCAAAGACTGCTTCCCAACCTAGGCCAATACCACGCTCTGTAAGTGCATTTCAAATAGGATTCATGACGATTTGTTGTAATTAATAAACGAGCAAGTGGTTTATGTTTATGTTTATGTTTATTTCGATCAGGTGGGTTATGGAGCATTTTTTGGTGCTTCACTGAATATGCCTTCACAGGCCAAGGGTTTGGTTCAAGTTTATGCTTACAGGCAGCTTCTACAAGTATGTATGACCATCGATATTGAAAGATCTAATATTTGATTTTGGTGGTGAATGGTGATCGATCCAATTAGTTTTGCATTGCGTATAGGATGGTGGTGGTGGAAAAAGTGTGTATGGCCAATGGCTGGGCTGGATGATGGCTGCTATATACATGGGCGGTCGCATTCCTCAAATTGTGTTAAATGTGAGTCCTTCCAAGTTATTCATCTAATCATCCATTTCATTGCAATTGATTCATCAAACTTGTAACACATTTGTTGTGATTGTGCCCAGGTGAAAAGAGGCAGTGTTGAGGTGAGATTCTTGCCCATTTAATGACAGACTAGAAACTGTAGATCTGTGTTATATTGAAATCTGCATTAATTCAGGGTTTGAATCCTCTCATGTTCGTGTTTGCACTCGTGGCCAATGCAACTTACGTTGGAAGGTACTACTCGAGATTTCTCATACGATAACTACATATCTTGTGCTTGCACACCTTATGCCATTATGATTTGAATTCGATTGCAGCATTCTTGTAAGAAGTACAGAATGGGAGAGAATTAAAGCAAACATGCCGTGGTTGCTGGATGCTGCAGCCTGTGTGGCACTCGACGCTTTCGTATCCTCATTGTTCGAGTTTTCATGATTAATAGAAATTAAATAAATCACAATCATAAAGCATAAATATGTTTGATAACCTTAATTGTTATAGATCATAATGCAGTACGTCTACTACAGATACTTCTTCCTGAAGCAGCGACTTCCAAACAGCCATCATGAGGTCTACTAGAAGACTTATGTCACCCATCTTCTTTCTACCTAATTGAGTGTTATGGGCAATTATTTGGTTGAAATACATTATTGTTATTAATAATTAGGATGATGGTAGCAACATCTCGAGCGGATCTCATCAAAAAATTAACAAAAAGGTCACTTAACATTGTACAAGAATTCAAGTAATATGAGATTCTTATAAGTATTCTCTCTAACCGTGAATCTTCTATAAATCCATATTTTTTTGCTTATAAAAACCTTGTATTAAAGATGTCCTAAACTTCTTGATAAATTTTACATAAGGATGTGCTAATTGCACCTTTACATGTTCCTAAATGCACCTATATAATAAGGCTTCACATGGGTTGGATTTATCAAGTTGAAGGCATTTGAACAATTCAATCCATTGTTTGCAATTTGAAAATTTTCAACTCAATCCATTGTTTGCGATTTGAAAATTTTCAACTCAACCCAACCCATATTTGATCGGGTTGAAATTTTGGTGCATCATTTTATAATCTAGCTAAGTTTTAAAGCAAGGTTAACAAACTCAAAAAAAAGTGAAGATTCATACAAATAAGAAAATAAAATTACAACTGAAATTGTAATATAATTTGAATATAACTAAATACGAACCGCTCTAGTATACATATGTTAATCAAAGACTTAAAAATTATATTAAATCCATCGGATTCAGGTGACTATAACCCAATAAAAGCATGTGGCTTAATTTTGTATCAACTATGTATCAAGATACATTAAGTTAATTTTTTAGGTTTTTTCAGGTTGGTCAATATTCTAAGGGGAGTGCTAATGGCACCCCCTTAATAGGGGGTGTTGAATGCTTCGGGAATTACTCCATCAAATGTCATAGTCAATTATAATATATTATATTTTTTATTATTATTATTATATATATATACACACATATATACATATGTATATATCCAATTATAATTTTAAGTTGTATTATCTAACTATTTTATATTTTATTATTATTATTATTATATAAACACACA
>NC_037528.1:13694342-13708042 GCF_001531365.2 Cynara cardunculus var. scolymus | reverse complement strand
ATTTATATAAATTAAAATATAATATAAATAAAAAAAAATCAAATCAATAACTTATATTAATGAAAATTAATTTAAAATTAATTAAAATAATAATAAAACAAAAGTTAATGATAACAAAAGGACAAAAAAACCCTAAATACAAAAAAAAATAATCATTAAAGTAGTGTTAGGGGTGCTGACAGCAATTGATAGAGGTGTATTTAGTCCACCCCTATTCTAAACACCCCAACACCTACATATTGACTTACTTTTTACATTTCCGGTCCATTTAATAGTAGGACTAGGAGGTGCATATAGCAATACCCATTTCATAAATTGAAATATTTGAAAACTCTCAAATCAATCTTTACAGCTTCGTGTTTTTTGAATTCTTTGTGATCCTCATTAAAAGCAAAAACAAAACCAAGACTGGACTCTCCAAGTTAAGTTTACATAACGCCGCTGGTGCCTGAATCTAAAAGGCAAAGATTTGTAGGATAATATATTTTTCTATTTCTTCTAACTTTTCAATTTATGTTCAAGTAAATGACTTTTTAGTCCCGTCATCATTTTCACTTGGCCATGGCTCTTCATTGGGGTAACAAGCTTTCCTCCACTCCTTGTATTTCTCCACATCAAACCCTTCACACTTCATCAACTTCTTCTGTTTCGTACGAAACCTGCTCTCAAAGAAGCCTTCGAAAGAGGGCTCTTTTGCCGTCCTCAAGAAAAACGCGTATCCACCCATGAAATAAATCGATGTAACATAAAAACAAATGGGCTCCATTACATCCCATGAGAGCTCCCAAAATGTGAGTCTCATGAATGCTGCCGTCTGGACCACTAGGTATGCCAGACCACCCCATAGTTCTCTTTGAACCATTTTCTTCGCCTTCCTGTCAATGGCTGACTTCCACCGCTCCATCTCTTCCAATTCTTTCACCGGTAGGTTGTGCATGGCTGCCAAATTTGTGGGCAGCAGGCCATGGATGGCTTTCACCACCTGTAATACAAAACTGTTGGTAAAACAAGACTCACCCAACTTCACGTTTTGACACCATTTTTTGGACCCTTTTTATGAAATTTGACGCTTGCTACACATTTTTTTGACCCTAATCAACTTTGACCACCCAAAAATTGGAAAAAGAAAGAAAGAAAAAAAAGAAAGTAAAATAACACTTCTTTGTACAAATTACTTTGCCTACCAAACACACCCAAAAACTCACACACCCATGACCCGTAATCCAACTTGTTCTTTTCTTGAACACAACTACTTGCTAATCCCAATTTTGACCACACCCTATTCTTGAAAATATAGTCAAACCCCCAATCCTTTTTCCAGAGTATGTTTTACCAAATCCAAAACAAAACTGCTATGCTAAGTTGTACATGTACATGTACATGTAACTGGATTTGGCAATCTGGAAAAAGGGTAAAACGATTGATCAATAGAATTAACTCGATCAATCTTCTTCAATCTTGAAAACCTAGGTTCTCTATGAGATACCCTTTGTGCTTGGATTAAAATTATAACTGAAAGAATTGTTTTTGGAAAAAGATTTTTTTGAGTAGTTGCCATGTTTGATCCGGCAAGAAAAGGGTTTTTTTGTTCTTCCTGGGGGTGGGGGAGGAAGACGAATCAAAGTAGTCTCTAGGTCAGTCTCCACCTCAAACAAACGTGTGAAACTACACGTGTTTAGATCTGGTTTCTCATTCTTCCCTGTGGAGAAAAAACATCACACAATAATACAAAAGAGCTCATCAGATTTCGGTCTATCTAAAATGGAATAACTCAAAAATGTATGCAAACCCTAAAAACCCCCAAATGCCTATCATTCGATTCTGTAAAAAACAGAAATGATAAGAACAAAAGCAGCAATTTCTAAGGGTTATTAATTGAAAATTAATGATATTAGGGTTGAAAGAGGTGCCAACCTGTTCAGGCTTGAGGAAGACAACGTCTCCTAATACGATCACGGAACCCGAATCGTCCAGGGCTTTCGCTAGATCTAAACCTTGATCTATGTTCGAACAACCTTCCACACAGATTTCGACGAATTCTTCATACGACACGTGATTTTTATGACAGTTTCTCAACTTCGATTTCAACGTTTCGATTTGCGAAACCCTAAGGATTTTCTTAGCTTGCGCCACCGACAACTCCCCCTCGGAAGATCTCTCCACCGGAGGACGGAGTACATCGAGACGGATCCGGCCTCTGGTAATGTCCATCTCCTTTAGCCTCTCCAACATGCTCTCACCTCTCGATCGGAGGATCTCCGGCATGACGGATGACGCAAGGTACATCGGCCGGCGTTGGAGAAACCTCCGGAAGACCGTCTCGTCTCCTGGATCCGGTGCCACCTTGTCGGGATTGGGTGGCATTAAAACATGAGCGGCGGCGGCAGAGGATGGAGAAATACGGCAATTCCGTAACGTCTGGTTGGAAAATTTGTTGTTGCAGATGTTAAACATCCGGTGAATTAGGTTTTGCTTGAACGCCATTGATGATGGTGTTGGTTTTTGATTGAATTGCAAAGAAGAGAAAATTGGAGTTTTATATAGTGAAAGATTGGGTAAATTGATCGAAGGATGGCAGCCGTAGGCTAATCCGCATTTATAGGAACTTAGTTTTTTATCTCGAGGATAAGATCAAACTTTTCTTTTTCAAACAAAATAATGTTTTAGGGGTTGTTTGTTTATCTCTTAATAGTTTCATTAAAATACAATTTTTAAATCGTTAAGAAGTTAATCTTGTTTGGCAAAAAAAGTTTGTCTCTTAATTGTTCTAAAACCCTCTGAATGATTTTGTATCTTGAGTCTCCCTTAACCATTAAGAGTCATAATTTTATTGTAAATAATTATATTTCATTTTGCATTATATCATTAGAGCATCTTAATCATTATGACCACTTAATAATTCTGCATAAAACCATTCAGGAACTGTCAAACAGTCCCTTAATCTTTTTTTATTAAATATTAAATTGTATCATATCTTTATTTTTCAAACTAAAAAATTAAAAGAATATTTGCAGAATACAGTAATATACATCTCGATTTTAATGTTTTATTATATTATTTGTCGATATCGAAGTTATAATACGATTTTATGTGTTTTTAAAAAAGCAATAACGATTTTATTTTTGAATAAAATATAAATTTGAATAAAATATATCAATGTTAGTATCAAATTAACTATTTAAAAGTTCTTATTTTTATGTAATTTCTTAAAAAAATTATAATTTAATTTAAGTTTAATAACGAAGTAATTTATTTTTGGTTTAATAATATAATATTTTATAAAGATAATAATAAAGTATTCTGTTAGAACTCAATGATTATCCTAATTATATTTTAGATTTTTCACATTTAAAATAAGATATTTATCATGTATTTGATTATGTTTATTGCAGTTACTTACACGAATTCATATATGGAATTTTAATATGTTGTACTTACGCACAATTTACTCACAATATTGAATTCTAAGTAACATGCATCAATAAACAGTACTTTATATATAAAAAATGGTTTTAAGAATTCTTATCAAATGTTTTATAATATAGTATAGATTAAGAATTCCAACTATTATTTTTATTTTTATCTTTCTTAATTTTGTTTTATGGTTTAAGATAGCAATAATATTTTAGATTGGCTATTAATTTTGTTATGGTTTAACGTTTATCTTGTATTTGATTATATTTATCAGTTAATTTATGGAATTTAAATATGAAGATTTAAGATATTGATAGATTTATAATTAATGTTTTAATAGTTGTAGGCATGAAAAATTAAGATTTTTTCAAATGCTTTATTATATAGTATAGATATATATTTGTTTTTTTTTCCAATTATGAAAATATATTGTGCTTTGCTTTTTGTGTCCGGCTTCTTCAGACCGTGTTTTTTTTCAAGTGGATTAATGTCAACGTCCAAGCGCTCGCCCACCGGTAATTGGAAGTATAAACGAGAACAGACAAACTAAACCAAAAGATGGAGTTGTTAACTACCTATATGAACGACCTACTCCTACGACTTGCCTATTTATATCAACTATTTGGCTACTTCTCATCTTGCTTTATATTTTTTTCCGAAAGACGTAGAAAACCGTCAACTGGCTTTTGTGATTACTTTAAACTAGGACCGTCGAGTTCATTTCAAGCACAATTGACCACCATTAAGCATTGTCCGAACTCCCAACCTAAGTTTATGACACATGGCAAGCAACGGAGAACCTACCTAACGTAAATCAAATAATTTGAAAAAGGAAAAATCAAAAAAACGCATAGAAAGAATCACATAATCATAAAAGATTCTGTATTGTTAATTGACAAATTAAGAAGCCTAAAAAACGGAATATTACCCAAAAAGACCATACATGCATTTCAAATCATGATTATTAATGATAAAAAAAGGAAATCACTGAATCTGGCGTGGGGGATGGATTTAAAGCATGAAAATGGGAATGACGTGGACCCAGAGAAAGAAAAGAGGAGCACGTAGAAACTTCTCTTTTATCGCGACGTTTCAAACCTTACCCTTAAACTTATTTGAGTCAAACCAAGTTGGATGCAATCTTATACGTCATGCCAACATGATAATCTGTTAACGATTAGATTGATTATTCAAGTATTTAAATGTTTTGAGATGTCACGTCTTATTAATCAAAATAATGGTTATGGAAAATATTTTTCATGTAATTTGTCTTATTTGCAATTCATCTAACGATAAGGTACGAAAATGAAATATCTCCATATTGTAGGGGGTAATAGTGTAAGATGATCAAACGATTTGAGGAAAATAAGATCCGAGAGACGTAGTAAAACCTGGCCTGGATACAACCTGTCATATTTATCATATTCAACTTTTTTTTTTTTTCAAAAATAAAATAAGTTATTTAACAATCGATTTGTTATCATTAAAAAAAAGAGTTATTAATTCCATATATATATAGGATTATTTTATATTAAAAAATCCGGAAATAATGGTATAACGATGTATCTGAAATTTGAACGGTGGAGTCATTGCAACGTCAGATTGTCCGAAAAAAAGGTACGCCCCCACCTAATTATTCTCAATCATTCAATAAACAAATTTAAATTACATTTATAAATCAATTGGATAAAAACCTAGGAATTTGTGTTAACGTCAAACACTCAAAAGATATGCGCGGTGATATTATCATACTATTCACTATTATTTCTGCTTTAATTTTATTCATATATTCTTCTAATAAAACATATCATTTTTCTAAAAATAAGATAATAATTTTAAAAAATCACATTTAATTATTTATTTTAATAATAATTATATTAGTAAAATATTTAATATATTTGATAAAATATTTTTTTCTTCTTCTAAACGTTTGTTTTAATATTTTTTGGAAGTATTGAAATAATAATTTATTTCTATATTAAGAGATTTCTCTAAATTTAAAGAATTTTAGAATATATTATATTTTTTATTCTAAAATAAAGTTTCAAAAGTCAAAATCTTTAGAAAGAATATATTAAACTCCAACATCTACTCTATTTTAATCATTCTAAGAACATCTCAAACAGATTTTTTATTAAAATTTCAAAATGAAGAACCAAAAGTCAAAATCTCCAAAAAAAATTACATTTATCTCCAACAGATTATCCATTCTAAAGAATCCGATATTGATTATAATTTTAAAATATTTCATTCATTTATTAAAATATTATATTTCTCTAAATATTTATTTTTCAATTTTCTTATCGGTGGTTTCACTTGGTAATCATTTTTTATGTGTTCTTCATATTTGGAGAAAAAAAAACTCTTATCTCTCTCCTAGTTTCTTCATTTTGGAGATAGTTTTGAGGAAGCTCTTGGAGTAAAATATTAACTCAAAATTTTTATTTTCTGGGTTTTTGAAAAAAGCTATTGGAGATGTTATAACATCAACTATATTATTAAAATATTCAATATATCTAATAAAATATTATTCCCCTTTCCTAAACATTATTTTCAATTCTTTTACTGGTGAGAAATATTAAAATAATAATTTCTTTCTCTATTAAAAAATTTCTTTAAATTTAGAGATTTTTACAATTTCTCTTATCTTTTCTCTATTTTAGTATATAAGATAATATAGTTATTGAAGCCAAAAAAAATTGCTAAAATCCTTTCTTTTTCTTTCTTCATTTTAACATGGTTATTGAAGATGCGATTCTCTACTTTTTCGATCGATAAAATTTTATATAAGTTTATTTTTTTAAATATGAATTGGATAAATAATACAAACCATTAATGTAATGTTACATCATTATATAAGTACTTTAAAAATCATGTTAAATAATATTTGATAAAATCATATTTTATATTTAAATTTATGTATAAAAAAATAAAAATAAAAGATATCAAGGAAATTATTGTGTTTGATTTGATGCAAAAGAGAGCAAGCTACAATTTTGGTCTACTAAGGTTTAGCGAAATATTTGAAAGTGTGATTTAAATATGGTGGAATGATTTTATATATGATTTTAGTGAGAAATATGGATAGGGTTAATGAGGTCCCATTTGCTCAGTAAAATGCATATATGGAAGATGAAAACTATACTTATTCACTATGATTTTCGTTCTTGTGGTTTATAATTTATTATATTTTTGTCCATAATCTCTAAAAAAATGCTCTTTAGGTCTTTTTACCATTTTATTTAAGTTTATAATATGAAATGAATAATTATATATTATTTTATATTTTAAATATATATTATCTTATGGAAATTAATTAAAACATCCATTTTCAGGCTCTGATTTCATCTTTAGTCATTTTTTTCCAAATGGCAACTCCTCAATGTAAAAAAAATAAGAAGTTTTTAAACCAAATTCACAAATGTAGTAACCGAATCTGTAAATTGTCTCAATCCGCAAGGAATAGTTTTGGACCAAATTCAAAATCGGAGATGCTGAGTAATTATTCATAATGATATTTATTTGTAACTAGTTTTTGTCCAATGACCATAAAAGAAATAAATATATGATGAAATAATTATTTTGTATAATACAACAAAATTATTTGAATGACACACAAATACTTATAAAATAAATGAAATTGCAAAAATAAGCAATTTATCCACCATATAAATGTTGCATTCTTTTGCTTTCAAAATAATTACGATGTTTAATTCCGTACATGATTTGATTAATTATAAATCAAGATCCTTACATAAAACCATAAACCAAATCAAACGAAAGAGGTGGGGAATATTCTTTAGGTATCATGAGAATATTCTGATTTTTATTCGGATACAATACCATAAACTTATTATTGGTTATGAAGTAAATATTTAAACTGTTTTTTTTAATTAATGATAACATTAATTATTTTGGTATAAAATAGAAAGTGACTAAATGTCATACCTAAACGCATAACTGACAGGTACATGTTCTGTTTTATCTGCCCATGCCCATATGAGTCATGCTCAAAAATGGAATGGAATAGTGTAAGGGTCATTATTCTTGTATTCTTTTTGTATTGCAATCAACGTGGACCAAAAGTAGAGTAAACGATGGTACTTTAAAATCGATATTTTGTGAGATTAAAATACGTATAAAAGTAATTACAACATTTTGCTATGGAAAACATTAGTCATTAATATTGAATATATTTAACATGTATCGTTAGGGGTGGACACAATGGTTAAAAGGTGAGGGGAAAGGACCTCAGTGAAAAAGTCAAAAAAAAAATACCTAGGTTAAAATACTCTCTCTTCATTAGTTACCTTTCACTTTCCCCCGTTAGATTTTTCCAAGGGACCCCGCTAGTTGTCAGGATTTCCAGTTTAACGGTGCCCACTCCGGCACTCTCCACCAGCAGCCGCCCGACGACCAGGTTTGTTTTCGGTTACTGCTTCGTTTCTCCATTTCTACTTCTGCTTCTGCTCACGAGCCATTCATCGTTGTTTACCGTTTCTGCTTTCATCTCTGATAAGTGAATAGCAATTATTTTTTTCTGTTTATAGCACCATTCATTTCTGATTTTTGCTTACAGCTTACTGCTTCTGCTTATTTTTCTGTTTACATCACCATTCATTTCTAATTTCTGCTTACAGCTTACTGCTTATTTACTGCTTCTGCTTATTGCTTTCCAATTTTTTTAGTCTGCTTCTGCTTTCCATTTTCTTAGTCAAGTAACAACAAAATATGCTAAACAATCAAGTTTTGGTTACTGCTTGATGCTTCTACTTATTGCTTCTGTTACTATTTCTGCTTTCCACTTTTTTAGTCGAGCAACACTGCAACAGGCTTTATGTTGTTGCTTTCCATTTTTCTTAGTCGAACAACATGCTTGAATTTGATGCTTCTGCTTCTGATTACTGCTTCTTGATGTTTTTGCTTGTGCTTACTGTTGGAGACTGCTTACTCCATTTCTGCTTACTTTTTGAGTTTTTGCCTTTTGGCTTTTGCTTCACTAGAGAAAATTGAGGTTTTTAAGCTTTTGGTAAACAGTTTAAGTGACCCCAGTGTATAAAATTTCTAGATCTGCCACTGTGTATCGTAACATTTAATTTTATAAATAACTGAATAATTTTTTGTTGAACAAGTGTAAATAGACCAATATTAAATTAGGATTGGGTCTCTTTCAATATTTGTAAGTTACTTTGTATCTCTTTCTAATGCAATATCTTTAATCAGATTCGTACGAGTTACAAGAAGAAGCCAACATGCTGAGATCACAAGTTGAGTTTGAGATTGGTGGTGCTATTTATTTCGGTTATTAGTTGTTTTCTAGTCTCTTGTGTTTTCGTTAGTGCTTTTTCGGGTTTGGTGGGCTTGGCCTTTTGTGTTGTTTGAATTATTTTGGCTACAAGTGATGTTTCTTATTGCAAACCTTGTGTGTGAATTTCTTTCATTATTCGTATATGTCGTGTTTTGATTTCTTTCATTATGAATTACGAGTTGTTTGTTTTGTTGAAAAAAAATTATATATATACACATATATATAATCAAGGTTAGAAAACCACCCATATATTTTTCTTGTAGCTGTTTATTATATGTGTATCACATCACAAAAAGTATTGTATAAGAAGGGAAGTTATGGTGATAAGCATAAAAAGAGAACTGAACTCTTGATCACTTTTAGTCTCATGTTTGCCTATGAGTCGTGCTTTAGAAGAGAATTGATTCGGTACATCTCGGACCACATCATTAGTGTTGACATTCAATTAGGATTGATACAAAAGTGGAAATCTCTTCTTATTATTCTCACAATAACTTCCCTTCTTACCGAAACACAACTCTCACCTCACATAGGACCAGGTGAAAGAGGTTGCAAATACCTATTTCGTCGTCATCTCTAAACACAACAAAAATTAAGAAACTTCGATAACAAATTTACAAGAAAAAAGTGTATTGAATTTACCTTTAGATATAAAACAACCTCTATAAGCATGAATAAATATTTTTAACTCAATTTAAAAAAAAGTTATGGTGAAAGTTTTAATGACATATAGATTTGTAGAATAAATGGTAAATGAAAAATTAATGTAATATCCGTTGAAAATGTCAAATTTGAGTGTTTAAAACAAAATTATTGTTTTAAATGAAAAACAAAACGAAACATCTGAATAATAAAAAGGAGTCATCATTTTAATCATAAGCTTCTTTAAAAGCTATTTAAACCAATGATATTGTCACATTGTATTAGAATTGAACATGGTAGTTTCAATGGCATAAATGATCTTATAAATCGTTGAAACTCAATGCACATTATCTTGAAAAAGAGGATTAGACTTGTATTTGTCAGTTGGATGGATGTTAAGAGTTAGGAAGATGGAGAGGTAGAGAGTGTGGAACAGGCAGGGTTGGAGAGCCCAAACATGTACGATAAATTGAGAGATGATTATTTTTTATACTACAAGATTGATTTCATAGAACGCTTAAAATAAAAGAAGTCTCCTAAAAGTACTTTATAGAACTTAAGTTTATAGGACCGAACTAAAAATCATCATATCTAAAAGTGTTACAATAGCTTTATAAGATGCTTTGGGGTGGCTGCTTGACGATGACAATAGTAGCATGGTGGTCGATGAGGCGCGGTAGGGGTGTGATGACAACAATAGTGACATAGTGGTCGGTTGGGAAGGGTTAGGGAGGTTTGGAGGTGGGATGGATGGTGACATCCGTGATGATGACAAAAGCGGCGTGGTTGTTAGTGGGTGGGGGTAGGTGGTGGGGTGGTAGTTGTAACAACAACATCAGTGGCATGGTAGTCGGGTGGCGGGTTGTTGTGGGTGCGGTGGCATTTTTGACGACGACATTAATGGCACAGGGGTGGTTGTGACAACGACAATAGTGGTGTGGTGGCTGGGGGTTAAGGGTTGGGATAGGGTGGGTGGCGATTGTGAAGAAAGACAGTAGTGTTGTGGTCGTGGGTTAGGGGTAGGGGTGTGACAGTTACAGTAGTAGCATGGTCGTGGTTGGGTGGGCGGTGTTGGTTAAATTCGATGTAAAGAGATGAAATTTAATTTGTTCACTTATACTAAGTGAGACTCTCATTTTGAATGTTACCTACACATCATTTGTGTGAGTTTTCTTTCATTTTAGTTATGTTTTTTCTTTTATGTTCGTGTTTCTTCTTTATATTATTTTATCTTCATTTGGAGCTGTTAAGAATGCTTTATGGTTATATGCACCATTTTTGGGTTAAATGTTGAATTGTGAAATATGCACACTGTGAGGAGCAACGTTAATTTGAGGACAAAGCTGGAAATATCATTTTTTTTTGCGTGTAATCTTATGCTTATTTCAACTACGTTAGGGCAATATTGAAGGACAAACTCTTGATGCAAAGGAAGACGAAGATAAGATATAGGTAAGGAATGAAGATATGGAAAGATTTCTTGAAGATTTGGAAAAGATCACTTGGAGGGTGGTTCAATGTAGAAGTTCCAACAACTTATTTTTATATTTTATAGTTGTAGTTGTAATTTATTTTTCAAGTTTTTAATTTGTAGTTGTTGCCCACTGTGGAGACACCATGGGCACATTTTGTATTTTAAAGCAACACTTGTGAGTTGTGTGTTGTTATCATTGCTAATTCTTAAGCTTGGTCAATTGAATCGAGACTTAAACTTAATGCGGATAAGCTGATCACTTTGAAGTGTTAATATTAGATATTTGACCCAAAGATGGTCGGATTTAAGATACAGCTTAAGTGATGCACAAAGATTTGATAAAGTCTTTGATAATCACGTAAATATACGGGTTTTGTATGATTTGCTAAAGGTTCAAACTTTTTTTTTTGATTAACCTGGATATCCGATCCTTGATCGAGTTTTGTATCGCAAAGATATTTGGGTACAAATCTTCATACTAATTAAACTTGACATTTTTATCAACTTATCCAAATTGGCAATATTAAGAATCGGTAATGGTGGGCACTTTGTTCGCAGGAACAACTTTTAATTTATTATGAGCTCAAACAATGGATCCAAAGTCTATAAAGATTTACTTTAGAGAGATCAGGATCTTTATAGACGTTTTTGTGACAAAGTATTTGATCATCTTGTTACTACTAGTCTCTCAAGTGACATTTACACCCATGCCCATTATTAGTTTCTTGTTTATATTTCATTGTTAAAATCACCAACTCAGTCAAATATATATTTTTCTTCTCTAATTGAAATCATTGTATTCTCAACTTACTACTCGAAACTTTGAAGTCTGCTATCTGTGGATACGATCTCGGTATTTTCACCACTTCGTTACCTGAAAGCGAACTCAATAATGGTGTATACTTGCACCATTATTGTGCCACATTTTATGTGCATGTGTATTTTTGCTACCACTAAGGAATGATGAATTCATTAATTTGTGGAATTCAAATGATTTCTACATTTTCATTATGTGAACAAACCATAGAATGTGGAATTTGGTCAAATGAATTATCCATTTCAATTCTTTTAAAATCAGATTCTTTGATAATTGAAATTTCATTCTATGAACCAAATAGTCCTGAGAATCTTTAAGATAAAAACCTTGTAGTTGTTCCTCAGGTTTTCAATTTTTTTTTTTCCAATTTTCCTCTAGAAACTCTTCTCTCTCTCTCTCTCTCTCTCTCTCTCTCTATATATATATATATATATATATATATATATGTGTATGTGTGTGTGTGTATATATATGTATAGGGGCAGGTTCAAATGAAAACCATGTCATTCTAAAAAACCGTGTAAACCAAAATCGACCAATAGGAAAATTCCATTATTTTTTAATTAAATTTAATCAATAAGGTCACTTTGGTCATTTTCATTTTTTTTTTCATAAATAAGGAAGTTATTAAGGAATATTAAATAAAGAAATTTAATAATGGAAATTATATAAACGGAATGATTTAAAGATTTTAATATTTTATAATATTAAAAATTGATTTGTTTTTTTTTTTATTCAATGAAGCTGGAAACATTTATGAAGATTTTATCTTGTTATGTAATGAATGAATGATTTGATGTTCATTGTATCAAAAATTACCGGTTATGAACCTGTTTCATATGAAAATGTTTTAAAATGAAAAGGTTTCATATTACCATAGCATAATATATTAATGTTCATATGAAAATGTTTTAAAATGAAAAGGTTTCATATTACCATAGCATAATATATTAATGTTCATATGAAAAGGTTTCATTACGAAGAAACGGTTGCATATTATATTAAATGCATAATGAAAAGGTTTCATAATGATGAAACATGTTCATAATGAAACTGTTTCATAATGAAAAGGTTCATATGGGGCAAATTTCATGAAACTGTTTCATAATGAAAAGGTTCATATGGGGCAAATTTCATGAAACTGTTTCATAATGATGAAGCATGTTCATAATCTAATACTCTAGGCATATTGTCCAAATTAATACTCTAGGCATATTATCCACTTTAATGAAAAGGTTTAATGAAACTGTTTCATAATAAAAAGGTTCATAATGATGAATCATGTTCATATGAGTGGAATAAGGAAAATGAACTATTTATGCAACGGTTTCATCAAATGTTTCAAAACAGTTGAAAAATCGAAATAATATAATCTCTCTATTTCCTAATGAAAATATTGTAATGAATAGTTTCATAAACAAAGTTCAAAAAACAATGGTCATGAAACTGTTTCAATGTGAAAATGTTTCATTGTAAAATGGTTTATTTGCTCTGTTTATGCATATTATACGTGTTAATGAAATAGGTGTTTTGTGATTGAAGTTTCATGGTTATCCTTGTTGCTTTGTGATTGAATGTACATCTAGGTTCATGGTGAACCATGTTGCTTTGTGATTAAAGTTGATCTGTTTAGTTGGTAGGATGAAAATGAAACAGGTGTGTAATGTATTGTGTTCTTTTATGAAATAAATATATGATGAAACGGGTGCATGTTATATTTTGTTCTTTATGGAATTAATGTTAATGTGAAAAGGTTTCATTATAAAATGGTTCATTGATATTATATTAATGTTAACTTTTGTTTATGGAATTAATATTATATTGATGTTAACTTTTATTTATTTGGAATTAATGTTATATTGATGTTAACTTTTGTTTACCAATTTGCCCTTATCATTGAAATAAAATATTTTTTTAATATTTTTTATTTTTTAATTTCCTAAAATAAAGTAAACTAATCTTAGTCATTGATCAAGAAAATGGACGGATGAGATTGGTTTACACGATTTACACAAATGGGGCAAGTTTTTATTTGAACGCTCCTCT
>NC_037528.1:13686447-13693337 GCF_001531365.2 Cynara cardunculus var. scolymus | reverse complement strand
TGATACATGATGAATTGTATTTGAAGTTGAACCGAGCAGTGGTTAGAATGATCATGAAACAGGTGCATATTGGGATTTGTTCTGCATGAAATATATGTATCATGCAACGGGTGCATCATGGAATAATCAACGTGAAACAATTTCATGTAAAAATATGTAAYGAAAAAAATTCATGTAAAAATATAATGAAAWACATTCATAGGTAATGAAATAATTCATAATGGATTTTGTTCGATATGAAGTTAATCTGCTTGTATGCAGTTTCTTACGTGAAAATGTTTCATTACAAAAYAGTTAAAGAAACGCATTCATGATAATGAAAATGTTTCATTACCTGTAGAATCATGCACGACTCTYTTCTTCCCCCTCTTCTTCATTTGTTGGTTAACGAACTCAATGTCGATACCTTCATCATCGAGCTCAACTGGTCTGTCTTTGTTGTTAGTAAACTTCGAAAAACTATGCATCTCCCTCAATCTATGGCTATAACGCCTCCGACCTGTGAAAGATCAAGGGATTACAKGCGACAATTAGATCCAAAATCACTGTTAGGGTTCTGAAAAATCGAAAACGATATGAATTAATATAACATACCTCCATTATTGCCGACCATTTTTCTTGAATATGCTGATGATCGATGATTTTGGAAACACTATATTCGATTGGGAAGAAGTGATACCTTTGCAGTGATTTGGGAATGTTCGCGATGAAGACGGGATTCTGATGAAAGACTGCGATTAGGAGCTTAGGAATTGTTAATTACGTTTACCATTATACCCTTATTGATTAAATAAACTGAATTTTTATTTTTATTTTTTTTTAATTTCCATAAATAAAGCCTACAAATCTTGACCATTGATCAAGAAAATGGATGRTTRAGATTGGTTCACACGGTTTACACAAACGGAGAGGGTTCGCATTTGAACGCTCCTCTATATATATATATATATATATAGAGAGAGAGAGAGAGAGAGAGAGAGAGGGGTTCATACAAGAATGATACCTATTTAAGAAAAATAAGAGAATGGCCAAATTACGTATAAAATCACATGTGGTTTTACATTAACGGCCAAAAAAGTGTACGGACGACCCTATGGCCGCGTGGCAAGGTAACATGAATCACATGTGATTTTGTAAGTGATCATAGTGTAAAATCACATGTGATTCAATCATTTTCTTATTTTCTTAAATATGTATCATTCTCATATTAACTCAACTCTCTCTCTCTCTCTCTCTCTCTCTCTCTCTCTCTGTGTATATATCAGTTTCAATAGAAAACCCTACACATATATCTGTAACCAACATGTAAATTTACATAATGAAAATTTTACTTCAAAATTACACAATCACACCTGTGTCTACATCAATTATGTCTTCAACCACAAGGGTGGTGCCTGATTGGTTTGAGCTTGGCTCCAAAGATCAAAAGTACCAGGAGGTCCAGCTTCAAATCCAAGAAGGAATAAAAATCCTCTTGTGGCCACGGAGGTTCAAATGTGTTGACTCCGGGTTATATGCAAAGCAGGTGATTGCCGTGGGATTAGTCGGCTCGCATAGCAGGTTGGATATCCAAGTTAATCAAAAAAAATTATGTCTTCAAATTTTACTCTAATTTATAGGGTCACAAAATCAACAAAGAAATCCAAGGTGTAGTCAATGAAATTAATAAACAGTTGGTGTTCATCAAACTTTCTTCATCTTAATATCAAAGAAATCATCAAACACTAGTATTCACAACCAAAAAGGAGATGGAAGAGAAAACATACCATAAGGGAATCGGAGGAACTCGAATCACAAAAATTGCTGCTTCAAGCATAGATTTATAGAAACACGAAAGGGGTAATACTGGAAAACGGAAGATGTTGCATGGGAAAAGTGATGGCCAAGGGATGGGCCTGTTAAGACGCAATCTAACTGAACAAGACCACGTCTAATCAAATAACTCCCAAACAAACAACGGTTTACTGAATAAGACCCTCATCTCATCTAGCCATCAAGTCCCAAACAAACACCACCTATCTAAATATTGGGTGGATGGTTGTGCTTATTCCAAGCCATCATCGCCCGCCATGGAAATGCCATTTTATCTTGAAGTAAGCAGGTAAAAGGGGAAGCCATACACAGAAAAGTCAATAAATTGATATTGGATCAGTCTAATGGCATGCTAATATGCCATTCTACAACCAGCAGATGATCTCATAGAAGTGCTTCGAACATGTTCATGATACATAATCCCTGGCAAACAACAGGTTACAAGTCATTTCTTCTGTAGATTCTTGATTTTCAGAAAAATGAGTGTTTTGCATCCGTTTTTTCTCTTTTCTGTAAAGCTCAAACTCAACAACTCTACCACTTTTTTCAAGACCAGCCAACAACACGTTATAAGTTCCAAGAGCGACAGGAATCCCTGCCTCCTTCATGTCTTTGAATGTTTGGAGTCCTTTAGAAGCATTTCTTGAAGCAAAGTAGGCTGCCATTAAAGCAGTGTAGGTCGTCGTGCTTTTTTCATTATCGGGCAACAAACTAAACACTTTTGCAGCTGAAATGGACCTTCTAGCACACCCGAGCTTATATATCAACAGTGCACTTTGATTAATTCCAAGAAAGATTCCGTCTTTGATCATTTCTTCAACGATATCCACAATTTTTGGGAAAGAATTCGTCCTAATAAACAAACCCACCAAGGAAAGATATGAAATTTTCTCAAAGTGTATCCCCTGTTTCTTGCCATACTCATAAGCCAAAACAGCACCATCAGGTTTATCATGAGCAATATATGCTTCAATAACTGAGGAAACAATCCCAGGAGTCAACGAAACGTTCTTGTCCATCATCGCTTTAAGTAAGAAGTCAACACCAACAAAGTGTTTTCTGGTCAAAAGATTTAACACAAGGCGTTGGTCTATGGAGTTTGTATCAGAAATTGTACCATCTAGGGGTTCCACTTTCTTGTATTGAATAGATAAATGACGATTTGATTCCTTGAGGAGAACATCGCTTTGCCCTGCACTTCTTAAAGTTTCAAGAGCTTTTGTATATACAGGTTGGCGAAGAACAAGCAAGTTTTCTTTCATATACTGAAGAATTTTCATCATAACCAATGTTTCCCCTGCTTTGCAACAATTTTCAACTAGGATGTTGCATGTAGCTTTATCAGGTTGTACTCCTGCTTCTTGCATCTTGATAAAGATCTCTAGGACCTCACCGAATTTGCCTGAAACCAATTGCAAAGAACTATAATTGCTCTAAGAACAATCTTGCATGTCAAAAGAATATGAATACACAAAGACTTCCCTACAAAAAACAGATCCAAGAATCTGAGTCCTAAGGCGGTAAGGCATATGCTTGATCAATGTATTATCAAAATATAAAATCAATTGATGGTTGTTTTAAAGCCAAACTTTGATTGCCAAAGGATGACAACGGTTAGTGAAAAGAGAGAAACTGGCACAACATTACTTGTTTCTGACATCTTGAGTCCGGATCACTTTAATATTAGATGCATACTACCAACATAAGCATTCATCATTTAAGTTAATTAACAGCTTTAACTGTAGCAACAATGAGGTACTTTATGCTAAATTGATCTTGATCCTGAAACTCTTGCTAGCTTAACTTATCTAGCATGTCAGCTGATCCAATCATGATTTTGATTTGCCTATCCACTTTGCCAATGTTTGGGTGATGGTATCTATTTACTGCAACTGTACTGCTGCATACACAAGGAGATACCTTATCCCCATATATCTTGTGTTATCTTTGTTCGAATTTTCTCTATATATTTATGCACACATATATAGGAGATAACATGAAGAGGGCTATTTTTAGAGGGCTCAATTGTATCCTTCACTATCCATCAACAGTTGTCATTAAGATAAACAATTATGATGAAATTCTACCACTATAGGTTATCAAAAGATGAACACGTAAAAAGATTTAACCATTTAACAAAATGCAAACCATCACACCTATATGCATAAATGTATTTAACCTAGAGTAGATAGGAAATAACTACAAAGCAGAAAATATAACAAAAGAAAACGATAATGCTAACGTAAAGAAAAATCACACTCACCACAACCAGCAAGATGCTCCATTAAGATGGTGTAAGTAAAACAGTTTGGTGGGCAACCAGACCGAATCATCTCCCTGTAAACTTTAGTAGCCTCCTTGACTCTACCGTGATCAAACAAAACCTTCATATAAGCAGTGTAAGAAACAACAGTTGGATAAAGTCCCTCATCTTTCATCTCCTTCCATAACTTCACAGACCCCTCAACATCCCCATCATTTGAAAGCCAATGCAACATCGAAGTATAAGTAACCACATCAACTTTAATCCCTTTCTCTTGCATTTGCTGGTAAACGAACTTCATCGATGAAATTCTCTTTGCTTCCCCAAAAATATCAATCATTGTGGTGTAAGTAAACTGATCATGCTTGAATTTTTTTAATCCAGATGCCCAATTGAAGAAAAGCCAAGCCTTTTCCATTGGAGGGTGGGTTTTGAGAACTTGATTGATTGTGTAAGAATCCCATTTAATGTTAAGGGCTTCCAGGTGTTGTTGAGCAGAATCCCAAGTTGAATACCTAAGTATGTTTGATATGTTTCTGATTGTATCTTTCATGTAGACTCTAGGGTTTACTACATTATCTTGGATGTATGATTTGTTAGTTTTCTTAAACTTTCTGGAGATTTTCTTAATGGGTTTGAATTGGGTTTGTGAGTGAAAACAACTAACGAGGGTGTTTGCATAGCAAAAAGGCGAACAAACACAAACACGCAAAATGGGTTTGTAATTTCTGAGAAATCGAAAGGTAAAATAAGAAGCAACCATGAATGTTAAAGCAAGGGGAGGTTTGAATCTTGGAGATGTTTGGCTTGAGTGTGTGTACCTGCTACTCCAGTAAGCCGCTAGGAGAGGAAAGAGGGGGTACGTGGAGGAGGGTGATTAACAGGTTACGGTGGTTTGGGTCTGGCCATGGGAACACGGCGGAGAGGAGAGGGGTTCCGTCTAAAAATTGTTCCTTTTTTCCTTTTCTTTTCACCCTTTGAGGGGTGGTTGTACACGAAGGTTGATCCCTTCCTTATTCGCTCAGCTGAAGCTGAAGCTGAAGAAAGGGTCTTGTTTGCATTCAGTCCACAGTGTTTCCTTTATGGGTTTCTAGTCTGAAATTGGGTTTTTTTGTTTTTGATTTTTTCTACTAGGCTGGGAGAAAAACCCAATCATGATGGGGTTCTTTGTTAACAAAGAATGAATAGGAAAGAAGCGAAAAGATAAAAAGGGTAGATTTATTAATTTGTATCCGGTTTATTCAATTCAATAATCGAACATCTTTTTAGTCTAATCCATAAAGACAATCAAATTCCCACATAAATCTTAACCCACATAGGGGTTGGGTGCTTGATTTTTCATTAAGTCATGTATGGATAAAGTATCTGTATCATATAGTTGTCTGTATGGATGGAACTAAATTGGTGTTCGGTTGTTGTGCTGAATAAACAATCTGAGTAATATAAATGACTATTTTACCCTTTAATTTATATTAACAATCTTTGTAAATAAAATTTTACAATAAATAACAATATTTGTAGTAACTTTTAGAAAAAGTAGTAGATTAAAAACAAATCAAATATAATCAAGAAACTCGTATCAAGAACAACAAATAAATCAAATATATTCAGTTGTTGAATCAAATTAAACCGAAATAAAGAAAAACCCAAATCGATGAACCCTAAATAAAAAAACCCCTAGAAAGGTCATAACCATATTTAAAAGGAGGTGAAGTGTAAAGCATTTGAATCTCTCCTTCATAGAAATCGAGGGTTTGAGAGATCTATGAGATAGGATTTCTTCAAGAAGGGTCATAACCATATTTTTGAGGGATTTTTCTTCATATCTAAGCAACGGATTTGAGAGATTTTTTAGGAGAAGAAAGCTAATTGCTGACCGGAAAAGAGACTGGCGAAAAGAGAAGCAAATATTTTAATGGTTGTTGGAGAAATCAAAAGTTTGGAGAAATAAAAAACGTCTGTAGAAATCAAGAGCTTGGCGGTCGAAGAAGCAAAAGTGTGTGAGCTTGGAGAAAAGTCGGTAAACCACAACTACAAATCGTAAACCTAGCTACATATCGAAAACCATAGAAGAAATCAGAGGCAGAGGTTGAAGAAGATGAGCACCATGAAGCTTGAATGGAAACTTGGAAGGTGAAGTGATGTTGGAACTTGGAGCGTGTAAAATAGGGGGGTTTTTTTTATGGAAGGGTAGTTGAGGAATTAATGGGAAATTAAATGGCTGAGTCTAAAGGAGTATCATTTACGAGCTGAGCAATTAAGTCATTTGCTTATCAAATAAGCCACAACTGAACAAGTATTTATGGTTGAGCGAATAAGTCATATAGGCTATACAACTCATTAATCCATAACCGAACAACCCCTTAATTGTTATATCTAAAATCAATTTTTGCTTTAATTTCCCTCACGAAACGTTTTCATCTTCTCTGCTTTCTTTATGCATTTTTTCAATATTAAAAATATTCATAATTATATGCACTGATAGTTTTTATTTCGTGTTCTACAATTCAAATTCATCTCTCGTGCTAACATTATTAGAGGAGTGTCCATTAAGTTTATCATGTATTCCTTATGTGAGGGGCAAAATAGTCTTTTAATATCAATCTCTTATTTTATTTAAAAAATAAAGATGAAAATAACCGGGGAGGCTAATGGCACCCCTATCCCTTATATAATGATGTGTTTTTTGTTTTCCTTTTGTATTTTTTTTTTTTGTCTTTTTCCTTTTTATACTGATTTTTTATACTTATTTTATTTAATTATGAATATATTACTATTATAAATATTATTTATTATTATGTAAAAATATTATTTT
>NC_037528.1:13679043-13685644 GCF_001531365.2 Cynara cardunculus var. scolymus | reverse complement strand
AATTAAAATAACTAATTAATTATAAAAAGTAACTTTTTGAATTAAACTATTTTAAGTTTTTAAAATAATTACAATAAGAATTTAATGCTAATATATATATATATATATATATATATAGAGAGAGAGAGAGAGAGAGAGAGGATCAAATGAAAACCGTCTAATACTTAAAAACTGTGTAAACTAATTTCGACCAATAGAAAAAATTCTTTTTTACTTAATTAAATAATTATTAAGAGTAGAATTGTCATTTACATTGTTTTCTATTAAATATGGAAATTATTAATAAATTTTAATTAAGGTAACATAATAAAGAAAATTTTATAAATTATAATAATTAAATTAGAATTTTATAAATTGAACATAGTTATTTGGTTTCTCGGTTTATTAGTGGTAATAATATGAAAATCGAAAATTATTATATCCATTAATCCACGAAATCAGTAACAGATCCAAACAAAAATTGATGAACCGGTAAAAATACAATCAGTTGTGATACATATTCATGTTAGATTTGTTCATGAAAACGTTCATTGAGGAGTTTGTTTTATGAAACTTTTGGGGATGAACTGATTGCATAATATAATATTCTTGCATAATCCTGTTTTCTTATCAACAATTATTGATGAAATTGTTTCATTTTGTTTTATTTTTTTTGGATGATTTTGTTCACTTAATGGTTAACAAAGCATGTAATGGTAAATGCATTGACTCTATTAAACGTGTTCGTATTTGAAGAAATTGAATGATGAAATGGATGCATGAAGAAAGTGAAACAATTTTATAATTGATAAGAAAATGTTGTGTAATTAGGAAACAGTGAAACAATTTCATTATTACAATGAAACGGATTCATCTACCAATAACATGAAATGACAAATGTCTCATCAGGCATTATGTTGATTATTGTATTGATGAAACCGTGAAACCATTTTGGTCATACAACTGTGAAACCATTTCTATGAAATAGGTGCATAACGACAGAGAAACCATTTCATAATTGTTAAGAACATGTTGTTTAATTAGCAAACAGTGAAACCATTTCATAATTAGATTAAAACGGATCCATCTACCGAAAACTTGAAAATGACAAATGTCTCATCTAGCATTACGTTGATTTGTGTATTGATGAAACCGTGAAACCATTTCATTCATGAAATGTAGTAGTAATTTTTTTTTATTCAAAAGGTTTCATTATATTAAATTAATTATAGTGTTTTATTTTTACTGTTGATCTATTTTAATGATAGATGTTATTTTTTTATAATATTTGAACATAAAATTAATATATTATTTTACAAATGATTTTGTTTCATTAATATTACGATATACATGATATGGTTGTCATTAATATTACCACTATCAAAGTTACCATTTTGCCTTTTTTGGGATTATAAAATATTTTTTTATTTTTTATTAATTTCCTAATATAACTTAAACTAATCTTGACCATCGATCAAGAAAATGCATGAATAAGGTTGGTTTACATGGTTTACACAAATGAGGACGATTTTCATTTGATCGCTCATATATATATATATATATATATATATATAGAGAGAGAGAGAGAGAGAGAGAGAGAGATTGTTTCAAATGCAACTAATCACATTTGTACAATCAATGCAACCCAATAAATTGAAATAATTATGAAAATTATGAGAGTTCATTTATTATAATTTAAATATTTATAGA
The DNA here is from genome assembly GCF_001531365.2 of Cynara cardunculus var. scolymus. Taxonomy (NCBI): domain Eukaryota; kingdom Viridiplantae; phylum Streptophyta; class Magnoliopsida; order Asterales; family Asteraceae; genus Cynara; species Cynara cardunculus. Next base: position 13,683,955 of record NC_037528.1, on the reverse strand, counting down.
AAATGAATAAGGTTCATTAATTATGATCAATACTTTATATTAAAAAACAATCAAAACTTCTATGAAATTACATATTCATCAAATTAAATGGACGATTAAGATTGAGTTGTATTGATTATACAAATGTAAAAGGTTGTCCACCTATCTCTCTCTCTCTCTCTATATATATATATATAATATAATATAAGTGAAGATAATAAATTATAATAATAATATAAATAAAAAATATTATATAATATATGTAAAGTATACATAAAGAATATATATATATATAATTATATATGTATGTATTAAATACTAATAATAATTAAATATAATATATTATTAAATCGATTTGATGTTTTATAAATTTCAAAGATATCACAAATCCCAAACATTCAACACCCATGTTAACCGGTGCCCATAGCACTTCCCAAATAACCCTTGTGTAAAGGGGCATATGACAACTTAACGAACATTGCTTAAATAAAAATAATTAAACAAACAACTTTCTTTGTCTATGTTCTCTTCTCATCCTTCCTAAACACGGTTACTGTTCATGGGTTAACTTACAGTTACAGCTAAAGTGACTCACTACTACTAGGATGCTTGATGATCCTCTGCAGAACCACTGTTCTTGCTCTCCTTATATCCCTTCTACACTTATCTGAATGATCACTCAATTCCTCCATTGTTCTTGCAAATTCCTTCATCGTGTTCTTCATCTCATCCACCACCATCCCCACCGCCTCCTCCTCCTCTTCCCTGATCGCAAATTCCGCATTCTGCAACATATTCTCCATCTCAGTTCCCAATTTGTCAACAAGAGCTTTGATGTTGTCCAAATCTTTGATCACAATGTAATTCCCTATCTGCATTGCACTCATCATCTCCCTCTGATCTCTGAATTCCTTTTCATACTTCTTCCATAATGAGTTTACCCACTTCCCCATTGATCCTAATGGCACTGCCATTGCTGCCGCCAGTGCGGTTACCAGCGGTGGAGCAGTCACGGCTGCCGCCACCACCGAGCAAATCAAGACTGTGCTAAATGTGGTCACGAATATCACATTGCTTAATCTTCTCCATGTCTTTATTGATTTCAACTTGTTATCAACTTTACCTTTTTGGATTTGCAGTTTCTTTAACATTGTGAGTTGCTTCTTGTAAACAGACTGGAACAATTCGAAGAACTCGTTTGAAAATGGACTGTCTAAAGCTCTGAATTCTTTGAATTGCTCAAGGCTGTTGATATGATTAGCATCTGCATCGTATCGTTTGATTGCAATTTGGAGAAATGATAAACTAGATCGAGCATTTTTCAAGCAATTCTCAAGCGATGTGCAGAAATCTAGGGTTTGTGAGCTGATTTCGAAGTAATCTTCAACCAAGGAAAATAATTGGTCATTGTCCCAAATGTCTTTTTTGCATTCGAGTATGACCTTAACTACTTCTTGATTCATATCGAGTAAACTTCCGGTGACTTGACGGAGGGAGTCAAGGGAAAGGGAACGGACCTCGACGCCGACGGCGAGGGTGTTGATGACTCTGGTAGTTCGGTCTTGGAGGGTTGAATCGAAGGACTGAAGCTCCGGATCCGATCGACAAGCCTCTTGGTAGGACGTTAGATCTGGGTTGAGCTCCGAATTCGACATTGATGGTGATGATGTTGGCTTGTTGGTTGAATTTGTGCTAAAGAAACAGCCCATCCGATTCAGGGTTTTCGCCCCAAAAACCTTGAAACCAGGTTGAAGATGGATCTGTAAAGATAAAGGAAGGAGCAAATCTATGGAATTGTGTTTTGACTACACCCGACCAAAAATATACCTTTTTTGCAATAAAATCTATACCAGAGTAAATTACATTTTTAGTCCCTATGATTTATTAAAAATTTATATTTTCATCCTTATGTTTTAAAAATTGCAATTTTTATTTATATGGTTTATAGTTTATTGTTATTTTCGTTCCTGAATTGATTTTTTACCCAAGGAGCTATAATAGTAAAAATTTGTAAAATACAAGAAATGAAACAACAATAAATTATAAAATCATAAGGAGGAAACTATCAATGATTTAGATACTATATAGATGAAAATTGCAATGTCTAAACCATAAAGACAAGAATTGAAATTGTTAATAAACCAAAGGGACGAAAAACTATCATTGTACCCGACTCGAATCAAGCGGAATTGACAAAGAACTTTCCATGAGGATTTTATAGGAGGATGTCTGATCGATAAATTATTTTTTTGGACCGTTTCGGTTTGTGGATAGATGTGACTCGTGCAAATCTTCTTTACAGGCCGGGATGTCCAATCAAGAAGATGATGTATTCTTTATATATCATTAAACTATCCAATTATAATGTTCAATAAAATATTGTTTTGACATGATTTTTATTTAATTTGTTTCATCAAGTTATAAGTTAACGAAGTTGCTCATGTGTTAACACTAGTGATGGCCAAATCGGCCCGGTCTGGGACCGGTAAGGACCGGTTATGGGACCGAAAATGGGGACCGGTTGGGGTTTTTGGTAGTTTCGTGGGACCGGGACCGGCTCGGCCCGAAAGTTCAAATATATACTATCTTATTAAGCAAATTTAGCAAAAGTCTTAAAGTTTTAAAATATTAAATGACCAAATACCTTTTATACTACCCTTATGTCACTTTTTCACTTTTTCACCCCCTCCTCTCCTCACATACACTCACCTCCTCATATACACTCACCCTCTCACAACCGATTTTTTTTTTAAATTATAATTTTAAATTTACATTTTATACCCCTATAATTAGTTAATTAATTTACTTTACGTTCTTTACTTTTAAATGTTTCATTTTAAACTTTTATCAAATTAACATACATAATCGTATATYAATTAAAAMATGTTTAAAAAATAYATTTTTATTTTAAYAAGTTAMACYATTATAATCGTCTCGTTAATAMCTTCRAAATGAGTCCAATATTGAATAGTTTTTKACTTAATTATATTATTATATATTATATATACTGTGAAAAAATATTTTTAATATTTACGATTTATACTTTTATAGTTATTTATTTATATATATATTATATATTTTGGGGTTAGACTGTCCAAATTGCACTTATAATATGTTATTGGGTTTTTTTGAAATATATATATATATACATGTATTAATTCAACCTTAATCTGGGTTTTTGGACAAGAAAGATGGTAAGCAGTTGAAATTTCATTATGAAACCCATCTTTTTTGGTATTTTCATGGTTTATGATCTGTCAAATTTGTAGTTTTTTTTATTGGTTTTGAATGTTTATCTTAAAACTCAAGTTTCTTGGTTCTTTGCTCTTGGTGTAAATCGAACACATTTGTGTAGTCGTTTAAATATGTTAGATTTTAAATATATTGGATTTTAAAATGTCATACAATTTTTTTCATCGATAGTCTGTAATTGGAACCATAACTCTTATTTATTCAAATTGTATTAATATGTAAAGACCAAATGTAACATATATCATCGTTAAATCTTATCTTATAAAACCAGTAGAACTTCAACTAGTAATTTTATAAATAAATGTATTTTTATAAGACAATGTAATTTTAATTATATTAAAACACATTTTTAAAATGTATTTGAGTGACCCAATTGTAAATTTTATAATATATTAAAAATATATATTATTAAAAAATTTAAAAAATCTTATTTTTTAATACCGGGACCGGTTGGGACTGGTTAGGACCGGGACCGGCGGCCCATAACCGGTTATGAAGTACCTTGACCGGTCCTACCATTTTCGACTGAGACAGGTTACGTCGGGACCGGTTATGGCCGGTTATGAGAAAGCTTGTGACCAACTAGGTCCGGCCCGACCCGGAACCGGTTTTTTGCTATCACCAGTTAACACAGACATCTCGATTATCTCATCTTGTACTTCAATACGTTAATTTTTCCTACTTATTTTATGAACAATGTATGTCCTCTAAATACTCGTTAACATAAAGTTTTGTTTTTTAAAAAGAAAAATAAATATTATATGTACACTCAATTATTTTTTAATGAAAATAATCGATGACGAGTCTTGGGGAAATTATTGGACGTTTTAAATGTGTAATTATTTGATTAAGAAAATACGTTTGAATAACAAAATTGGTCGTTGTAGTATAGTGGTAAGTATTCCCGCCTGTCACGCGGGTGACCCGGGTTCGATCCCCGGCAACGGCGATTTTATTTTAATTTTTTGGATTTCTTTCAAAAATCGGCTTCAACGGTGGCTTTTTTTTTTTTTATTTGATTTCACAATTTTGGTTTATCAATGATATAAATTATCATTTTATTTTTCCCTATTTTTGTTTCTAATTGCTTTTTGTGGCGTATTTTTTTATTATGTTCAAACTAAGAAAACCAATAACATTTGAGTAAAAAATTGATTACCGACAACTCTAACCAACCATACACAAAACCCGCCTAATAAAACATCAATGTATGTAGGCATTTTTTTGACCCATTCAACGGCTGATGGCCTGATACTAGCAGAAAACCTGGGAACGACCTCAGGTCTTACATTTGGGCAAAGTCACCACAACTAATTATAGCCTTCATGCTTTCCTCAATCAAAGAATTTATGAAATAGAAATCTATTTCCTAGGGTTTATTTACTAAACACTTACTGGTTCAATTATCTTCCCAGGTGAACATAACGAAAACCGAAAATCTTAGACGGTAAGAGGAAAGGAAAAAATCGAGAATTTCACCTAGTAAGTGAGGGTGATGACTCTTATCCAACAAACACTTGATAGGTTTAAATGCTTACCAACAATACATTTTGATGACTAAGAATGTCTCTCTCTTAACGGTATGTGTTTAGTTTAACCCTCATTGAATGTGTATGAATTTGAGTATTGTGATTACTAATTGCTTGTAGACAGTGGATTCCAATGATCCATTGTGTTATGT
>NC_037528.1:13665635-13674663 GCF_001531365.2 Cynara cardunculus var. scolymus | reverse complement strand
GACTATGGCTTATGCCAACATCAAACACTGTAACTCGACATTTACTATGCAAAACTGAAGGACTATGGCTTATGCCAACATCAAACACTGTAACTTGACATTTACTTTTCAAGTTTTTAAAGTAAAAAGAGTTCTTACGGACTAAATTCAAGGGTGAATCTTGGAGAAAACTCCTTTGTAACATGAAGGTCATGGGTTCAGTCATTGAAATGGCATGAATATTGTGCACTGACTCCTCTCCAGCCCTCTCAAGACCAAGGAGCATCTGTGCCTCATGCTTGCCCTTTATTTTTACTTCTTACATTAATTGGAAAAATTCGAAGATGATTAAAGACCGTGGACGAATATAAAAGGGGCAACTTTTCTTGTCTAACATGAATCGTTTTAAAATTATACTATCATTTACCCTCGCAATTTACAATGGAACAGACTGGTATAATTTGGCATGGAGCTAATACTTGTACGTCCAATCTCTATCTCAGAGATTAATTACTGTAAAAGAGCAAACTTTGACTTAACATGAACCAAAAGAAATATAGAGGTGACTGAAAATAAAAACTGGCTCAAATTCAAAGAATGATGGAGACTGAAAAATTCCAGTTCGTTATAGGATTAAACACAAAGAAAAATTTCACGACCGACTGAAATTTTACAAAGTTTTGCAAATCGAGAGTCACAATTTTAATGATATGAACCTAAATAGCACACCTAGTAACAAAGACGACAACAAACAGAAATACACCAGTAGCTAGTACAGAATTCACAAATTAAAAGGGGGAAAAGTTCGAGTTACTTTAGAGTTTAGAACATGGGGTTAAGAGGAATACCTGGAATTAAAAGAGGAAGAGACAGGAGTGGAGTATAAAACTGGCTCAGAATCAGGGAGAGTAGCTTATCAGAATCGCCGGCGCCAATGAGAAGTTTCTGGTGTGGTCGGCGAGCGGATCGGAGGGAGAGGCGGGTGAGGTCAAAACAAAAGAGTTCCAATTTTGGGTTAGGGTTTTACCATGAAATCGATCTCACAAGGTGAGGTTCAAGGGTTTTAGAATTTGTGCCTCTTTTCAACCGGTTACGGTAAACGGTGAACCGAACCCGGTTGTAACCGAACTATTACAAGTTTTATCGGGTTGATTATAATGCCCGTGATTATTCACTTTGTATGGTTTGGTGGTTCTAACAAAACTGGTCCTAAACTTTATTTATAACGGGATTGGATTCGTCATTTCTATATTTGTAGTGAGTTGGTTCCTTACCCCTAACGGCGGTAACCTACCTCTGTTAGCTCCATTTAAATAGATATTTATATTTATATGTATTTTAACTCTTCTTTTCTCTACCACCCCACCCCTCAAGACCTCTCATTCGTCCCCTACTCCGACGATCTCCATGGACCCCATCCATCCTATCGTTTGTTTGTGTCCGTTTACACCTCTAAACAGAACAACGCTACTTGAAGCAATGGGCCACATCCACCTTTGTTTGTGTCCGTTTACACCACTAAACTGAACATCCCTACTTGAAACAACACTTGGCATATTGGAAGGAAATTAAAGTTTCACATTTAGTAAGGATAATATGGGGGAATTTTAGATATTAAAAAGTAAAAAGTTATAAAAGTGTCGGGTTTTCGAGCGGGTCAGTTGGCCAATTCTTAAACCCAAACCTAACCCTGCTATCCAATCATAATTCAGAGCTCAAGTATCAGATGCTTAGTCGTTAAAAATAGGTTTTTTAAGTTGACGTTTTAACTATCATTAACAATTACGTTGTCACTTTTCAGGATGGATCAAAACCACATCTTTTTGAAGCAGTAGATGCCATATACGCCAAACATTTACACACTGGTCCCCTATACCGTCACGGTTTATCCAGATACCGCTGGACCGATGAACCTTTGCTTCAAAACCACCTTTTTTATCGGATAGACAATGACTTGAGCCAAGTTTTTACACAGGTTTAAACAAAACCGATTAATAAAGTCATATGGACCAAACTAATTTCTTCAATCGCATACTGAAAATGCAAGAAAATACCTCAAGATGACCAACAATTTGATTTTTCTTGGAGACACAACACAACAAATGTGTATTAAATATCAATGCCTCTTTGATGAGCCTGACAGTCAAACAAACAAGAGAAAGACTCACCACTGTTACTGTTACTGTTACTGTTACATCACTAACTTTGCCTCTCACTCGTAACTTTGAAAAATGGATCAAATACAACTCCTGCTTACTCTATCGATCCTCGGAGAACATCGCCTTTTCCGCTTGGCGGTGATATAATGCCAAGAATAACAAAACCACCCAATAGAACAATCAAGATACCCAAAATATTAACCAACATTGCTTCTGCAGAGTAGCGCGAAATTATGTTGTTGGTTTGAAGAAATGTAGCTTTTTCTAAAATACCAGTAGCACAAGCAGCAATGGCAAGCACATAAATGTAGACTCCAAAGAAGACATGCCATGGCAGCAGTGAAGCCCTGCTGTTTCTTGAACCACCTGGATACCAGAATGTCGCAAACCCAGCTCCCCACTAAACATTCAAAGATATATGGCTCAATTGAGGATTTTGTAGCCAAAAAAAGATAACCAGAAGAAAAAGAAAAAAAAGAACCTGAATGGTGAATAAGAATAAGCAAGCCAGGCCCAACCATGAGTGCAGGCTGTAAAAATTCTCGATGCCTTTGTCATTGTGGAACTTCCAAGCTGCCCATAAACCAACTATTCCCAAGAAAAATGCCAGGAACTGGAGCGTGAGATGGACTAGTTTTTTGTAACTTTTTGTTCCTGATACCGTCTTGTATGCCAGCATGGCTGCACCCACCAAGAACTAGAAATTAAAGCATGGACTTTTCAGAAAAGCAGTAACCTCAAATCCTAAAAGAAAAAACAGAATTCAAGAAGCACAGCAACAGATATTATTGATATTATCTGGAGGGCACTCCACATTTAAGTAAGATTTTGTACATCTTTTGCCAACCACAAGGTGGGTGCATATTCACATATTGCCAGTGCACGACGCAGGTCCTTGATTATGTTTTCTAACTTTTAAAAGTTAAAGTTATAGATCTTTTGCTATATGTAACCAACAAGAAATTGCGGGGTTATTAAACTAGATAAATCGTGGCAACATACAATGTGATACTGTATTGGACCAATGAAGCATAGATCACTTATCTATATCCTAATCCCAGATCCTGCCGACCCTAAAAGAAGAAATGGGGAAAATTGGAAATCCAGCTTAAATCTTGCCACATAACATCTGAGTTGACCTCATAGCAAGCGACTTTTTTCAAGTCGATTAGAAACCAGTGATACATAATCCAACAAGCTTAGTCAACCCACTTTATAATGGCAGAATACTTCCCCAACTTTCTTGGATGTAGAACAAGAACATTGATCATCTTTGTTATAAATGTTGACGGCCCCTTCACTTGGTCATAATGCATTGGTAATTGATGAAAATCACAAGCTTCATATTAAATTTCAATGAGTGAAGACAATTCAGTAACAAATGGGGAATCAAAATGAGGTAGAGTGTGTCAATTCAATAAAAGCAAACTGCCTAAACTTGCAGCCATTTGCATATTAACATGAACCTATGGCGTTGTCATGTAGGAATAAAATGCAAAAGCATATTCCAGTTCCACATAAAGCTAGAAAAGCCAAAAACATATCCTATGTGCATCTATGCATCCTCAATCGCCTAATAAAATATTAGAGAACACCATTATTGTTCAGTTTTTGCATAGGGACCTAACAGTAAGCAAATATAATGGTAATCTTTTCTTGTGGACAACTAAATTAAAGTGCAACGGTGATCCTTAGAGCAACTAAGGTGACTCCGTTGTGACTATAAGGTCAGGGATTCAGGTTAAGAAAACAATCTCTTTGCAAATGTGAGGGAAACACCACATACGGAGACTTCCCACTTCCATCCTCAACACCAAGTAACCTTCATCACATCACGCTCAATAAAGTTCTTTATCAAAAACTAATCACCCTCAATAAAATGCTTTATCAAAAAATAATCGTAATAAATTCACACGAAGTTAATATTGCACTCATGAGACTATAAGCATGAAGAACCAACAACTTTAAGTGTAATAAATTCACACGAAGATACCAATTGTCAAAATGTTCTTCAAAGAAGCATGTACATGGGTAACCACTTTCATCATATCAAGTCATGGTTAAAATATAGTTACCTTCCCCATTCAGCAGAACAAGGCCAATTACCATCAGAACAGGATGAACCTGCATTAAAAGCAGCTTTGTTAAGACAAATGCATATGAAGTCTAAAAAACATGATGCACTCAAATGTATTCTAGAAACATAAAGTATAAAACACAACTAAGCACAAGAGCTTAGTGGTCAGACGATGAGGCATCAGTTTTTGGACGAGTCTGAACACCGTTTCATCTAACTTTCAGATACACAAGATAGTCATCAATTAATAAATATCCAATATGGCAATCGCAAATTCTTCAAATCATATTAATTTGTTTATCATTGAAATGGAAGTCATTAGCCTTCAGTCAAGACTCGAGTAAATCCAAACAAAACTTGTACAATAGGCCATTGCAATTGTGCAGAATAACACCCCAAATCCCCATCCAAACCATTTAGAAAGATGAAAGATAAAAATAACACCCAACGAAGACCCATAAGCCCCAAATATCCGGACAAATACTATGTTACAACAAAATATGCGTCAAGTCAAGTCAATTAGTTAAAAGAATGGAGCTGATCTTCATCATTATGATATACGGGAAGAACATAAACATAACCATAACCATCTAAAGCATCAATTACAGATCTATCAAACGTGAATCTGAATCATAAAGCTCGAACATTACTACATTTATAAAGAGAACTCTAATCATCTGCAAGCATAAAATGATGATGATCAAATAGGAGAGGATTTAAAGAATTACATTGAAGATGAGACTTTTGTCCTCCGAGATGAGAGCCAATCCTCCTCTGTATCGAATATTCCATATAAGAACCAAAACAGCCACAAATATACCTAGAACCCGGACGCATAAGAATAGTGGGAATTTGACCAGCGGAACCGCCATCTTCCTACTCCAAACAGACAGAGTAGCAGCAGGGGTTTTGTAATTAGGGTTCCGGGGAGGTGATCGGAGTTCAAACTAATCCAAGTTGTGATCACGAAATATGAAAGATAGGCTGAATTGGTATCAGAGAGGAATATTTGACTTTCATGAAAACAAAACACAGGTATTAAAGTAGGTTATGAGTTTCAACATCATTAATGGGATAAAAAATTAATTTATGAAATAAAATAAAAGAAATAGATTTGAGACATGCAACATGATTTTGTTTCTTTTAACTCTTCATAATTTCATCATCAAGAGACAAATTTAAATTATTAAAAATTGAATGTTGTTTGACAAAATATTTTTTTTTAAATGGTTCTAAAATACTCTGAATGATTTTGTATCATGAACTTTCATTAATCATTCAGCGTTCTAATTTCATTATCTATATATATATACTATCTTATTAAGCAAATTCACCAAAAGTCTTAAAGTCTTAAAATACTAAATAACCAAGATATCTTTTATACTATCCTTAGGTCACTTTTTCACTCTTTCCTCTCTCACATACACTCACCCTCTCACTACTAATTTTTTAAAATTATAATTTTAAATTTACATTTTATATCTCTATAATTAGTTAATTAATTTATTTTACGTCCTTTACTATTAAATATTTCATTTTAAATCTTTATCAAATTAAACATAATTGTATATCAATTAAAACATGTTTAAAAAATWCATTTTTATTTTAACAAGTTACACCATTATAATCGTCTCGTTAATACCTTCGAAATGAGTCCAATATTGAATAGTTTTTGACTTAATAATATTATTATATATTATATATACTGTGAAAAAATATTTTTAATATTTATTATTTATACTTTTATAGTTATTTATTTATATATATTATATATTTTGGGGTCAGGCTGTCCAAATTGCACTGTATAATATGTTCTGAATTAATATGTTCTTGGGTTTTTTGAAATATATATATATATATATATATATATATTAATTCAACTTTAATCTGAGTTTCTGGACAAGAAAGAGGGTAAGCAGTTGAAATTTTATTTTCAAACCCATCTTTTTGGTCTTTTAATGGCTTATGATCTGTCAAATTTGTAGTTTTCTTTATTGATTTTGAGTGTATATCTTAAAACTCAAGTTTCTTAGTTCTTTTCTCTTAGTGTAAATCAAACACATTTGTGGAATCGTTTAAATATGTTGGATTTTAAATATATTGGATTTTAAACTGTGATACAATTTTTTTCATCGATAGTCTGTAATTGGAACCATAACTCTTATTTATTCAAATTGTATTAATATGTAAAGACCAAGTGTAACATATATCRTCGTTAAATCTTRTCTTATAAAACCAGTGAAACTTCAAAATCGTTAAAATTCATGGCTCCCACCATATTGCGCGGGTACACAACTAGTAAACAATTATATTTCATTTTGCATTATATCATGAGAGTCTCTTAATCATTCTGATCACTTAATCATTATGCACCAAATCATCCAACAACTACCAAATATTCTCGTACTCTCAACGTAGATTTATGGTTTTCTTAAAAAGAAAAAAAAACATGGAAGCATGATATGGGGTAAGGGCGTAATCAAATATTGCCTATATCTAAATGATAGTGATGTTTTTTTTTTCCATCCTTGTGACCAGAAAAAGAAGTATTAAAAGCAACAAACGATTAAATCATGTTAGTTATTTTAGTGTCATCAGATATTTTGGTGTAACTTTTTACTTGGGATTGATTAAGACGATAAGACAAACATACGTAAGTCAGGTGGTGCAAAGTGCACACTTACAAATGTTGCCCTTATCATCTTATATCGCCATTAAAGTAAGAATCAAGGGGGTCACGCCACTCTTGCGGGGTTTTAGGGTAGCGCCCTTGGCAAGGTTCCAAGGGGCTGAGCCCCTTAGGAGTTTTACTAAATCAGAAATCAGCATTAGGTATCACTTGATAATGTTCGATCTATCATTGATTGGCTTCAGTTGTAACTGAAGAGCCTTTAGTTGTCGCTGAACGGCATTCAGCTATCATTAAAGACGCATGTTCCATGACTTAAATTCGGTGGTAACTGTTGTTTGGTCTTATCCATTAACAGTTGTAATTGTTCATCCGTCAATAACCGTCGATCTCTCATTTAAATATGTAAAACGAGAATCTAGGTATATATCTCATTTTTCACAACCTTTGCAAAACAGATAAAAAAAATAAGAATCATCCCAATACCAATTCGTAAACCCAAGGCTAAAATAGTTGAATTATTGTATTCAAAAGGTGCTTTCCGACACGACTGTTAAGTTTATCCAGTCAGGTAATCACCTTCCTTTACAGAGTCGGTAACAAATCATAGATAATAATGGTTTATATAAAGAGGGCATTTACTTATCTATGGTGTCTTATAAAGTATTTAGACAAACGTTGTAAAAACATATTATGATGCATAAGTTATTGTTTTTCAATGCATAATTACTTAAAATTCAATAATACAAATTAGCAATGCATCAACACATCATATTCATCCATATCTTTTAATATAGTCAACTAAATCGGGATGACGATCGATTTTAATCAATATTTATCTCAATTCTTCATTTGTTTCTCCCAAATTCAATTACAAGTTTTGTTAAGTTGAAAAAGGAAGATGACGTTGAGGACATGTCACATAAAGGGGTACAAAAACCCATAGTACGATTTGATCAAATCACCTGTTCATATGTTCATATCTGATTTCAATTCAAGGAACATTCTAGGGATTTTCAGTTTGGAAGGTTGTTATATATATATATATATATATATATATATATCATACGCCTATATATATTATTTCAACATATGTACAAGATGTATAAATACTTAAGGCTCTTGTAAGAACTTATATTTAAAAACTCACCTATCAATACATATAATAAACACTTGTAACAAAAACATGAAAATTAAATTTTATACCACGATCTAATTTTCTTTACGTATCACTTTAAAAGAACTTCTCATATGGAAACTTGTTACACAAGTACATGACAACTTGTCACTAAACTTATAGGAATTCATGATTAATTTTTTTTTTATATAATATTAACATCCATTTTTGAAATGGGTGATGTTGGAAGTCTCTTTATCTATTCACTTCTTCTTCATAAAATATCACTATCTTCTTTTACACTTCTTGTACAACTCATGTTGATCTGTCTTTCACAGTTGAAAACCCTTTAGACGTAGTTGTTCGAACGCGTCAGCATTTGTTGACTTCAACGAAATGAGCTATCAGGAACCAGCGAGACACAATTCTTTCTTCAACGGTTATTATAATGCACATCCATATATTAATCAATTTCAAATGTTTCACCCTTAGATCAGACAGGTACATGATATGAGAGGTGATGAAGATTGTGGATTTTGAGCAATTGTTGTCCACCCTAATCTTCATGAGATGCATGGTCAACTATTCGGTTTAACTTGATGGAAGAGTTAGACGTATACAAGACAGAATATCTCAACATATTTGAAAGCCAGTAGTGGAATATAGTTCACAATATTTTAAACTTTTTTCAATCTGATCAAGGTGCCTCTATTGAACACAAGATGATAATGTTTGAAAATCTTGTTCTGATTGCTTCAAAGTTAAATGTACTGTTACACATCATAGACATTACATGTTGTTCAACATATTTACAGCTTAGGTTTACTATAGCACACTGGTAAAGCAATTGGGTATGTTAATGACGACCACTATGTGAAACTAGACTTAACAGAAAGATACTATATCTCTATTATTACAACAATTTTTTTCATTTATGTTATTCGTGTGCTACTGCATAATTATCCCATATTTAGATTGAATAAATAAATACACACAACCTTTACGTGTTAATTGTACTATAAATTATATTATCTTAGAACAAAAGAAATTATAATATAAGTTATTTA
>NC_037528.1:13657109-13665482 GCF_001531365.2 Cynara cardunculus var. scolymus | reverse complement strand
TTAATAAAAAGAAAAAGAGAATTTTTTATAATTAAAATCTAATAAGATATTTAAATAACAAAAAAAAAAACCCAATTATCATTTACGGTTAAGGATATTTTTAACAAGAGTTCAGAATGCAATTAACCTTTCCTCTTAAATATGTCATATGCTACAAAAAATGCGATAAATGTGTTTTTATGTTTAGTTGTTTCACTTTGACCACGAACAACAAACCTCTCTCTACGAGATGCCACAAAGGGTGGGGTAATAAATGATTTTGATATATATATACAGGGTCAGGATTAAATGTTAACTAAAGTTTTTGTGTTAACTTTGTTAACCGATCTTGGTCATTCAATCTTTCAATTAACGGTTGTGATTAATTATGATAAAAACTTATTTTTTTAAATTTAAAATTTCATAAAAGATAAATGAACAAAGTTGAAAAGGGTATTTAGGTAAAAAAAAAATTATGTAACTCTCATATCATTAATTGGGAGTTACAAAATCAAAAAAATTTATGATTTTTATTAATGTAAGAATCATATGAACACACATATATATATATATATATATATATGAACCATTGTGTCAAATACGAACAAAAAATTGACATATGTATGAACTTTGACTGAATAACATTTATGAACACAATTATGAACGTAATAAGAATAACTACTATACGAAAGGAAATAAATAAAAAAACATATATGAACACAATATGAACAGCTTGTGAACAATAGTTCCTTTATTATAAACACATTCAGGAGCGATTCTTTGTCAATTGGAGTTTTATACATGCATTGCATCCACACCGTTTAAGGTTCACCCCTTGTTCATATATGTTTCTGGTCTTATGTGGTTGTTCACCCCTTGTTCATATATGTTTCTGGTCTTATGTGGTTGTTCACCCCTTGTTCATATCGTGTTCACCCATTGTTCATATCATATAAAAAATATGAACACATAACCCCGACGCTATGAACATCGGATGCAAACACTTACACAAATATAAAAATTTGGCATCCAGCTTAAAAAAAACACTTGTGTTCATATGATAGAAGTAACATGAACACAATGGTTCATAATTCATAAAAATCGGTAATATGACAATATGAAAATGGGTCGTGCATGTACTTCAATTTGAACATGTGAATTAAGTACGTATTAATAATTAAAGAAAAAGTTATCAACGCAATATGAACTACAAAAAACATAACACATCATATGAACATAATTTTGATAAAAACGAGTCTAATAAAATATTAATCCATTAACAAGGCATTCACTTTGGTTAATTTATTCACTTCCCGAACTCGAACTCCGATTATCATCATAAACCATTTTAATCTTCTCAATGTTGTCGATTTTTTTTCCGATGCATTTATCCAAAATAGCTTGAACGATACCGAATATTTTACTATCGTGTTTCCTCCACGAATCAAAAACTCATAGAACAATAAAAATGGAAGATCAAGATTAAAATATCAATATTATAAATGTATATTTTTAGAGATTTTATGATTTTGTTACTCCCCTTTAATGGCATGGGAGTTACATATCAAATGAAATTACTCAATTACCCTTGACATTAAATTGTGAACATGATAGAAACCTAATAGAAGAATGGATTGTGATTGGTTGACATGGTTTGCAAAGTTAACACAAAAACTTTGGTTAACATTTGATCTTGTCCATATATATATATATATATATATGTATATACTTGGGATCATGTGAGACCAATGGTTTTTCGTGAGACCCGTAAGATCAATTCTCAACCCTTGGATTAGATTTATAATTGTCAGATTTGAACATGCATAAACGCCAAGGGACTTCTCAATAATTACAAAATTGTCACCGTGGAACTTTAGACCATTAGATCATTAGCTTATAAAGTTGATCAATGAACATAAATTGGTCTTACGGGTCTCATGAAAAACCGTTGGTCTCACGTGAACCCAACCCTATATATATATATGTGTGTGTGTGTTGGTTATTATACAACCCTTGACATTTGTGCAACCAATACAACTCAATCTCAACTGTCCATTTCATTTGATGAATATGTGATTTCATAGAAGTTTTGATTGTTTCCTAATATAAAATATTAATAATAATTAATGAACTATATTTATATTTCATAAATATTCAAATCATAATAAATGAACTCCCATCATTTCTATAAATATCTCAATTAACTGGGTTGTAAGGGTTGTACAAATACACAAGGTTGTAAAAGAAATATACCCTATATAAATAAATATATATATATATATATATAGGGAATAGTTCAAACGAGAACCCCTGTGATTTACGAGAATGCGAGAACAACCCAATAACCTCATATTGTGATAAAAAAATAAAATTAAAAGATTTTTAAAATTGAAATTGAAAAAGATTCAAAAAAATTTAAAATTAAAAGGGTAATAATGAAAATGATATCATCAAATCTTTTAAACACGATCATTATTATCATTAACCTTATCATCATGTAGTAAATGGTTAAGAATTCAATGAGACTCATAACTTCAAATCGCAAAACAACCGACCGAAGCAAACCTTGATCAACAGTGATCGACCAAGAACAAGCAACCCTAATCAACCAAGAATCCTAATCGAGAAGCCATTGCATGCAACAAGCGGACAACAAGAAGAATGATTTCGATAGGTTAGGATGATACTATGTGTGATAATCATGTGATATGGATGTGATAATTATGTGATAGGGGTGTGATAATCACAGTTATACATCACTTGGGTTGTCGTTTTGGTTGATAAGTTAAAATTTTGGTGTAATCATGTGATATGTGTGTGATAATCATGTGATATGTGTGTGATAATCATCGTTATACATCATTTGGGTTATCGTTTTAGTTGATAAGTTAAAATTTTGGTGCCATCGACGATCTGGAGATTATGATGAACGACATGGAGAAGAAGCATGAACGAGAAGGAGAAGAAGAAAACTAACAAGAGTAAAACGTGGAAACATGAAAGGATAATTATGGTTAATTAAAATAAAATAAAAATTATAAAAATTACTTAATTACATTACTGCTCTTATTAAATTTTTTATATATAATAAAAGTTAATATATTAATTAAAAAAGTTTGAGGTTATTTGGTTGTTCTCGTTTTCTCATAAATCACAGGGGTTCTCGTTTGAACCTCCATATATATATATTACAAACTATTTGATAACAAAAAAAAATAAAGTTAAAAATAAGCATTAATTATTAGTACATGATTCTTAAAATAAAAATTAACGGCCTCTACATTTTTAGAAAAATTATATATTCACACGTTACAACCAATTAATAAACATTAAAGGATCGTTTACTGAACACTTATACGATAAGTGTTTAACAAATAAAATTTAACACTATTACTTATTTACCGGGTAAGATTTTAATCAATCAAAACGATATTGTATACAATAATTTATCCGGTAAGTCCTTACCGTGGTAAGAGTTGTCCTATTCACTTACCGAGTAAGACTATTGGTTTTTGTCTAATTTTTACCGGGTAAGATTCTTGGTCTTTACCATCTTCATCCGGTGAGGTTGTGTGACTTGGTAAAAGCTTACTTAGGTAAACGTTTGGTAAACGGCTTCTAAATCATATTAATACAACAACTATTTTTTACATTTCAAAATTACAACTTTAATAAATAATTATATTAATTTTCATTCCTAATTAATAACTTTTTTTTTTTTTACAATTCGCTGTATCATAATAGTAATACACAAAAACAATGAATACAAATACAATTTGAACTACCGAAAGATTGAAGTATTAAATACCCAATTAATTCTCAAACAGAAAAACAATCATTTATGGACATTGCTTCTAAACTAAAAGGAACTATATTTAGTACTACAACTCCCCGAAATAAATATTGTATTAATTTCAAAGAACATGTTTGTGTTTGAATTTTAATTAATATTTATATATATATATATATATATAGAGAGAGAGAGAGAGAGAGAGAGAGAGACAGAGAGAGAGGGGTTGGTTATTATACAACCTTTTATATTTGAACAACCAATACAATCTAATCTCAACCGTCCATTTAATTTGATGAATATATGATTTCATAAAAGTTTTGATTGTTTTCTAATATAAAATATTGATCATAATTAATGAACCATATTTATCTTCCATAAATATTCAAATCATAATGAATGAACTCTCATCATTTCTATAAATATCTTAATTAATTGGGTTGCATTGGTTGTACAAATAGACATGGTTGCATTTGAAATACACCCTATATATACTTATATATTACGTAAGACTAAACTGTTTTTCGTGAGACTCATGAGACCACTTAAATAACACCGAACATTTACAACAAAAACATTGTTAAGATTTGTGAAGGTAAATATTCACAATGTTTTTGCTGAAGGTTCATTGTTTTTCATACCTTCACAATGATGTGTTGTGAAGTTTTAGGTTATTTTGTGATTTTATGAGTCTCACAAAAACATATTGGTATCAAGTGAACCGAATTTTATATATATATATATATATATATATATAGAGAGAGAGAGAGAGAGAGAGAGAGAGACCTAATCAAATAAGAACTAATTAGTTTGTGGTAAATGTGAGATCCAACGTGAGCCAATCATTTAAGATAAATAGTATTTTTCTTAAAATAACATAGAAGGGTAAATTAGTAACTTCGGTTAATTATTCAATTTATTTTAACTAGTTCAATATTCCAATTTACTTTAATTAGATTGATTACTTTATATTGGGCATCACATTGCTCATGGTGTGTATCACATTAGTATCTAGTTCTTTCTTGAATGACTCTCTCCATATATACACACACACACCACATATGTATCATAGTAGTACTATAATTGGTATCACAATAGTATCACGGTTGGTATCATAGTGGTCTTTAAGTTTAGTTGGTATGTTTTGGATATTACATTGTATGTATTTTGAGTATCACATTGTTTATCTTGGTGTATTTCGGGTATCACATGGTGTTGGCCGAATAAGGTTTATCAGAGGCCAGAAGTAGGAGAGAGAGAGAGACAGAGGAGAGATAAAAAATTAAATACCTGAAATTTTTTTGATTAAAAATTTAAGTCAAATTACCAAAAATATTAGTTTCCTAATTTATGCATTGATTTGTGGTTGAGGTCAAAGTTGTCACAAACTAATCAATCTCTCTTGAATGGATCCACTTAATATATGCGTGTGTGTGTGTGTGTGAGTAGAAGTTCAGAATACCTAACGAACTATCCGATTTTGAATAATTAAGTAAACTATTTTTTTAAAGAAAAAACCATTAAGTTTTCTTATTTTGAATAATTAAGTGTCCGAACTACTTTTTTGAACGAAAAAATAATTAAAATTTCTCATTTTGAATTATTAAATTTTCTTGAACTACTTTTTTTAAAAATTGGTTTCATAAATCATTTTAACAAAAAGAAAAAATTACTTGTAACTGACTATAAATAAAAATAAAAAGATTCCTAAATTAGTTTTATTGTTCCCAAACCCTACACCCTTCAAACCCTCGTAAATGACAATATCACTCCGCATCGCCACTCCATGTCGTTCCATTGTTGTTCATTCTTCATACCATCAGTCACCGATCTCTCTCTTTTTGATCCATTTTATCTATCAAAAGATAAAAAATGGATAAAAAGAGGGAGATCAATGACATAGGCGAACAACGTGATAGGCGATACTGAGAACGAGCAATGATGGGACGACAAGGAGAAGCGTTATCGGTGTTTACGTTGGTTTTGAATGTAATAGGGTTTATAAAACAGTAAAACTGATTTAAATTTATTTTTTTTACCTTTAGGTCTTTTTAGTCAGTTACAAGTAGTTTTTTTTTTTAATTATTAAAACAGTTTAAGTAATCCATTTTTAAAAGTCCGATAGTTTATTTTATTGAAAAAAAAATTCAGATATTTGATCATTTAAAATAAGAAAGTTTAATAGTATTTTTTTTATTTAAAAAAAAAACAGTTCAAAACTTAATCATTTCAAATGAAAAAATTTAATAAATTTTCATTAAAAAATAACTAAAAAAACTAATCATTTAAAATAAGATAATTCATTGGATTTTTTACCGGTAATTAAATAGTGAGATGAACCAAGTATTATTTCAGTTATAAAATGCCAAATTTAATAATAAGCGTGAATTTATACAAGGAAACAAAAATAAAAGAAAAATGACACGAGTGTTAGAAATTGGCCTTATCCACTACTCCCTCTCTCCTTTGCTTAGCGTGGAAGATGACGAATATGCTTATTTATATGCTTATTTAATTTATATGATTATTTACAGAATAGTGTACAACTTTTCTAAAGCAATGTACAACTATTTATTGCCAGCTTTTCGAATCATAATTTTATCAAAGCCTGGTGCACTTTTATTCTTCCACCTACACTACAGGGACAATCTCGTCATTTCACCCCACCCCTTTCCAATACCCACGTTCTTTCTCCAAAAGCGGCCTCTCCAATTTCATAAAAGGACTTTGCTTTAACAATTTTACCATAAAAAAATATCATATAACCACAATGGTTTGATTTCGATTTCAAAGATCAAAAGTATAAAAAAGTTTCAGGTTTAAATCTAAAAAGGAATAAAATTTTCTTGTAGTCACGGAGGTTCAAATACAGTGACTTTGGATTATCTGCAAAACATGTGGTTATTAATCAACTCACATAATGGATTGAATATATAAAAAAAAGAATCATATTTTTAACATTGGGCAAAATGTATAAAATAACTATCTACTTTCATAAATTTCTTTATTATAGCATTGTACTTTCAGTTTTTCTTATTACAGCAATGTACTTTCAAACTATTTTTTATTAGGACATTGTACTTTGAGAAGTTTACCTATTATAGCATTGAGTAACCTTTTGATTTAAATTTACCCATTATACTAGGTTTACATGCCACCTCATTGTCCACGTAGGCTGTCCACATGTACTATAGTGATGTGACTTTCTTACTACATTATTGTACTTTCAAAATTATTTTATCATAACATCTACTAGTTCTTATTAAACACTGTATTTTATTTTTAGATATTTTACATGTTATTTAATAAATGTATTAAATGAATTTAAAAAATTCTAAATTATTCATTAATATACCAATATCAATAAAACTAGTAGAACACAACTTATCTCGCTAATATTTTTAAAAAAATGTGTGTTTTTTGGAAAAAGAAAAATAAGAATTGTTCATTTTTTACCAAAAAATATCATCTTTTAAAGAATATATTATATTTGTTCAAAAGCTTTTTACTTGACGTATAAATATATTAAGTTAATTAGATTTTTTCCAATTATTTATTAATATAACAATATTAAAAAATTATAGATAACAATTTATTTCGTTAATATTTTAAAGAGAACTTTAAAAGATATGTATTTATTTGAACAACATAAAATAGGAAAAATTACCTTTTTTACAAACAAAATATATCTCGAAAATAATGTTTCATATTTATTTAATAATTATTTTACTTTAAGAATATTTAAATTGAATGCAACTTAATAAGAAAAAGTAAAAAAAAATTAAATGTTTTTTTAGATCATAGCAATGAAAAATGAAAATCACTAATAATAATTTGAAATAGTTTTTATTTTAATTTTAGTTAAGTCATCAAAATGATGTGTCATCCACTTCACCTCATTAAAGCCACACAAGCAAAAAAGTCAAAAAGTTAACCGGTTTAAAAGGTAACATGTTACCAATTGCTATTATGGGTAGATTTTTTAAAGTACAATGTCTTAATAAAAAATAATTTGAAAGTACATTGCTGTAATAAAGGAAAAACAAAAGTAGAATACTATAATAAAAAGTTTTATGAAAATAGGTTGCTATTTCATGCATTTAACCCTTTTAACATTAATCAATTTTTTAAATAGAGAATAAAAGTTTAAATCTTCCAAAGATATCATATTATTTTTTACAGTTTTAGAGACTAAAATATTAATTCATTAGATTTTGTTAAAAATAGAATATATTAAGGTAAATTCTAAATTTAATCTATTTTTTGATATTCGTGTGGATTTCTATACTATCTTATAAAACATTTGATTAAAACTCTTAAAAAATCTTAAAAACTCTTAAAACTCTTAAAAATTCTTAAAACTCTTAAAAACTCTTAAACCCGTTCATCCATAAACGATTTTATCCCTATCCAATTTCATCCCATATCTGAAATCGTGTAACTAACTGCAGATAAACACAATCAAATACAAGATAAACATCTCATTTTAAATCTAAAAAATCTAAAATATAATTAGTATAATCATTAAATTCTAACAGAATACTTAATTATTATCTTTATAAAATTTATAATATTAAACCAAAAATAAATTGTTTTATTATTAA
>NC_037528.1:13634439-13656059 GCF_001531365.2 Cynara cardunculus var. scolymus | reverse complement strand
TATATTATTAAACCAAATATAAATTATTTCGTTATTGTACATAAATTAAATTATAAAAAAATTGAATTAAAAAATTACACAAAAAATGAGGAATTTCAAATAGTTAATTTGATATTAATATCGATATATTTTTGTTAAATTTTTATGATATCTTCAAACATATATTTTATTCAAAAATAAAAACATATCGTTTTTTTCAAAATCATATAAAACCATATTATAACATCGACTGAGATAAAAAATAAAATAAAGTATTTAAATAATAATGTATCTCGCTGCATTACGTAAGTACGTTTTTGGTAATCGATAATGCAGGTATTTTTAAGAAAATATATGTGAAAAAACAAAATAATTACAGGTATTAACGATTTTGGAAAAGAGAATAAAGTAATTGTTTAAAAAATGAGGAAAGAACGTGAGTGATCCGCGCTAGCCCACCAAAGGTGGCTTCTTGCACATTTTGAAGAGAGAGAAAGTTAGTTTGGAGACGTTACCGGATTCGAACTGCTTTTATTCGCCGGAATTTGGGATTTCTCTCACGTCCGGTTAGGGTTGATTTTGTTATTTTTCCCTCTTTCACTCTTCGGATTTAGGAGCACCTGATTGCCGGTGTTTTTCTTGGGAACAGATCGATTTTTGTTACTCTTTATGACGGTGGAGTTAGGATCTGCGATCTTGGGTGGATTATGATGTTTACGCCGCAGAAGAAAGTGTGGTCGGGTTGGCTCTCGCCTGGAGCAGAGAAGAACGGTTCCGTCTCGGGCAATTCGGACCCTAATTCAAGCCCTAGGGACAAGGGTTTTGCAACTGGTGATTCTACACCCAAGGGTTTGGTATCCAACGCTGGGATTATGGATCAAGAACTTGTAATTGAAAAGATTTCTAAGCTCGAAAAGGAGGTTAGTAAAAAGGGTTTAATGTGTTGTCTATTTTTAAGCTATCTGACTATCTTTTTGTTTGTTTGTTTTGGAATTTCTTGATTTGTGATCTTGATTGGTCTTTACTATGTTCATTCTGATCTCTGACTTAATTAGTTGAAGGAAACTTCAAAGCTAAAGCTGCTAACTTTGTTTAACGGTAAAGTGGGTCTAAGTAGAGTCTTCAAGCATTTTCCAGGCTTCTTTTTGGAGTGTAAATATAAGTTAGCGGACAGTTCACTATTGCTGTTGAGTTAAGTAAGATTTTTAAGAATTCGATAAATGATAAACTTTTTAGCAAGCTCTAGAAGTATTTAACGAATATGATTGTCATAACTCTGTGCTTTAAGCAGCGCCCGATGAAATGATAACTTTTCTGATAACTCCAATTGGTCTAAGGAAAACTCAACGGCATGTTGCAAATGAAGTGAGCTCAAATAGGTCTGAGAAAGAGAGAGCTTATGATAAAGTAACCAATTTCTATGTGAACGTGAACCATTAGTGGAAGAGAATGAGCAAATTAGCACTTAGGGAGAGGTGGAGAGGCAAAAGAGAGGTAATGCTGTGATTGGTAACTCACAAGCTAGGTTTTGTTGGTCTCTTCGAGTCTGTGGGCTTGGTGTTATTTGAGACGAAGCCAGGTGAGTGTGGTGGAGAGCTTTGTAAATGCTGTCTCTATTTAAAAGTACGTTTCAAGTGTCAAGGCAAGTCAAGGGATCTGGCCAAGATCCTGGGAGAGTTAAGAAATAAGGTCCCTGCTTAGTTGCACCGCACAAGGCTTACTTAGACAAGAAGGTTCTCTGGGTGTTCTTATGGAGTTTGTATCAGGCTTTCTGTACTGTTCAGAAGATTTTCAAGATAGGGCAGTGATATGTGTCAAAGCCTGGAAAAGAGTGTACATATACCAAGCAAAGTTCATTGTTTTAGATTCCGCACCCTAGTACTTAACATGTAGCGTTACCACATCAAGCGGTAGCACCTAGCAAATTGCGAGTGTGATATTGGCCTCTAAATTTGTCTATGAACTTGTTAGTAACAGTTGTAAATCTGGGGCCTTATCGTATACATGTTGTTCTAAAAGATAGCACTGTACTTAATTTTGAGTCCATTGGACTGCTCAACTCCAAAATTCATTTGCTATGGTTTGGACATGCAATGTACAGCAATAAAAATTAATTATTCCTTTTGTCTAAAAACATTGCAACCTTCGACTTTGGTACATATTTTGACATAGCATCAAAAGATGTACATAAGTTAAAGGTCACAATTATAGCTGCTTGATGCATCTTTATGCAAATAGTGAATTGCTGCTTTCTTTTTCTTTCCTTTTTGTTATTGTTATTTCTTCGGTTTCTTTGTTTAATATATGTGGTAGACCGATCGAAATCAAGTTAATCTGATAATCCATCTACATACAGCTCTATGAATACCAATATAACATGGGCCTTCTCCTTATTGAGAAAAAAGAATGGGTCTCCAAAAATGAACAATTTGAGCGAGCATTAGTCGAAACCCAAGAGCTCCTTCAGCGTGAGAAAACAGCACATCTTATTGCTATATCAGAGGTGGAGAAGCGAGAGGAGAAGTTGAGGAAAGCATTGGGAATTGAAAAACAGTGTGTCCATGAGGTAACGCCTTGACTACAATTTATTTTTGTTAACTCGACCTTACATTGTGATGTCAATAGTAATATCTACATACATGATTCATGATTGTGTCAAATGCTGTAGGAATTCTTGTTTTTCTGCTGCCACTTGTTTTACTAATTTGAAGCTAATATGACACAAATTGAAACGAGTACCTAGCATTGCATTGGTATCACTGTTATTATGGTCAACAAATTGCAACATGATTGAGGGAACTGCTAACATTTAATCATTGGTTACTGCAGTTAGAGAAGGCTTTGCGTGAAATGCGCTCAGAATATGCAGAAATAAAGTTCACTGCTGATTCGAAGTTGGAGGAAGCACATGCTTTGTCTACTAGCGTTGAAGGGAGATCGTTGGAGGTAGAGGCAAAGTTACGTGCTGCTGATGCTAAGCTTGCTGAGGTGAGCAGGAAGACTTCAGAGATTCAGAGGAAATCAGTTGAGATTGAGGCGAAAGAAATTTCACTCATGAGAGAGCGCATGTCATTTAATGCAGAGTATGCTTTACAATCTGTTAAATGTTATTCTTCCATAATGTTATTTTCTGCTTTGTGTTTTCCATTCTAAAATATTGGTTCTATATGGTGCAATTCGCAAATAACTTGCTGATTCTTACATGTTTTCTTTTCTCGTCAGGAGGGATGCACATGAGCTCAATCTCTCTCACCAAAGGGAGGACTTGAGAGAATGGGAGAAAAAGTTACAAGAGGGAGAGGAGAAGCTGGCTGAGGTCCGCAGATTGCTCAACCAAAGAGAGGAGCGGGCAAATGATAGTGATAGAATATTCAAACAAAAACAACTTGAACTTGAAGAAGCACAGAAGAAGATTGACATGGCTCATTCAGCTCTGAAAAGTAAAGAAGATGAAATAAGCACAAGGACAGAAAACCTAACTTTAAAAGAGAAGGCAAGTCTTTTAGGCTTTTGGCTGATTAATATCTGAAGTATTTTATTCACTTCATCCGTATCATACATCTGCGTTCTGTTGCAGGAAGCTGCTGCTTTGAGAAAGAATTTAGAGGTTAGGGAGAAGGAATTACTAGAGCTAGAGGAGAAGCTGAATGCGAGAGAACAGGTAAGTCCTTGGGGATTGTTACTCATGTATGCTTATGATGCAGGATATTGTCACTGAAAAGTCTACATGCTAATATGTATACCCAACCCACCCTCATGGTACTTGTGCGCACAACAAAACCAAAACCAAAATAAAAAAAATAGTTGAAATCACACTACATGAATTGCTTCCTCCCTCTTCCTAAAACTAGAGTCCTTTTCATTTTGAAATCCGTAAGCTGGTATTTTACAAAATCAACAGACAGATGTCTTTTAGTTTGTTTTTGCTCCATGATACTTTTATATGATAATCTTTGCATGAATTTCTTCTCATGCACTATCCATTCTGGTTGGGTTCCAAAGATAAAAATCCTTTATCGCAAGGTACACGGATGAGTTTAGTGATTATTTAGTTATCATTTTTCAACTTAAGAAGTCTATAGCTTTGAATCTAAAAAGTAATGCTTTGTGATAAAGGTAGTAATTTTCCACATAAGGTATTTCATAGTAAAATAATTTGGATGTTTAAATAGTTCTCTGTTTCGGATATTAAATAAGGATCATCTTCTTGCAGGTAGAGATTCAAAAACTTTTGGATGAACACAAGGTCATCCTGGATGCGAAGGCGCATGATTTTGAGTTGGAAATGGAACAAAAGAAAAAATCACTGGAAGACGATTTCAAAAGCAAGGTTGTTGAGGTGGAGAAAAAAGAAGTTGAAGTCAATCACTTGGAAGGAAAAATTGCAAAACGGGAACAGGCACTAGAGAAAAAACTCGAGAAAATGAAAGAGAAAGAGAAGGAATTCGATTTGAAGTCAAAAGCTTTGAAAGAGAAGGAAAAGTCCCTTAAAGCCGAGGAGAAGAACTTGGAGAATGAAAGGAAACAACTAAGCAGTGAGATGGAGAATTTGTTAAGTCTCAAGGCCGAGCTTGAAAAGATAGGTACTGAAATTGAAGAACAAAGATCAAAGCTAAATGAAGACCGTGAAAGACTACAAGTAACAGAAGAAGAGAGGTCTGAGCATGTCCATCTGCAGTCAGAATTAAAGCAAGAGATAGAAAAGAACAGGCAAGAGAGGGAAGCAGTTTTGATGGAAAGGGAGAATCTGAAGCAGGAGAAGGAGAAGTTTGAAAAAGAATGGGAAGAACTTGACGAGAAAAGAACTGAGATAAAGAAGGAATTAGAATCTGTTGCTGCACAGAAGGAAAAGGTGGAAAAATTGAATCATTTAGAAGAAGAAAGGTTGAATAATCAGAGGTTGGAAACACGGGATTATGTAGAGAGAGAGTTGGAGGCTCTTAAGTTGGCTAAAGAATCGTTTGCTGCTAATATGGAGCACGAGAAGTCTGTCTTAGCAGAAAAATATAATAGTCAGAAATCCCAAATGCTTCATGACTTTGAAGTGCAGAAACAAGAACTTGAGACTGAATTGCAGAACAAAGAGGTAGATATTGAGAACCGCATGCGTGAACGGGAAAAATCATTTGAAGAAGAAAGAGACAGGGAGCTAGCTAATGTCAAATACTTGAGAGATGTTGCAAGTAGAGAAATGGAAGAGATGAAATTAGAAAGGGTACGGCTAGAAAAGGAAAAGCAGGATACATTTGTAAATCAGAAGCATCTTGAAGAGCAGCAGCTTGAAATGAAAAAAGATATTGATGAGCTTGTTGGCCTTAGCATGAAGTTAAAGGACCAGCGAGAACAATTCTTTAAGGAAAGGGAGCGGTTTATTGCATTTGTTGAGAAACAAAAGGGCTGCAAGGACTGCGGGGAGAGAGTTTCAGAGTTCGTCCTCTCAGATCTTCAATCTTTAGCTGAGATAAAGAATGCAGATAATTTTCCTCTGCCAAAGCTAGCTGATGGTTATTTGAAGGAAGCTGTCCAGGGTACTTCCGAGAGACCGAATGTTGGGACATCCTTGGGTGTGGCTAACTCAGGATCTCCTGCTTCTGGTAGAACCTTGACCTGGTTGCGAAAATGTACCTCAAAGATTTCTATATTCTCAGCAGGGAAGAAGCTTGAATATGAAGCGGGTCAAAATAGTACAGGGGCAACACAGGCACAAGAGAAGCTTGTAGATGTTGGAGAAATACCGGAATGTATATTGAGCTCTGAGGATGAACCAGAAGTGTCGGCTAGAGTTGCATCAGATTCTTTTGATGTCCAGAGGATTCAATCCGAGTCCAACACCAGACAGGTGGATGCTGGCATAGACCAATCAGCCGATGATCTTAGAAACATCAACAGTCAGGCACATGACATTGAGGAAGTTTCTCAGCAGCCTGATAGGAATGAAGGTCAGAGTAAGCCGACCAATAGGCACAAAACTAGAGCTACCAGAGCAGCAAGTGCTTATAAGGAAATTGTTGATCATGCTGCCACTAGCGAAAATAATGGCAGTGAGAGTGCCAACGGTGTTGCAGAAAACTCTGCTTTCACAAATGAAGAGAGCCAGGGAGTATCGGATCTGGGTATCAAAGGAATGTCAAAAGGTGGAAGAAAGCGAAGCCGTAAGACCACAAATGAACAAGATCCTAACTACAGTGAACATTCAGATAGCATCACTGAGGGCCACAGGAAGCAGAAAGTTGCTAAAGGTGTAGAAGCTCCTCAAGTAAGACGATACAACCTTCGTCGACCCAAGAAGTAAGTGACCAAGTCTCTGCATACGCCCATCTGGACCTTCACAATTCATACCCTTCTCTTAAATTTATTAAACCATATACTTAACGTCTTGCGAGTTAAACAAACAACTAGTGGTCATCAGTCACTTTATAGCTTGTTTGATGTCTAAAAGAAATGTTGTTAAACTAAAATGACTATCTGTCAATCACGTTATAATTTGTTGTTCAAGAAATGCTCTTCTTTCAACACTTCTGTTTGATACACAAAAGAGTCCGCGACTGGGAACTGTCTTTGGAGGTTAATTTTGCACCGAAGGATGTCTTTATCTTTTGGTTATGGAACTTTGAGTTCTTAATCTCATTGTCTTCTTCATGAGTTTGTATGCTTGTTAGCATTTCTTTGCTCTTCTTATTTCTCTACATTTCTGTGTCAAACAGCAGAGTCCCCGTGGCTGGTGATGGAGCCTTGTCTAATCAAAGCAAGGAGGAAGGAACTGATGGTGTCTCGAGTAAAGGGAAGAAAATAGATGGTGCTCGGAAAAAGAAAAGAGTCCCTGATCCAAAGGTTCAGCCTGGAACTTCAACAAGTTTTGCCAACGGAGATCATGCTGGAGACTCGCGAGCTCATGATGGGCTTCTGAAGGTAGTCCTCAAAACACTTGTATATAAACTTGCTTTAATATATTTCTTGTCTCAAAAGAATGTGGATTTAAAGTATCCACTTTGGTATCACTCATTTTGATGCTTATGTATTATTATCTCAGAAGAAAGTCGTGGATGGGGAGAATGAGGTAGCAAACAAGTGCTCAAATGATATGGTTATGAGCGAAGAGGTGAATGGGACGCCTCAACAGGATAGGGAGCGTTACAATGATGATCATGAGATTGAAACTACTCCTGCTGCCGCCGCCCAGGAGGAAGAAGACGATGATGATTCTGAAGATGAAGAGGAGGTTGAGCATCCTGGTGAAGTTTCCATAGGAAGAAAGCTATGGACTTTTATCTCAACTTGATGAGGGATCATGCCTATTTATTATATGCATAGAGTCCAAACAACTCCTTCCTTTTTGGTGTCAAAGAGTTGTTTGTTGTGTTATCAATTGTTTATGGTAGCTAGTTTTAGTAGCGGTATGTTAGAAGATTGTTTTGCAGATAATTTGATCATGTAAACCTCGCGTTTCGTTTCTTGTTGTAATGCGTCATCAGACCTGACCTTCGATTGTTCATTCTATTTATGTTGTCTTGTTTGTGTGACATCTTGTAGCTTGAATGCTTGTTGAAATTTTATGTAATATTTGAATGGTTCTTTGCATATTTATGAGACAGGAAATAGTCTGTAAACATCAAGCTGTCTTTCCAAAAATTGAAAATTTCATTTATACATGTTTTGGTGCAAAATCTGGTTCAGACCAAAATGGTCCTCCAACTTGTAATTTTCTCCTACACAAGGCAAGTTAAACCTGATTGTAATCTTGAACTATGCTACAAGACTCTATATATTGACTGTTCACACTTCAGACACAGCAAAAAGGCATCAGGTATGGTATGACTACCAAACAAAGGCTCAAACCTCCTGATCTATTCTATTTTGGTTAGGTACGCAAAATTGTGACTTCTTTTAACTCTATTTCTTTTACTGTAACGGTCATTGCTATCCAACCAAAGTCTGAGGCATTTCCTGCTGATCCTTCGTTGTAGTTTGTAGATTTGCAGATCGGGCTGCAAGCATCTCCTTGTGCTTCTTTATATCCCTGAAGAATAAATGAAATACAAAGGCGCATTAGCGGGCAGTATTATTGATAGGAAACAGCAGCTTTGGATTTTGAACAAGTATCATTCTTCTATAGTTCTTAATGTTCTGAAAATGGTTTGTAAGCAATCTTTTGTTGACAAGAGCGTATAACCATGAACCAAATTATTTTGTATCATTTCGTGCAAAAGTACCAGTGATGCATAAATTTAAAATGGTGTATATATAGAGTGAAGAACTCCCAAAAAATGAAACATTGAAAAACACTCTAAAAAACTATTCATTTGTACTGTATGCATATGTGCATAGAAGTAAAACCATCTCCAACGGTCCGCCAAATTCTCCATTTTGTAGTTTTCCTCTCCAACGCACAGCAAAGAGATTTTATTTTTGGCAAATATGCAGTGTGGAAGGTAAACGCATAGCAAATCACAGCCCCACTTTATGGTTGGAATTGATTTTTTTTTTAGTGTTTGAGGCCCACCAAAAATGGTGTTTTGGCCTTCTTTTCGGTGTCATGGTTGGAGATGCTCTAATTGAAGAAGTTTTCTGGTTTCTATGCATGTGTGCATGTTATGCACATTTGCATACCCCGACAATTACTTGTATGCACAAGTGCAATACCGTACAAATGAATGGTTATTAGGGAGTTCATCACTTTTTCATTTTTTTGTGATTCCCCATGAACCTAACCTTGTGTGTGTATATATATACATAGACAGAGAGAGTGAGAATGAGAGAGAGAGAGAGAGAGAGTGTGTGTGTGTGAAGTTTAAACGAGAACAATAACTAAATTAAAGAACATGAAAACGGTCAAATCATGTGCAAAATCACATGTGATTTTACACTAACGGGTAATACAATGGTGTTCGGGCGACGTGGCCAACGACTTAAGGTCGCGGCCAAAGTTGCATGGATCACATGTGATTGCACACGTGATTTTAGTGTAAAATCACATGTGATTAACTGTTTTCTTATTCTCTTATTTGGTTAATGTTCTCGTACGTACCTGACTCTCTCTCTATATAACATATCTCTAGGTCATTACGACCATGCCCATTGCAAACTATGGAAGACATCATGCGAGATGAGCAGACTATGGATGTTTTTGGCATCACTTACATGCAGCGAGGAATTTTGCAATTGGAATCTTTGCATATTTGTGAGTGCTCCTTTAGTATCCTCCACACTTGTTGACATAATCTGCAACCACCACGGACTCTGACAGTGCATCTAGAAGCATGGTAGAAAAGCCTCCTCATAGTTCTACATTCCGAGTAAGAGCATGGGATCCGCTCACATTGAGAAGCATGAATTAGAGCATCCAGCACCGCCTTTAACTGCATCAGAACATGCGTTTAACAGATCAAGGAAAACATTATTAAGACAAGTTCAGAAATGTTTCTTTGTTCTTGATCTTGTTAATTAGGTTAATGTAGAAAGAGATATGGTACCGTTAGAGCTTTGTGCTTCTGAACTTGATCATTTTTGGATCCACAGACGACTTCCATTGAATTTGAAGGCGGATTTAACATGTGAGGATGATAAGCGCCACCTTTCATTTTATAGCATGACTCACAGACATAAAACTTTGCACATATGTCACAATGCCAACAATCGTCCACCAGAACATCCTTATGGCAGGCAGTGCAGATCGGCTTAGTAACAGGCTTGTGGATTAGATGATACAAGATCATCATAGAGGAGTATTTGGCACGGGCAAGTGTATCAAACTGAAAATGGGATTTCTGGCACTTGTTTAAGAAAGCGTCACGAGTCTCAAAGAAACTATTCACAAGCACATCATCTTTATCCTTGGTATCAATAGTCACATTGCTCACCGCAACCTGTAAACCCAAGCAATTAAATCTATATGCTGACATGGGTGTGTGTGCCACAGGAAAAAGCAAAAAAGATCTTTCTGGGGGTCAGATTAATTTCAGCTAGCTTAAAAATGGCAGTGGAGGTGGTGTTCTTTTGGAGCTTAGCTCACCTCAGAGAGTAGATTTTTTTCACCGGAATGGCATGTGTGCATTTTACTCCCAGAAAAATTCTTATCAGCATTAAAACATCTGCAATGAACATAGCCATGAAGACGGTGATTATGATAATTTTAGAAGGCCAAACAATAACCAGTGTATCTATCCATACATCAAACTATGTGATGCACTATAATCAGTAAAACCTACATTTTTATTCAGAGGAAAAGACTAAAAAAAACAAAAAGCTCTTTTACCTTGAACATAGTTGAATCTTTTTGCATTGGCTGCAAAACCATCTGCTTCCAGATAAGATTACTTCATGGCAATGGGTGCATATATATTGTAAATGGACAATCATAAAGTTTTCCTTCACAGGGAGAATGGTTTGGCCCAGCTGTTGAAAGAGAAAAACGGACATAAGAAAGAATAAAAAGGAAGAATATTAATGAAGTGCAATAAATTCAGCATGCTATGCAGCCACACAGAGGAAATGAGGAACACAAATATTAAGAATGCATTAGTGATGAAGCTCGACCCAAGGAAAAAGATGCATATTTTTCTAATTCTGTTTCAATTTTCTTGCTCCTGTTAAAGCTATGTGAGATGGTATGCATGGAACCATAAGAAAACTAGTGCTCATGACCTATGGTCAAGGGTCTGTTTGTTAGCAGCTTAATGAGCTTAATGGGACTTGCAGCTTATTCGTAAGCTATACATGACTGTTTGGTAGTGGCTTAATGATATAGAAAGTGGCTTATCAATAAGCTTCTAGGGGGGACCTTTATGTAGAAAGCCAAATTTTTTTCGAACATGCCTCTCCCAACTAAAAACATGCTTCTTCTGTCTTTAAAGAACCCCTCCAAACAAAAACTTTCCCAATCTTCAAGGACGGATTAATCCACACAGACAGCTTTATCCATACAAAACTTAAAGGAAAACCAACCAAACAGCCTCTTGATCATGATTCATGGCCAATATATTGAACTTTAATGATGAGATTTGGATGCTAATATTATGATTATCGCAATTCAGTGTATAGAGTCCACACAAGCCTTCTAACAATACACATGTTGTGTAAGAACTAAAAATGGAAGCCAAGAAAAAAAATAGAGGCGTATCCTCCCATTAGTAGCTATGAACAAAGAAGCTTAAAAATATTTGACCTTTTGCATCACCAAGACATCCTTCATAGCAACATCAAGTCGGTCCTGTCCCATGGCTTTCAAGATTCTCTTGTTAGGTAGCTTGCTCTGCAATCCACCAGCACTTTCTTCCACTTCTAGTTTCCTGACAATATTTTCAGCAGCCCCTGACCAGTAATCACCATCAAAATAGGGCAAACGGGCTGCCGTTATCTTGGTATTGCCTTGTCCACTAGAAACGAAAAACTGATTATATAAATTAGTGTGGTCCACAACAGCATCATCTTCTACAGCTTTCTTTAGCATTGACTTGTACCTGCACATGGAACAACTTCTAATGAGGATATGCACAGACAATATAAAATTAATGTGAAAGACCACCTGAGTTAGAGATCTAAAAATTAGAGTTTTAACATATGATGATTGAATACATATTTCCCAGCAAACAGAATAAGATCATCTCCAATTGAAATTGATACTTCCAATCAATGTTACCTGGGCAGCACTGTGGATACGTTTGTATTAACAAGAAAAATACATGCACAGCAAGACAAAGATTAACCCCTAGAAGACGACGCACATTACAGTCCTAAAGGAGTTATCAAAGTGCAAAGCAAGTTCTTAATGGGCAACCTGACAAACAAATAATGAATGATAATGCATTATTTATATATGGTCAGGTTCAGGGGAAAACAACAAAAAAGTGAAAAACTAAGGAACATTAAAATCATTCATCTGTACAATATGCACATGTGCATACAAGTTATTTGTCTGGTATGCACACATGCACGTGTGCATAGAAACCAGGAAACATCTTCAGTTACTTGTATGCACATGTACATACAGTACATATGAATGGTTATCAGAGTGCTCCTCAATTTTTTATTTTTTTGGGAGCTTCCCCTCCTTGAACCTACATATATATGCAAGAATTTGATGTATGTCTATATCTGTGTATGCAAGAGAGAGAGAGGAGAGAGAGAAAGAGAGAGAACTATACCACTGACGTAGCTTATCCTGCTTTGGTGTTCTCTGTGTCTCTGGATGGCAGTAAAAAATGTAGTCTTCTCCTTTTATAAGAGGACATGCCCATATATAACAGGTTGCAAAACCCCGCTTCTTGCAATACTCAAGGTATCCAATCTGATGATCATAACATACGCAAAATAAAAGGCATATTTTCATCAAGTTATTGCTACATTAATGCACATAGGTAGAATTAAGAACATAAGAGATAAGTAGGAATTACTTTTTATAGAATAAGCAAAACAAAAGAATACAATAAAAATTGAATTACCAATAGTTCATGATAAACAAAGGTCCGAAGAGATTCACCAGTCGCACTTTTCCTCTCAGGTCTAAAGTACTTTACAGAATCAAGATACGAGATATATAAACAACGATGATTCGGGCCACCACACTCTGATCCAAACTCCTGAACACACATTCCAAAGAGGCACACATCTACCCCTTCTATTTTCTGAAACAAAAAAATTAACTGATGGCAAAAACAATATCAGATACCCTGTTTTAAAGCACATAATTGCCGACATGAAGAAGCACAATATTCATGAAATAGTTTATCTTACCTTTGATCTGTATGTAAATCCTGAAGGATAATCTTCTCCATGAAGTATGTCTATAAATTTCTGCCGCACTGCCAACTGTTTCTCAACAGATACCACTACTCTGACAACAAGACCTTCAGCTCCAGGTACCTTCATATAAAGAGAAAATTGAAGATATATAATGGTTACTTATTTGCAGACATTATTCAGATGCTAATTAGTAAAGTTGAAGAAATTCTAAAATGTAATACTCGGGGTATTTCTTTCTAGAATTCTTTAGTACCACTAGATTAAACTAAATCAGTGGGGTAATTTGACTTGGCATACCTTCACTACCATTCAAAAGTATCAGCTGGAGTCGGTCACAAGTTTACATAAGATATGCAATCAATTGTGTCCAAATGGTACATAATTAGGAAGCATTTGATCAATTTTACCTCCTCTGGTTCCATTCCAGAAATCTTTGCCATCTCTTCTCTTTCTTGATTGAGACGTCTAGACAGTCTTTCCTCTATGTGATCACTGAGATTAGTCCTCGGCAGATCTTTTGCTCCAGAAGCAGCAGTCTGTGGTAAGGGAACACGCATTCCACTCTCTATTTCTTCCAAGTAACATTTAGGACAGATATAGTCTGCCTTCCCTTCCACATCTTTTTCATCATTGTAGAGACCACATATTCTATGCTGCCAGCATTGACATCTATCACAAAGAACCCACTGCAAGAATCAACAGCACGGGTCTAGTAAGAGAATGGACTAAATTGATATACAAATCAAAGACCTGAGGACTAGCTTGGTCAAAGGTGTTAGAGACCACAGAAAACAAGTACGCAGATGAAAAATTAAATTAACTTACTGAATCCTCTTTTTCCTCATCATTCTTTGCCTTCTGCAGGTTTGCTTTGGGAACAGAAAACCCACGCATTACGATATTAGTCCCATGAGATCCCCTATAGCATGACATGCAAAAACAGTGTCGTATACCCATATCACTGGTTGACCTATAATAGCCAACATTTCGCTTGATACGGGTATCACAAGAAGAGCAATATATGGGTGCAGGGGCAAACACCAGCTTATCCATGGAACACAAATGGCATGTGTTGTGACCAACTGAATGTGCTTTCTTTCCTGATACATCCTGCATCAGCATCCATTATATTAGAATCTATTAATTTGATGAAACGAGTTACATCTAACAATATGCTATGAACAAAACAAAATTTGATCATGTCAAGGTCGCATAGACATGAGAGTTCATGTAAGGTAAGCTAGCAAAGAGAGTGACAAAACAGGTAGCTTCATGGGACTGGTTTTCGGGATCACTTGTTTTTCATCTCTCTTGTAACTGAAGCAAAAAGAAGCAGTACAAGCATTTCTAATTGAAAATGAACTATTGCTGTCAGCAACAAGGAGTTATAGGTTATAACAGAACCTAAGCCTGGGAAACTGGAAAATGGCACAAAAGATGCAACAACCATGTTGCAAAGCAATGCCAAAATTTGCATGAGAACAAAATAGGAACCAGGATGGGTGAAGTACGATACAAAAGGTCATTGGCCCAGCGGCACCCGGGTTACCAGTAGACCTTATTCCTCCTGAAGATCAAGGGTTCAAGCCTCATAAAAGGTGAGGAGTGTGTGTAAGTTTTGCCGTATATAAATATTAATAAATAATTCAAAAAAGGGTGAAGTAAGATTACAGAAGGCAATCAAACAGCCTGCTCTAAAGGCACATGGAAAGGAAAAAAAGAATGTTTATTTGCTAGGCTGAAGAGTTAAAATTGGATCTCACGTAGTTCACTAGATGCATGCAGAACCTTCCAGAACTGATCGATCAACAAGAATTGGCATCTATGAAAGAGCCCTTCAAGAGTTTGTAAATCAAGAGCATGAAAAAGGGAAGTAAAAAGAGTATAAGAGTCCTAAGTTGATGTGCAAACCTTCTGAGAGCTAAAACTCAACAAATGCTCTCTGATTTGAGCCGCAGTAAAAAAATCAGCCAAAGACACACTCTGTATCTTGATCTTCTCTGGCTTCACCCCTGCGTCATCATCAACCAAAGGTGCAATCTTTATCTTGGTCTTCTCTGATTCTAAGACTGAGTCGTGATCTGCCAAAGACACACTCGGCATCATGGATTTCTTTGAATCCAGCCTTATGTCATAAGCATCTGCTGCCAAAAAATTTGCTTCTATTTTGGCATGCCCAGATTCTGTGTATACTTGATTTGATATCTCTTTTTCATCATTGACCCCTTCTTTTGGAGAAAGATTAGCAGAATTCAACTCTGGCATTTTCTTCATTTCATTGTTTGTATTATCATTACTTCGCTTTAGCTCTGTTGATTCCTGTTCACCATGGGTATCATTGAAGTTCCTCCTCTGGTCATCATCCATAGTATCTCCTACAGTTGCACAGTTAACTGATGGGTCCACAGCTAAAAGTTCTGGCTGTACCTCTTGGACATCTTCATTACATACAAATGCTTCAGGACGTTGTTCCAAGTGCTGCGGCTGATCCAGCGGACTATGTTGATCAAGTGAATCAGCATATTCTTGTGAAAAACCATCTCCAACTGTTGGACTCTCCGTCTTCGGGTATTTTGTAGGCAAGGTTTCTAAAAGAGTTGCGGTGCTACTAGGATCCGCATCATGGGTGGCCTCTGCTTGGTCTTTTTTTCTTTTTCTAGATTCCAAGTGAAAATTACTAGTACTGCATAAAGACCTTGCAGGTCCACAAATATCGCAATTTAAATGATTACACTTGTCAAAATGGGATGCCAGTTCAAGATACAATGGACAATTGCATAAGTTTTCCTTGCATTCTGCTGCATGCATATAATCCTGAAAAGGAACTTCTCTTCTCAAGTCCGCTGGCATATCCTTGTACATGACATATGAACTAAGGACTTGAAAACTAGAAATCTGACTTGAACTTTCCAAAGCAGCATACTCTTGAGCCAGCGGAGATTTCTCAGAATTAATTTGGGGGATCTTAAATTCCTCTCGCACTGATATTTCATCACTGGACTTCTCACCATTGATAAATAACATATTTGATCGAGTCTTCAATCTGTCATCAAACTGCACTGGATGCTGCTGAGCCTGCTCATCAGGTTGTTGGGACACTGGCATGTGAATCTGAGGTTGCAATGAATCCCCACGATCTGATATTTGGGTATTACACTTGCTCTCTAGGCTATCACTAGTTTCAGGATGGTTCGTGAGATTCTGTTGCACATTGCACAAATTCGAATATGGAGATTGCACATCATCCCCCAATAATGATGGAACATCCATGTTGTATGCGGTTTTCTTCTTCCCAATAGAGCTTCTGTATTGACCTATTGGTAACAATTTCACAAGGGAGAGCCGATGTCAGATGCATAACCAAATCAATAGAGAAAACATATAGAGAATAAGATTTAATGAGGAGTAAGAAGAACATTTAGAAACAGTAGAAGATGGATTTGGACTAAAGCAAATGATTCCTTGCCTCTGAGCAACATTGACTACACCCATATTAGTCATTGATGTTCACCATCCCATATCATTATGCATTTTGTTTTATTATCATAAGATAAGAAAAGAGACCATACTCTTATGAAAAGGTTGCTGTTGGAAGGAGTTCGTTGCTGATGGGCCTGAGGTAGAGTGCAAAACACTTCCGGGTAGAGCTGCTATACTATCAAAAGCTTCGGTATCAGATACAACATCCCCATAAGAACATGCAGTTACGGATGACACTTGTTCAGGTGAAGTAATAAGCTCTAGATCAGTCTGCTTTACACCGAATGGAGAAATCGAGTTCATCCCACCACAATGAACAGCTGAGCTAGCAACATTCTGGCTATAGTCGTTGAATGCAGATCCTGCAGATGTTTATCATGCATAGCAGATCAAATACAAATGACTTGGGGGGAGGGGATGTAAATTAATATGAGTACTGTTGAGCCAAATGGGAATGAAAGAGCCAAAGAACACACCTCCACACAGCCCAGGATTATAAATGCTTACTGAAGCCGGATTGTAACCATTGTATCCCAAATTCATATAACTTTCAGGTGGACAGAATGAACTAGCATTATGAAAAACAGGTGAAACCAACAAATCTGGCAAAGACGAATGAGAG
Organism: Cynara cardunculus var. scolymus; assembly: GCF_001531365.2. NCBI lineage: Eukaryota > Viridiplantae > Streptophyta > Magnoliopsida > Asterales > Asteraceae > Cynara > Cynara cardunculus. The sequence continues at coordinate 13,639,240 of NC_037528.1, read as the reverse complement.
GAAATGAGCCTGTGGGATACTATCTGATGAAGATTAGCATCCTTTAACTCCTGCTGAATAAAGTTCTGCGACCCCTGGTCAAGTAACTTCTGGTCATTATACTCCTATTAGAGTTTCAAAAAGTATACAAGTTCAAATAGGAAAAGCAACAAACCCCAACATATTAATCAAGAAAACATTGAATTTTCCATATATCAGAAGTCCACCATCCTCTTAAGTGTTCATGCACTAAAGTAATCTAATTAAACATGTTTGAAGCATGAATTCCGGTTTCAACATGCTACATAATCGGAAGGTTAAAACATAAGTATAGAAGCCCTTTATAACCACTAACTCTTTTCCCCTTTCTGTATGGTTTAGATGCATAAAGTGAAATAGACGATTTAGCTACATGAAAAAAAGCACAACTTCCCATTTTAGAATCTCCCAACTACTATCTAGAAATTTGCACCAGAATAAATCTAGCACAAATCATATTGCATACAGCCGATGTTGAGAATTTTTCCAATCAAAGCATTGGAACCCTAAATCTTGTTCGGATTCAATCATTATGGTACTAATTGAAACTACCACCCAATCATCGGTCTTGCAATATTCAATTCTAATTAATAAAAAGAACAAGCACACTCACGTTTAAAGTATCTAAAATAATCATCGCTAAACAAATCTATCACAAATTAAATTTCATATGACTGATTTCGAGAAATTTTCTCCAAACGATACATCGGAACCCTAAATTTTGTTCCGATGCGATGATGAGGGCAACGCAACGCACTCCTGATTCAAAAGACCACCAAATCATCCATCCACATAGCAATATCCAATTCTACTTGCAAAAAGAAACAAGCACACTTACCTTTGGAGTATCGATAGAAGTCGGAAATCGGCTGTTCAAGTGATTAATAAGGTCAGATGCCCAATTCTCCCCCTCAGTTGTATCCATATAGTTCTTGGCACTAGATAAAAAAGACCCCCTGGTTAATTACAGTAAGTAAATGCAGTACATAATTTTTAACTCCAATTACCGACCCCTAAAGTATGCATTTAGTATACCCTTTCTTTATGCTTAAAAGTTAAAAGTGTCAATTAATTTCCTAATAACACTAAAAACTGATCAAATTTTCATTATACAACATGTGCTTTGCTCCAACAAAAAAATTGCACACGCCTTAACATTCCAACAACTAATATCTTAATACAACCCCAAATATCAAATTCAAAACTTATGAACAGGGTAAAAAACAAGAAAATTGAAACTTACATCTTGCCGATAAACTTATTAACATTATTGACACCGCAACGTCGTTTCTTGTGCAGATTATCCAAGACACCTCCTTCTTTCTGAAGATCGTCAATACCAATGTTCTTGTTCTTGAATTGGTCCCGTACGTGACCTAATTCGTAAACCATCCTTTCATAATTTCATCCTGCAAGTTTCAAGAAAGAACAGGGCATCTAAAAAATTTCAAGAAGATAGCGATAGACACGCAACGGGTCCGAATTGGATGACGGGTAAGGAACCCTAGTGAGGGATAAATGAAAAAGGGAAAGTTTCTTTCTCGAGATAAAAAACCAAACCAAGAATCGTTAGCTTCTATCTTCGAAATCTAAGTATCAATGGCATAGGGGCGAGATGAGGAAGTTAGGGTAACTTGTATTAATTTCCCAATTTAATTTATAGGTTATCATCTCTAATTCTGCTGATTTTGTGGGGTCATATCGAGTAGCCATGACTTATGTTTGCTGTCCTGCTGTACGAGAATCTTGGTAATAAAAATACACCTTGCCGCCAAACTTTCATGTGATTTTCAGGATTAATTGATTCTTAATTTATTTTTTTATCCTAAATCTTTTATTAATCATCTTATTATTGTTTTTTGGGTAGGAAAATTTTATTTAAAAAAAAGAAAAACAAAAAAGGCATCGAGGATCCAAAACCTATGTTATGTTAAAGAACAAAAACCAACAGCAGACTACAATCAAAACGAGAACCAAAGCTGAAAGAAGAACGTCCAAACGACGCCCGTAAAATCAACATACGTTTTCTATAGATCTATGTGAAATCAAGTTCAATTACAATGTTTGGCATATACCATTGATGGTCAACTTTCCATTTTTAAAAATCTTTAATGTTAACTGTATAATAGTCATTACTTTCGGATATTTTATCAGATAAAATTCTCGGTCATCAAAATAAAATAGAAAGATTATTGGTAAATCATCTCTTACCCAGTATATGATAGCTAGATACGACTCACCACCCTCGTCGGATAAGATTTTCGGTGCTTGCCATGTTTGATCGGTAAAATAAATTACTTGATAAACACTAGAGGGGTGTTTGCTTTTTTGTCCATTAAGTTCTTAATTCGTTAAGTTGTCTCTACGCATTAATCTATCTGGATAAAATTAAGATAAATTGTTATATGATTTTTGTTCTAAATAAATAAACTTAACAATAAAAATTACCATTTTAATCTTATGTGTAAATAAGTGTCTGAATGAAAATAAATTGTTCTATAAATATTTAAAATGACAAAAAAGAACTACATAATATGAATTCAACAAGTTCATACTAAAGGCTTACTCGATAAGTGTTTACCAGTAAAATTCAACACTATTACTTACTTACCGAGTAAGATTTTACTCCACGAAAACAACATCATATGCAATAATCTACCCGATAAGCTCTTACCATAATAAGAGTTGCCGTCTTCACTTACCAGGGTAAGACTCTTGTTACTTGTCTCGCTCTTACCGGGTAAAATTTTTGGTCATTGTCATATTCATCCGGTAAGATAATGTGACTTGGTAAACACTTACCCGGATAAGCGTTTGGCAAACGGCACCTTAATAACTTACAATATATATAAAACGATAAAGTATTATTGTTTGATTACAAATTTTAATTTATGCATGTTGGTAAATAATTTATTTTTTGATGAGACGTGTGATTAATTAAATTGTAGGACATGGTAGATTTTGAAAAACACTCTCAGTCAAGTCAATCACTTAATATTAAGTTAAAAATCAAACACGTTAATATACCTTAACCAATTAAGTTAACCATCCATTGAACTTATTAAACTGGAAACAAAAACTCGATTAACATTTAACAAACGGCCCCTTAAATATAAAACAAAAAATAAAATGTTGTCGAACAATGCTTTATTTCCTAATTCTCGACAATGCCTAAAATTGTTGAAGTTAGCTGATTGATATTTTAAAAAATGATCGCAAAAAACAAAAGTTTGACGGGAAAATTTTATTGTCGTAATATATAATATAATAAAAATTAATTATAAAACAATTACAAAGACTCCTGAATCGATAAAATATAAGTTAAATAGTAGATTGATATATTAAATTTTCTCAATCAAGTTTAAAATTTATAACCGATCGATTGTCGCATTTCCACTTGACTGGGAGTTCTCATATGATTTTTTTTTTAATTTTCGTATTCAATTAATTAATTATAACAAATCTATATATATATATATTAAAGGAAAAACCAAACATAATGAGGTGACACCTTTTAATGCTTAGAATTCATCTTATCTTTTTTCTCATTTTTGTGATTTTTTTTAAATGTTGAATATGTTAAAGATTTTTTTGCCCTTAGATGAAAAATGTATAGCTCATAATTAACCCGGATTATTTTTGTAATTTTGTATACCCAAGACTAACCTCCAACTCTTGATTTGCCCTTCCATTTACTTTATTTTATTTCTTAATGAAATTTGTCTTTCAAAGTTTCAATAATAAACATGAGTGATTCGGCAGATTTTGATTCCTATATATCCACCCATGTGGTACTTCATTATACCATATATATAAGATCCATCTGTATAGATATCACCATCTACATCCAGAAAGCCGTATGCTTTGGAAGAAGCTTGTACAGTTTGGGAAGGGGTTTTGATTGATAAAAAAGAAGAATCTACTTCAACCGATATGTCCTTAGGCACGACCATACATAACATAGAAATCACACTTGAAAAGGGTGGACAATTAGCTAGAGCAGCGGGTGCTGTAGTGAAACTGATTGCAAAAGAAGGGAAATCGGCCACATTAAAATTACCTTCTGGGGAGGTCCGTTTGATTTCCAAAAACTGCTCAGCAACAGTCGGACAAGTGGGGAATGTTGGGGTGAACCAGAAAAGTTTGGGTAGAGAAATTAAATTCCCGATTTATATTTCTTAATTAATTTAGGGGATTCHCTCCCTTTTTTCATTTTTATGATATTTTCAACTTTAGAGCATATATTAACTCATATTTCCTTTTCGATTGTTTCAATTGTAATTACAATTCATTTGATAACCTTATTGGGCAATGAAATCATAAACCCATATGATTCGTCAGAAAAGGGGATGATRGCTACTTTTTTATGTCTAACAGGATTATTAATCACTCGTTGGATTTATTCGGGHCATTTCCCACTAAGTGATTTATATGAATCATTAATCTTTTTTTCATGGAGTTTCTCCCTTATTCATATAGTCCCTTRTTTAAAAATAAGAAAAAATTATTTAACCACAATAACTGCCTCAAGTACTATTTTTACCCAAGGCTTTGCTACTTCGGGTCTTTTAACTGAAATACATAAACCCACAATATTAGTACCCGCTCTACAATCGGAGTGGTTAATAATGCACGTAAGTATGATGATATTGAGCTATGCGGCTCTTCTTTGTGGATCATTATTATCAGTWGCACTTCTAGTCATTACATTTCGTCTCTCAGTGTCAGTGTCGGCCCAGCAGAGTGCTTTCGCCGTTGGTGTTCTTTCCGATCTCTACGCATT
>NC_037528.1:13626158-13633169 GCF_001531365.2 Cynara cardunculus var. scolymus | reverse complement strand
TAATATTTTGAAGAGATTTATTTAATGATGGTTTAAAGTTTTAGTTATGTATTAGGATTGATCATAACATATTAACAATTGTGAGGATGACAATGTGAAGAAAAAAATATGAAGGTCAATAAATTAATCATTACATTTATATTCTATAACTCTAATAAAAGAAAATGATATATGCATGAACTGACATTATAATATTTCAACATTAGTTTGATTTTTTTAAATAATCGTCACCGTGCAACGCACGGTGCACAAAACTAGTTAACTGTAAAATAATTAACCTTAAGGTCTAAAGAGTTTGGCCCCAAATAACTCTAAATTAACCTTAAACAAATATATAATTCTAAATTTAAATTAGGAATTTATACATAAATTAACCTACAGAGTTAGCTAATTAACTTGTTAATATGTTAACACTTAACATTGATATAAACAAATTAACATAATAACGTTAAGATAAACAATTTAACCCTAAAGTTGGCTTGAAATATAATCAAGTTAATCCTAACTAAAAATATTTATGGTTTACCCAGCAAAATATATAGTTTTACTATTAAATGACTTAACACAATGTAATTATGCAACATATATTTAATGCTTTCAAAGGAACCCACTAACCTAAGGGTAAGTTCGCCTTTCAGAATGAGGATCTTTAGTAAGAAATTTTGATACCTAAAACTCTCGGGGTGCACAAAACCCCGACCAACATAACCCGATATAATTCAGCCCGAAGCTACTTGATGTGCAATTGATATGTGTTGAGAATTTAATACATAAAGCGTTTTTTTTACGTCTTTTTAGTTATAATAATTTCTTTTCATTCCCACTTTGGGTCTTTTTCATTTATTTCTTTACACTTTTGTTATTATGAAGTTAAATATTGTGGTTGACTTATTGGTATATGTGAATGAAGCTAATTGAGAGTTTTTTGTGAAAACAACAAATGCTACAGCATTGATGCAGCGTCGACCTGATTCATACGCAGCTTTTTGGAGGGCTTAATGGATAAGACGCTGACTTTTTGAAGATGGAGGACAGCTATAAAAGCTGGATTTTTAGTGGAAAAATCTGTTGTTAGACTTTGGTTAAAACTATGTACTTTTTAGTTACACTTTTGTTGGTTTGTAACTTACTTTTAGAAACCTTAGCCTACAAGTTTATTTATTTTGTCTTCTAGTGCCCCTTTTTGAGTATAAATAGAGGGCTTGGGGTGCCTTCTAGTCCATTCCTCCATCCTATTAATCTTTCATTCCACCTTTTCTCCCATTGTATTTCCTTTGTTTGCATTTGTAAACCCTCTCCAATGGTGTTTTTAATTAAGTCTTCAAGTTCTTTATCTTTTTCTTTATTTACATTCTTGTCTTTTATTTTCCATCATTTATTTTCTCGTCTTTTATTTTTCCGCTATTTACATTCTCGTCATTTACATTCCCGTCATTTATTTTATCATCATTTACATTCCCGTCATTTATTTTATCGTCATTTACATTTCCGTTATTTATTTTCTCGTTATTTACTTTACGCAATTTACGTTTATGTCTTTATTTTCCGCCATTTATTTTTTACTTTCCGTTATGAGTAGCTAAGCTTTAATAGCTTGGGTGTGAGACGGAAAGGTGAGATTTTCAAACCGAACGAAAGTAGCTAAGTGTTTTCGAAAACGACGTTTCATTGTTTCATTCGAGTTTTTWTAAAACCAAGCRCACTTCTTGACGGGTTGATCACTTGAAAGTGTTAAAGTGCGATGGACTTAGAGATAAGCCATCAATAAGCACGTCAATTTGGATGACATAAGAGGTAGATTTGAGAAAGTTGCCGACAAAGAGACTTGTCATTTATGTTTTTCAAAACGTAACTTCCGACGGGTTGGTCACTTGTCAAAGTGTGATAGATTTAGAGATGAACTATCAAGAACACGCCAACTCGAATGATATGGGAATCGACTCGAGAGAGTGATTTTTAACAAAGAGATTTGTTTATCCATATATTTTGAAAACACCATTGTGTCACTATCCCCAGTCCGGACACCACATAGAGATATGAGTGGAAAGCTATAAGATAGTGAAATGGTGAAGTCCGAGAGGAATGCCTTCAAAATAGATGGTGAAACTTAGTTTCGAAACACTGCTTGCTGTAGCATTCCTATAGTATTGGCTGCTGGAATTTATGTTTGGGTCTCACCTTAAGTCTTACACCCTTGCTTCTTTTATATATTCTGTATTCTGTTCGGATTCACCTTAAAATCAAACAAAAGTCTTCAAAATCGTCATCTGAAATCATCTCTTTCATTGGACTCTAATCTAACTTTGGCTACAATGTCTGTGGACGATAATCCGGTACTTGTACCATTTTATTACTTGGAAAGACGACGTTAGGCCGTATTGTATACTTGTTTTGTGGCCTAATTTCATTAGTCTAAAGGTGTGAAATATAACCAACCAGCAATCGAGTTGTAAAATTTTCAAATAGTAGGTATTGAATTCTAATTCTGTTAGGGTTATTTGAACCCAATCTAACCTAATGAACTTGTTACCCCTTATATATATTATACGCATCTTCTATTAGACATGTTACTTGTTAGCGTTGCTTCGATCAACAACTAGTTAGTATTTTCGTAATTGTACTATAATTCAATTTGTAAATGTACTTTCTTTTTGCAAAAATCTCCAACTTTCTTCTTTGTTCCTCACGTACCATAAAAGATCACTTACCTGTGAGTAGTGAGTAATGAGTAATGGTTGCTTAAATATGTTGTTGGAGTGCTATTATTAGATTGCTTAAGTACGTGTCAGACCACATGGGTTGGGTTGGGTTGGGTTGGGATGGGTTGGGTTGGGTTGGGTTGGGTTTGTTTGAATGCGTTATACTTCAAATATTTTTAATGAGATGAGATTTTTCAAACCGCACTAGTTGAGTTAGATTGTTTAAACACCTCCAAATCAGCTAACCCGACCCAAAATAAAACAGTTGATTTTGTTTTAAAATTCACAAAATTTTAAACTTTTCAAATCCTTACAAACATAATTAGTAGGTTGTTTGCATGAAAACTTGTTATCATATACAACTTCCACACAAATTCTAGAAACACAGCATATAACTTCTGCAGAATGCATTCATTTGCTGCTGCTGCTACTCTTGTTCCTAGTTAAAGACAGTGACCTCCTCCTCATACTCCCCCCACCATCATCAACAATCTTCACTGCCTCCTCATGATCACTGCCATCATCATCATCATCATCATCATCACTGGATGGGTTTTCTGTCTCAATTGGAGCCTTCCCTTTTAATAGTTCTTTCTCCATTTCTTCATCCACTGAAGAAGAATAAGAAGAACAAGTGCTGTTACTATTACTGAAGCCATGGAAGATTGTCACACTTTCTTTCTTCCCACTTCTAGAAGAGAAGCTTTTGGTTTTCTTATCAGAGCTGCTGACTGGGAGGAGGGATTTTGATCGTGGGGTTGTCGTATCCTTCCCCAAACTGTACGTGGTCGAGAGTTTACGCTCTACGCTTTCCCTTTCTCTCACCAAATCTCCAAGTTCTTCCACCACTTGGTTACCTGCTGATCCCTCTGCTGCTGATGCTTTTTCCTCAAGCTCCCGGATGGTCTTATCAAATACCTTCTTTTGAAGCTGAAGTGAACACTGCAAAACAACATCACCTGCTTTAGTTTCTTAACCAAAATCTACAAACAGACTGTTTTGGCCTCAAAACTCAAAGCTAGCTTACTCTCTTTTCAAGAAACTTTCCAAGATCTTGGTTTTGAACCTTCTTTTTCTTCCAAAATATGCAACAAAATCGTACCAGTGCTGCCAGTATTATCACTAGAATTGTTTCGAGCACAAGAAATAATGTACTTGCTTTGTCGTTATCTGGGAAAAAGAAGATACATATGGGTGTTAACTGATTTAATGGACTGTTGAGCGTCATATATTAAGTGGTATCTTAATATCTTTACCTTTATCGATGCTAACGGGCTTCATGTCCATCATGGAACAGCTTGATGCAAGCTTCTGACCTGTTGAAATATAAAGTTCATCAAGTCAACATTCAGTCTGATTGAGGCAAGAAAATGACATGAAAGCTATGAGGTTGTTACGAGTGCTAAAGCACGACAGTGGATTGCCAGTATCTGCATGGATAGAACAATGAAGTTGTAAGTCCATTTATACTAATTCAGCATGATGAACTCTTTAAAGTAGTGCAAAAACTTACTTGAAATAGAAAGAAAAGCAAGAAGCATCCTTTCATCCATAACAAAATGCCTTAGATCACTCCCGGAGAATAAGCTTGACAATGAACCTATTTCGATTTTTTTTTAAAGTACAAAGTCAAATTACGCGATTTTCAATTGGTACGTTAATACAAACAAGTCAAACTAGGAGGAAACCAGATCACCAGGATAGCTTTCATTCCAATAAACAGATCCTGTTGCAGGAACCAGCAACTTGAAGATGGCATTTACTGGTTTCATGGCTGAAACGTAAGTGTATTCACCAATAGTGCGGCTAATCAATCCCTCCATCTTTGTCTGAGATATATAAACAGCATAGCCAGAGCAATCAAGAACAGGATTAACATGACTCGCTACATCCATGATATCTGTTCCAGGGAATTTCTTGAGAACCCCAGATGGTGAAATTGAGTAAAGGAACCCATCCAATGAACCAATGGATATCCAACCTGTAAGTCAACCCAAATAAAAAACATTAAAGACCATATGAACTGGAAAAAGAAGGACAAAATACTCAAATTACCATTGACATTAACAACTGGTGCAGAGTCTTGTGTACTTAATGGCCCTATACTTTGCTGCCACAAAACAGATCCATTCGAAACATCTAAAGCAAGAATAATGGCTATATCTGGTACAGTGAGATACAGTTGGCCGTTGTTTCCAGCAGTAATAGTGAAATTCCCCAATGAACTATAATCTTGAATCCACTTAAAATGAGGACTACGAATCGACAATGAATACAATTCTCCTTGATTATTTGAAACCTGCAAGAGTAAATATGAATCGTACTAAAAGAATTTAAAGGGTACATTAGTCATAAGAAAGCCTACGAAAGAAAGAAAATCTGGCAACAGAACTTACATAAACATTAGCATCACAATTATCAATCACAGGGACCGAATCAAAATAGCAGCCTGTAAGATTTTTCCTACAACCTTGACGGTATCCCATTCGACTAATTACAGGTCCAGTACTCCAGCGCAGTTTTCCATCAAACCTGTAAGAAAAGAGTCCCCTTCTATTTATATTAATGAGGACACAAGAACTATATGTGCTTACTGAAAGCCCAATAATCTCATCCATCCCTTCTACACCTGTTTCTGGACCCAAGAATACTTCCCCAGATGATTCAGGAGTTTGGGTGTTCCTAATATTGATTTTCAGTACTCGGTTTTCTGCAACTAGATATACCTGCCATTAATCATTGAGAATAGAAATAATGGTAGTACTCTCTTTAAGATTAAAAGAAAACAATCCTCGTAATTGCCATGAGTTCTTGAACAAGATTTACATCAGTTCTGAATCAGAATTTGTAGGCTTTGCTTACCTTTCTCGAAGCTCCAAGAACCGGCGTTATACCAACATTGCATGTGTAATTTAGAGGCATTCTCCTAGAAATGGAGCCATTGCTCTGGAAAACCAGCAAGTTCTTTTCCAAACATACATAAATCTTCCCATCATCACCGATCAAAGGATTCAAGAGCCTAGTTGTGGGTTTTGGACGTGGTTCTTGATCTAGATATTAAAGAGACATGGTAAAATAAAACTTGTAATGTAATGTAAATCTAGTTAAGCCGATAGTTAATCATCAACATTCTTCCTCCACTTTTTTAATCTAAACATTCTGATTCATGGATAGCTGGTATGATCCTCTTTGATTTATAGAGAAAACCATAACTTTACCACATCAAAGAAAAGCACTGACATTCAGAAATCAGTAAAAGATTGCATGCCGATAATCAACTCAATAAATCTCCAAATTTCAATCAAAAAAATGTATGTCCGATCACAAAATACGGAGTTCTTTCTTAACCCAAATCCAAAAAATTGACGATTGACAGAACACACTAAAATTTAAAGTAAAATTTGATTTTTTTTTACCTGATATCAAGTGTGGATTTGCACCAGATTCCCACTCCCAGCGAGCAGAAACTGATGTAAACATGTACAGTATAAGAATGCAAGTCAAAATTTCAAGGATTGGGGACATGATTGAGTAAAAACAGAACAGTTTTTGGGGTTTTCATAAAGAAAACGAAGATAGAAGGGAATTGCAGGAGAGAGAGGACGATAAACAGATGAAGCGGGGGTGCAGAGATTTTTGGGGGGAAGTTGGGTGTTTGAATATGATCGCGGGATTTGGCAGGTTAATAGTTGGTTACTACTTTTTTTATACAATTTTTTTTTATTATTTACCGAACAGACATGTTGAAATTTGGTATCGTTAACAACTTATACCAAAAAAGATGGAACGATGAAACTTTAAGTGAAAGATACGTGACATATGCAAGTGCGTCATATATAAAGGCACACAATCGTGTTTGATATTCACTTAAAATTTTGTTTTCTGAAATTGACATTTACAATCGTGTTCGTACTTACTAGACTTTTTATTTTCTAAAAAATGGGCCTTCACGGTCGGATTGCTTATAATGGCGTGATCCTGTTGTGCTTATTTCCAATGCGGTTGGATTGGCAGGAAATCCATAGCTAACTGGTATTTTGGGTGCCAAAATGGTATTTAGCATCGGATTGCAAGATGAAGAAATTCCATAAACGTATACGCTCAAAATAAAGATGTTCGTGAAGAATTTTATATGTACCCTGTAACATTCAATCTTGAAGGGATTTAAAAAAAATAATCCGAAAACCATCTGTGTATATAGTGAGGGCTAATAATTTTTTAAGAATAATGATCCTAACGTCCTCACTATCTTTGGTTGTATGCATACATCTTTCAATTTATAAACCCCTTTTCTAACATTGATTTCCGGGGG
>NC_037528.1:13580962-13626098 GCF_001531365.2 Cynara cardunculus var. scolymus | reverse complement strand
GGAGGGGGGCACTTTAATATATATGCTGGCACGGGTCACCGTTTCGTTCCTCTATCGTAGTGTAAAAAATTATAAGGGTCGTGAAAGATGCTACTGTACCGTTTGTTTTGTGCAAACGAATATATTTTGAAACTACAATGGTGACGCAAGTTTTCCTTGATAGAGTTGGTTTGTATGACTTTTTTGCACCTAGACCTGGGTTCGAATCCAATTTGTGTCATTTTCCTTGGTTTAGCTTTAATTTTTAAATTTATTATGCTTCTAAAAAAATTGCAATAAAAAGACTTAAACACAAGTCGTCACATATGAATGGCAAAAAACGAACCAATAGACTAATCATTATTTTGTGAAAAGTAACTATATATTTGTTTCGAATAATCAAATAGTATCATCGTTTAAAAAAAATTCTGGATCAACATCCGTTTGATTTCAAGGCCACTTCCATGTCACACGCCTCTTTTTCAGGCTTCCAACCACAAACCTTAAACATTAGATATAGAATCTATACATATACATTTTGATTTTCAACGTCAAACCACCTTTTTAACATCCAAATACTACTTTCCATTACAACCCAAAAACACTACCATTATCAATGCTATGATCCACAAATTCAAGAATATTATCCAAATCACAATATCAACCATCAAATACCATCAAGGTTTAACAAAATTCAGATAAAAAATTGCATGGAGTTTACATAATTAGGCTAAAAGTAGTCAGATAATAGTCTACATGGATCCTTATTCCCATTTGCTGCTGCTTCTTCTCCAAAGACAAAGGGTGTTGTTATCATCACTACCTGAACCACCATCTCTGTATTGCAGAGATGGGACTGTTTAAAAATGGAGCATATTGATTGATGATCGGATTAACCGTCCTCCCAACGTTAACCCACACGTTTTGATGGTAGCCGGAAGTAACAGGTGCCTGATACATCAGCTTCAACAGCTGTCCAAAAAGAGTTGCAAAAACTAAATTAGTATCACAAAATACTTGGAAAATTTGTACATTATGTGCTTCTGTTTATATTCTCATAAAAAGTTAAGATTTTTATTTATGAATAAAATTCACATCAGCATGATTCCGAAAAAATTGACATAAACGCCCGTTCTTTTGGGTATCTTCCACTGCAACTATCGGCAATCACTTTGAAAGAATCCCCAAAAGTAGATCATTTTCATCAAACAATGTTAGGGGTCAAACCAACCTGCCAGTACATGAAAGTTTGTATAATGTTACGCTGCCACCTACATGTTGCAAATCAAATATATCAGAAAAAAGCAGCTGAGATAAAGATTTCTTTAACGAATATAAGAGCTTGCAATATCTGGATAATAACGCAAATGTAGTTTAGATACTGACGATAGAAGTGAGATAATTAAAAGGAATCCTATTCCAATCTCAGCTTGAGAAGACAGTACGCTAAGCGTTGTTGTGTTTGTTTCCACCCATACACAAAGCTCTTCCAAGTACTTCCTGTTAAAAACCCATGATTAAGCATAATAGGATGAACACAAGAGAACGAATTAATTGAATCAGCACAAAAAGTAAATTGGTGAATGTGTTTCATTTTAACTAATTTTCATGAGCATGACAAAAATGGAAAGAAACTACTCCCACCATACTAAAATAAGGGTCTGTTTGGTTGATTTTCCATCCAAGTCTTGTATGGATAAAGCTAAATGTTTGGATTAATCTGTTTGTATGGATTGGGAGGTTTTTGTTTGGGAGGGTTTGTTTCATAGATGGAAGATGCGTTTTTTTTAATTGGAAGGGGCAGGTTTGAAAAAACTTGGCTTTCTACATAAAGCTCCTCCCTAGAAGCTTACTGAATAAGCCAGTTTCTATATCATTAAGCCACTACCAAAAAATCATGTATAGCTGACTGAATGAGCTGCGAGTCCCATTAAGCTGCTAACAAACAAATCCTAAGTCTCCACTTTCAAATAAAGTGCCTACTTCCCCATTCTACCTTAATTATGATATGGAGAAATTCATTACTCCAATTACTAAGGGTAAAATTGTCATCTAGTTACTAAAAAATGTAATAACTACACTTTCTAATACTCTGTGCTTTTTTCACGTCAACTTTCATTTTGGGACGGAGGGAGTTCTAAACTGAAGCCACATAATAATCAAATGTACCTGTACAAGGATGATTGACTGAAATTACGTTTAAGGAATTTTGCAGAATGCTCCAAGGATCGGCATAAGATGGGAAGCAAAGCAACTGCAAAATCATTCAATAATGAGAAATATCAGGTGAGAACTAGAAAGAAATTTAGAAAATAATGAACAAAGAATAATAAAGTAGTACTAACATCTAAGTTGAAGATTTGACGAAACAAAAGTGAGGCAATAAATGCAGTAGATAAAATCCTTGGTTGCAATTACTGACTGAAGCCACACTTGCACCGCCTGCAAATTCCAAGCCCTTGGTTTCTGCAAACAAGTATTAGTACAAGCATCGAGAAATGGTAATCATAAAGGGAAATCCAACGAGAAGAAAATCATTACCCCATATAAAGAGTAAAGGGAATACAACGAAGAACACAGAGTGCCAATAAACGACAGCCGATATGCCCTATTAGAAAGACTTTTAGGTATGATCGGGAACATAGCGAGCACAGCCACAACAAAGACCTGCAGGAATAAGAATGTCAAAAAGCCTTCACAATATTATATGCGGACTTTTCTTTCAAAATGGTATGCTCTTGCCTAAAACTAAAGTCCATTGCCTCTTTTTTTCTTTGAAATGGTTACCAAGGAATAGAAAAAGGTGCTCACCACCATCCAAGAAAGGAAAAGAAAACGAGAAAGAAGATGAAATTAGTTACCATCAAAGATGTGCTTTACTCCCAACATTCCTGTACTTGAGCAACACTAACCTAAATCCTGCTTAAGGAGGTCTTTACCTAATTAGATATCCATGATCCAACATATAGTATTTTATGAAATGTTATATTCCGTTTTCAAAGATCACACAAGAAATTAAGAAACTTCAGACCTAAAAATAACTTCTCCAAAGCACCCATGATTTAGAATTTGTTTCCAAATGGTTGTGGGGCCATATAGTACCCTTCAAATGTCAGTAAGAACCTTCACATTTTCTTTTCACAGTTTGAGTAAGAAGTAAGCTATTAAGGGACTGCAGAACTACAAAACAAGTAAGCTTAATTATATAATTACTCTTAGAAAACAAGAAGTTGGAGCTTCCCTAATTCAGCATCCAATATATATGATTCTGAAATGTTTGTGTGATAGTCTTCAGTGTGTTGCTAGTAAGTACAAAAGAATATGCATACCCAAGCATTGACAGAAAATTGTATTGTTTGTCGATCCCAGCGCAAAGGAGTTGAATTCAGAGTTGATGCCCTTGTTGCTCTTGTAGTCGACCCTACAAAGTTCAAATTCCATTAAATCACGAGGGGTTCAAGAACTAATGATACAGTCACATCAAAACCTATGACATTCAAGAGAAGTATAGATGACACCAGACATAATGATATCGTTATTAAATGATAGAGGGAGAGAGATAAGATAATCATTCATACCAGGATGCCAACCTCTCCTCCTGGCCAAAAAAAAAAAAAACAAATATATGAACAAGAAGATAATTATCCACCTGAGTTATGAGATGGCCTATGTTCGCTTGTAGATGATGATGATGATGGTGCTGATGACTTTGCGGTACTTTGAGTAGTCATTGGTTCTACTACAAGATCAGGGTCCTGAAAAGCAATATATATTCTAAGCCCGATCAAGATATGACAAAAAAAGCTAAAATATAAGTTCATATACATTGCAGAAACTCCATCCACCAAAACTGAAATTCATGTGACACGTATAATTAGAGGAAATTGTTGACCA
Source organism: Cynara cardunculus var. scolymus (assembly GCF_001531365.2). Lineage (NCBI taxonomy): Eukaryota > Viridiplantae > Streptophyta > Magnoliopsida > Asterales > Asteraceae > Cynara > Cynara cardunculus. The sequence continues at coordinate 13,622,225 of NC_037528.1, read as the reverse complement.
AAATCAAAACCTATAAAAGAAGAAAATCTATACTAATTTGATGCACCTATCAAACTAAAGTAGGAAGCTAATCATCATCAATGAGATTATGTGTACTTATCCACCATGATAATGTTGATAAATCACCATGTAAATATATGAAATACCAATCACCAATTACCAAAAACCCAAGTGAGTCATACCACCTACACACAATACTACCTACTAACATCAAATACATACATTTACATTATTCTTGCTTGATTAGAATGACCAAAAGTTGTAGCATTTCTTGCCCGTATCTTCCAAATGAAAAACTTTCCCCTAATAAAATAAGTCATTCTGGTAAACCACAACTATGATACCTCCTCAATATGTTACAAGTAACTTCTACTGACAAGGCAGTTCCACTCAACAAGGCACTCTTGCTAGATTTTCACTGCCTTTCCAATTGGTCTTCTGTACTTATTTCCTGATAAAACTAGCACACACGCGGATGATTTTAGGTTTTGTTCAAGTGTTCACAAATTTGTACCATCCTACCATAGTTTATGAAGATATTCATGTACATTATCGAAACCCTAATTTTATTTTTTGCAAGGGTGTCCCAGGCTATGCCCAGACTAATCCTCGTAAATTGTGATCGCAAGACATCAGCCCTGATAAACTTAGTAGCCATAATTGTTGTGGACGCCTAGAAATTGAACCCAGGGCAGATGGGATATTTTACCACATCCCTCCAGGCATCGATCACTACGCCACAACCCTGGTGGTTATTGAAACCCTAATACTCCGTTCTCTTTATTTAGAAGTCTGCCTCTATTATCCACCTCATCTTCAAATTTCCAATGGTCTATTAAACTCCTCAGATTTCCGTCTTTGATTCAATCTATTCCCTTTACATGTCTTAAAAATTTCAGCTGAATGGTTTGTGTTCTTCCACATTCCATTTGTGTTTTCTTTATTCACATTTATCTTGGAATCCAAAGTTTCACCTTTTTCTTCATCATTATGTTGTACCTCTGCCGACAATAACAATTTCTCCCTACTTACTGAAGAAATATAGACTCTAATTCCAGAGCATGTAAGCATACGAACCAAAATGAAGTGTACAAAGAATAAGAATCCACGAAAGAGCTGAAACCACATGATGCATCAAAAATTCGATTCAGAAACCTAGAATTTCGTAAACAAACAAGGGTTATAACAAAAATTGATTTAAAGATTCTACATTAACAATTGCAATCAAAACCAAACGCCATGATGACATCAAAAGAGTGACAGTTCGACGTCAAGCTATAAGCTTAATCCAATTACCCAGATGCACAATTAGATCAAAACACAAACAAGTTGATAAAGATTAGAAGCGAATAAAGAAAAATGGAAGTGGCTAATGAGTACGAACAATGTAACGCTGGTAGAATTTGCGTTTGTAGTGGGTGATGACATCGGAGCGAGACGCCATGTGAGGAGGCATGAGAACGTTGGACCAGTAATCAGCCCATCTAGGGTCGTTATCAAAATCATAGGTGGCGGCCGCTATCTTCTTCATCTTCTGAGGATTTTGTTCTTCTTCCCCCATTTTTTCGATTTGATCGCTACTTCAGAAGCCTTGGGAAGACAGTGGTGATAACAGTGTGTGTTTCTTTGTTTTCCGAGCGCAGTAGCCGCCCCCACAGTTTCAGTCATACGAGACGGAAAATAACAAATATACCATTAGGTTTTGAGCACTCGTGTCGTGTCTTTGGATAAATTCATTTTTCACTATTTTTTTTCATTATTATTACTATTAATAAATGTTAATTATAAATAAAAACTAGTTATTTGAAGAAATTAATGAAATTTTTATACAATAAATACGAATAATAGTTATTAATTATATTTATTATTTATTAATCATTATTTAATATATTTAGATATCAAAAAGCTAATATAACAATTTTGAAAATGTTTATGTAAGTAATATAAAAATTAAAGTAATGTAATTTTTATTTCATAAGTAATTAAAATATGCTAAATAATTTTAATAAAATATTTAATATAATCATTAATGGTATTTTTGAAAAAAATATTAATTAGTTAGGATAATAGGATATATATGTAATGGTTGTTTAAAATATTAGATTATTGTAGATTTCTTTTAAATTTGTTTTAATAAATTTAAAATTTATAGTGTATATATATATAGGGGAGCGATCAAATGCAAACCACTCAATTTGTACAAACCGTGCAAACCGCATTCAACCAATCATAATTTTTCATTTTGTTCATTTTTTTGTAATTATGAGAGGTTGATTAATCATTTTTATTGTGGAGGGTGTTAATCATAGATATTATCATCTTCATTATTTTAATTTTAGAGAAATACATGAAACAGTTTCATTAAGTATTATATGAAACAATTTCACAACCATATATGAAACAACTTCATCAAAAAAAGTATTATATGAAACAATTTCACAAGATTAAACAATTTCATGAAAAAATTTCATAAGATTAAACAACGAAATCGACAGATGAAGGTGGTTTGCATAGTTTACACAAATGAGGGCGGTTTTCATATGATCACTCCTCTCTCTCTCTCTCTCTCTATATATATATATATATATAATAATCAATTTTAAATTCTTTCAATTAACGTATTGTATTATTAATTTATTTTCTTTATTATCTTGTTTGTATTAATTAACATGTTATATTATTAGAAAATTTTGTTTTAATTATATTATTGGAAATTTATTTGAATTATATTATGAAATACTTGTAATTGACTATTTTTTCAAGATGTATTTTTTGGTCATTTTACATGTTTATAAGCTAGTTTTTGTCAAACATAATGTATTGATCAACTAGTTTATCAATTACAGGCTAGCTTATCAACTAATAACTAGCTTATCAGTTAATAGTTAGCTTATCAACCATTTACTAACTTATTAGCTAGTTTGTCAAACATAGCCTTAAGCATATTCACCAAACATTCAATAATCCAAACACATCTACAAACCCAAGAAAAAAAGTAAAATTTTGTACAAATAATAACCCAAACATTATAAACATAAAGAATAAGTCCATGTAAATTTGTTGAATTTTCTAAAATATAAAGCTCATGTATTATAAATTAAAATGAGATTGTCTAAAAACCTTAGAAAAAAAACAAGAAACGAGAAGGTCGTCATTTCCGTCATTTAGCACTATTCTACAACGATTGATATGTCACTTCCATCCTTCGTTAAAACTGGAAACGAACTTAAATCTGAAACACCACTAGAGTCTCCGGAGAAAAACTTTATGATATGCTCAGTTTTGGATTTTGAAGGAGGCTTTATGTCAGGGGCAGATCTAGTGCATGGTGGTAGGGGTCCTAGGCCCCCAACAAACCTACCGCTTAAAAAAAAGCTATAAAAAGATTTGTTTAGTAAATTTTTCTATTGTGCACCCAACAAGAACAAGGTAAGGGCCCTGATTGCTAATTGGTCCATTTGCAGCATGCACTGATATTTTCGTTCAAAATATATAACATAAAATTATACACCTCGATGAATTAGTAAAAAGTCAACTGAAAATCGACCTGAATAAGTTATCTTTATTCGGTTAACTGAACCATTTAAGCCGAAAAGGAAAACTCAAAACCGTTTTCATCCAGATTAATTATTTGGTTTTGAAAAAAAAATCCACACCCTTAATTATGTCCCTAACTATAAAAGTTTCTGGATCCGCCACTGATTGAGCTTATTCCACTAGGCAGTGGTTGGTGGATAAGGACAATCGGATCGGCATCATGGGGGCTAGCAATGATCACCATCAAGTAGCTAGCGGCAAGCGTCGCCTACCATCGAAGGTGAGAGAGATGAAAGAGAATCGACGGCAAGTGTTTTATTATGTTAAAGGAAGAAAATACCACGAATTTTCATGTAATTTACTTTTTTATTTTAAAAAGAAAAGACAACTATTACAATTAATAAGAATGTACAAAATAGTTGTTATTTTTATTAACTTTGGAAAATCTGCTATTTGTTTATATTTTTAAATTTATAGTAAACTAATAAAATAATTAAAATGATATTTAATTGGGTCGATCTCGGGGAAAAGGTGACCATGGATATTGGGAATGTTGGTATTATTATTGACTTATTCTAATTTGATATCGGTAATAAGTATTTTTGAGTGTTGGAATAAATAACTTATCCGGTGCCAAAACGGTAATAAAAAGATTTTGATGAAGTTAAATCGTTCTGACTTATAATAAATTGATAAGTACTTTTATAGAAAAACATAAGTTGTTTCAAATAAGCAATCCCAATACCCCCTATGTTTACTCACAATTTCTTCTAAGTCAATCACAATTAAAATATTATTTTCTGTCTTGTTCATCCACACAATCTTCAACTCCAACTTGATCTCATTTTTTTTTCATTTAATCAAATCCAATCAAAAATATAATTTTGTGAAAATTATATATTTTATTTTTTATCATATATAGTTATTATTTTTTAATTTTAAATATAAAAAATAAATTTTACGGGTTATTGAATCTTTTAAAACGTAATTACAACTATAAAAAAACTTATCATACAATTGAAATTAAATAAGACAAGTCATAAAAGTAAGTATGAAAATATATCAATATTGTACTATAGATGTAGGGAATTAAAAACTATGAATTTTGTTGTATCTTTTAATTTTAATCTTTTTGTTAAAGTCACTTTTTAATTAGATAAGTTTTATTAAAAAAAAAAACAACCGATAAACAAATGTCACATGTCAATTTTATTTAGTAAAAAAGGCTTAAATTCAAGATTTTTAGGTGAGAAGGATTGGTGGAGATTGGTTGCTTATTTTTATTTTTTTCTTTTAAAAAAACTCTTTTTGTCCCATTCACAATCTGATTGCTCAGGTTATGACCGAAGATGGTCTTAGGTTGGTTTTCATTAAATACTATATACATAAATCTGATTGTATGGATTAATCTATCTATATGAATCAAGAGGGTTTTTGTGTAGGAGGTTTTCTCATAAATGGAAATAGCTTGTTTTTTAATTGGAGGAAGCGGGTTTGAAAAAACTTAGGTTTTTTTGTATATAACTCTCCTCTAAAAGCTTACCGAATAAAATATTATTAAGTCATTATTGTCATGTATAATCGACTGAATAAGTTATAAATCCCATTAAGCTGTTAACAAACATGTCCTTACTCTTATTTTGTTATATTTATTCTTCACAATTATATTTTCATAAAGCAATTTCTAATTTTGATGACCGGTAGTGGCACCGGCATCGGCACCGGCACCAGAGTGGTCGGATGCAGAGTTCCATTTGACGTCACGGCGGCGGCCGGCGGGTATAAGGCGGAACCCTGGTGGTTGCTAACAAAAACACTAAAAACAAACCATCACAAATACAAATCAAATGAACAAAAAATAACAATAAAACGATCCTTTTACATTGTTAGATGATCGACACCAAAATTTACATGGAAAATTTGGCACAAGATTTCCCATAAAGAATGAAAACAATGCCAAAACATAGTTGGTTCATTTTTTATACACCGACCGTGTAAAAAACTCACACATCAGAACAAACGTTCCGTTGGGTGCTATCTTAATACGTATCTTATTTATCACTGACGGTGTATAAAAATAATCCCGGGTTTTGTTTTCTACTCAGGTATTGCTATATGCACACCTATATAATCAAAATCAGGTCAAATCATACATTGAAAATGTAAAATATGATGTCTTGATGATGATATTAATAAGTAGGTGTGCATTTAACCTACCCCTTTCAACTCCTCCAGCTGCTCTGAGAATTATTGAAATATTCGGAACTGTAGTCTTGACTACCAAACGCCATCCTTTGGAACAATCTAATTTGTGCAGATTGTTCTCTCGAGTCGAAAATTTCACTTTGTCCCGGTTTCATTCCATTCGACAGATCTGTCGTGAACTCAACGATCGAATCTAGGGCCCTCACCACCTGCACAAATTTAATTTTTTTATTTTACGGGTTGAACTAATCATATCCAATAGGAAGGTGTTCCAGAATCCAGATTGACACAGCCTCCCAAAAATTTGGGGCCCAATTATACATGTTTTAGCCTTTACTCAATTATACTCCCCCGTCTAAAATAAATGTCCACATTTATATTTTATTTAAGTATCCATTTTCAAAGTGTCTCTTTTCCAATTCTACCCTTAATTATAAAATTGGAGAATTTATTACCCCTTCCCCACCCACCAATATTATTAAGAGTAAAATTGTCATTTAGTTAATTAAAAAGTGCAACAATTACACATTTCTAGAAGCGTGCATTTTCCATTGTGGACATTTTATTTTGGGACGGAGGATTATTTGTTTTAACCTTTAACTCAATCATAACGTTTTAGACTTTCCGTTTTAGCTGATCTGACGATTCTAGATTTCAAAGAATGATTATATTTATGTAATCGGCCCTAATTTTCAGCCAGGTATATAAATATATACATATCTTTATCATAAATTCTTATAAAGTTAAGTTGTTTCTTAAGGCCCTTAAAATAAGAACTAAAACAACATATTTTAATGAAAAAAATATTAATTATAGAGATAAATAAGTAAGCAAGCACACAAGTAGCTTACAAAGCTACTTACCAATAAGCACATAAGTAGCTTAGTAACAAACAACATAAGCCACAAAAATCTTATGACAAAGCAAGCCTAGAGAATGAGTTGGGTTTGTGGCAACCCTAAAAGCATTCGAGGCAAGGCTAGGAAAGAAGATAAGAATGAACAAGTACCTTAAAGCATGTCATACACCCTATAAATAGAAGCTTAAAGGGCTCATTCTTTTCATCCCAAGATTTTAAGTAAAGACTAAGAAGTGAGTCAGAAAGCCCAAAGCAGGGTATAAATAAGGTGGGTATGTTATGAGATTTACTGGGATTGCTATATATATATATATATATATATATATATATATATAAATGTTTTATGCATGAAAAAGTATTTGCCATATCTTCTTGTAAAAGTTATCTTATGATTATGTGGCAAAGTACACCTTTTATGTCATGATGCACATGTGGTATATGAAAGTTTTTATACATGTTAAGTATAACCATTTAAATATCCAACGTACGGGATATAGAAGGTGCATCTTGCAAACGAACCTTATTGGGCAACCCTTATGTGGACCCGAGGTTGAAGAACCTGTGAGAAGTTGGTTTACTTAACATGTATAAAAACTTTCATATACCACATTTGCATCATGACATAAAAGGTGTACTTTGCCACATAACCATAACATAACTTTTACAAGAAGATATGGCAATACTCTTTCATGCATAAAACATTATATATAGCATGTATGTACCCCAGTAAATCTCATAACGTACTCACCTTATTTATACCCTGCTTTCGGCTTTCTAACTTACTTCTTAGTCTTTACTTAAAATCTTGGGATGAAAAGAATGAGCACTTTAAGCTTCTATTCATAGGGTGTATGACATACTTTAAGTTACTTGTTACCTTAGCTTTTCAACTTGTAAATTTCTAAGGATATGCCACATATGTACTTGTTCATTCTTATCTTTTTTCCTAGCCTTGCCTTGTAATGCTTTTAGGGGTGCCACAAACTCTTTTCCTCTTGCAACTCAATTCTCTAGGCTTGCTTTGTCATAAAGAGTAGGCTTGCTTATTCTCTACGCTTGCTTTGTCGTAAAGAGTAGGCTTGCTTTGTCATAAGATTTTTGTGGCTAATGTTATTTGTATACAAGTAGCTTAGTAAGCTACTTATGTGCTTATTGATAAGTAGCTTTGTAAGCTAGTTGTGTGCTTGCTTACTTATTTATCTCTATAGTTAATATTTTTTTCACTAAAAGAAGTTATTTACCTTGTTTTAGTTCTTATTTTAAGGACCTTTAGAAACCGCTTAACTTTATAAGAAATTATGATAAAGATATGTATATATCTATATACCTGGCTGAAAATTAAAACTGTTACAATTTAAGTGCATTTCATATGTTATTTTGTCGATTTAGGAAATCTTTATTGTTTTTTAAATTGTATGAACTCTTATATTTTGTTTTAGTTATCAGTCGTCCAGTCGATCTATAGTTTTGGTATAGATGTAACTGGGCCTCCAAAAAGATTGGAACGCCCTGACAATGAAGCATGGTTATGGTGAATACCTGACTCATTCGTGGACGTTTTGGGGCCAAATGGCGTATGCAGGCTGCAGCTGCTTCGATCATTCGAAACATTTCAACCTGCACATAGTTCTTTTCCAGCCTTGGATCTACCAATGCATCAAATTCCTCGCTTTCAAGCGCCTGATTGAGCCGAGGTCGAGCCTGAAAGTACATAAGAATGATGTAATTAAGAATCAAAATGGACTCTATTTTCAGATTTACCAATTAATGGGGGAGATATCTCATGAGGTCAAAAGAGTAATTCAATTATAAACATACCCATTCAACCAGGCTCTCGTCACCCAAGGGTTGAGATGCATCGACAGGCTTACGGCCAGTGATGAGCTCCAAGACCACTACTCCGAATGAGAAAACATCTGACTTTTCGGTCAACTTCCCGCTTGAAGCGTATTCAGGAGCCATATATCTGAGCCAATCACAATACTCGTTCCATCAGATGTAAAAAAAATAACTAAATAGACGTATAACATCACGGGTATGAACAAGATGAACCAGCTCGCCGAAAAGTTTTGACAGCGTGTACAATCCCATAGGAACCAAGCCTATATGAGCCCCACTGGCTCATGCTAATACAAGCTGACAGGAACCGAGCCTTAAGAGCTAGCCAAGGCTCCAGCTTTTGGTCACCCAGCCCAGGCCTATGCTTTTCAAGTTTCGCAGGCCACAAGCCAAGCCCGAGCCCAACCAATCTAGGGCTGAACTCAGATACACCCTAATAGCATCTGTCAGGCTATCATTGTCTCAAGAAGAACACAACACTCTTATCTTTATCAAACCGATCATTTTCCATTTTGATAATCACAAGAACAGCATAATATTATCAAAAAAAGATTAGTAGAAATGATAGTAGGTTTAACTAGTTGAAAACGATTACTTACCCAAAGGTTCCCATGACACGAGTTGTGACATGCGTGTTCGTATCCATTGCTAGCTTTGCAAGCCCAAAATCTGCCACCTGTCCATTAGACAAATATGCATTTCGAAAGGAGTTAGCAACTTTTCTAACCATCATTCTTGGTTTCTTAGTGCATGTTCACCCGAAAATCTATACTTTCACACAAGCAAGTGATTTCAGACAAATTGTACAAATTTAAACGTAAATACAACCATTAATCCATCATACTCGTAAAGCTTTGTCTAAAACCGCTCATTCTTGCAAAGCGTAGTGGTTTTTTTTTCTTTTTTCATTTTCACAAGAACTTTGTTTGCAACAAAGAAACCAATCCGAGTGGTCGATTAATCATCTTAGGGAACAAAATAGGACCGTAAGATACCTGGGCATCAAAGTTGTCATCTAATAGAATGTTTGATGACTTAATGTCCCTGTGAATGATTCGTGGATGACCTGATACACAATAAGCACATGGAAAGTTATTACACGGAAAGAAAAAAAAGAAACTTAAACGCGTTGAGAATGTGAACTTACAATCTTCGTGCAAGTATGCTAAACCACGAGCTGCACCAGCAGCAACTCTAATTCGGGTTGCCCAGTCCATAACCGGCCTGCCTTCGCCTAAAAAGAGAGAAAATATAATCAAAATGATGAAAAACAATGAGCTTATAAGCATCAAATGATCACAAATGGATTACAGAATCGAAAGCTTACCATGAAGATGATAATGAAGGGTGTCATTTGGAACATATTGATAAACGAGTAATCTTTGATGATCAGAGATGCAATAGCCAACAAGGGAAACTAAATGGCGATGATGAACTCGACTAATGATCTCAACTTCAGCTTTAAATTCTCGCTCTCCTTGTGAACCACCAATTTTCAGTTGTTTAACAGCAACTTCTCTCCCATCAGCCAACAAACCCTTATAAACACACCCAAACCCACCTTCACCTAAAAGATTACTTCCTGAAAATCCATCCGTGGCCTCAGCTAATTCTTCGTAGGTGAACCATCCCCTAGAGTTTCCCACACCACCATGATCAGGAGAGTAGATGTAGTTACTTCCTGACGGGCTTCCACCCAACGGATGACCTGATTGTTGGAACTTCAGAAATTGCGAATCTGTAACGAGTAGAAGGAGTTACTCTCGAGTAGGATATACCGGGTTTCTTTGGTTTTGTGTTTTTGAAAGAAAACATATGTTTGTATACCTATAAAATGTAGTTGTATGATAATAATGAGTAATTCAAGGCCCCAAAAATTGACTGAATGGGAAGTATCTATATCGCCAAGTGGCTGCAATAAAGAACACACCTATAAAATGTAGTTGTATGATAATAATGAGAGTTTAGAAAAGCACCTGACTTTTGGGATGAAGCAGAGGGTGAGGGCATAATGTAGCCAGAGTTAGGATGTCCACCGCGATTCTTTTTTCTCCGTTTATACCACACAGCCATCACAAAGAGACCGAGTGTGATAAACCCGACAACAAGGCCAATTGCCACTACGCCTCCTGTTTTTGATCCTCCAGGAGATCCACCAGATGTACCGTTTCTACCGGTTGTGGTGGTGTCTGTTGCCCGTGCAGTTGGTTTCTCGGTGGGTAATGGCGGCAGTTCTGAAGTAGTTGGGGCGGCAGGGGCGGATGAATTGGTTGGAGTTAAGAAAGGAGGAGGTGATAATGAAGCTGAAGGGCTAATGGGGCTGTTTGAAGGAAGATCAGGTGGAGTAGTGGAGATAGGAGGTGGTGTTAGCTGCTGGCTTGGTGGAGAATTTTCCGGTGGGTTTGCACGTGGTGGAGGAGGGGAAGAGGCGGTTGCTGATGGTGATGGAACATTTCGTGGAGGTGGTGGGGAAGGAGAAAGAGGTGGAGATGGGGGAGAAGTTGTGGGGTCAGGTGGGGTTGGAGATGGAGGAGAAGCAGTTGGGTCTGGTGTCGGGGTTGATGGTGGCGGAGAACCACCATCTGATGGTGGCGGTGGAGGCAAAATTGGAGCAGGTGGCGGGTTTGCAGCTGGAGGAGTGGCATTGGCAGGTGGTGGCAATGTGGGCGATGCAGGTGGTGGCAATGTGGGCGATGCAGGTGGTGGTGCTGCAGGTGGAGATGGAGGGGGAGAAGCAGGTAGTACTGGTGGTGGGGACGATGGTACATCCGGTGGAGGTGATTGTGGTGGAGATGGTGGCGGTGAAACAGCAACCGGGGGCAGGGGCAATTGAACAGGTGGAACTGAGGTTGCAGGGGTAGCAGGGGGCGGTGTTACAGTTGCCTGATCTGGTTGAGACACCGGCGAAAGCGGCGTAGGGTTTGAAGAAACAGGAGGAACTGATGAAGGCGAAGAACCCGGAGAAGGTGAAGTTGAAGCCATCTAAATAAGATTAACTTCTTTTATCAACAAAATTCTTGATTTAAATCTAAATTCCCATGATTAAATTCACAATGTAGCAGAAAACACCAATCCTTAAATCTCAAGAACCCTAGATATCTTCACTTTCCAGCAAAATCTTCCCAGATATATACACTTTAATCAAACACCCAGTACAGAAATCCCTAATGTAATCAAAACCCAAATCTTAAAATCCAAGATTTGGGGAAAAACATTAAGAACAACTCCAAAGCGACCTAATTGATGATTCAGTAATCGGTAACCTAAATTCCTAATATTTCAATGAAGTACAGTCTCAGAATTCAAGATCTCGGCAAGAACACCAAGGAAAATTCCAAATTGAAGATTTCAGTAATCAGCAACCAGAATTCCTAATATTTCAACAAACACCCAGTACAACAAATCTACAATGTAATCAAATCTCAAACCTCAAATTCAAGATTTTGGCAATAACATTGAGAAATGTTCCAAACTAAACCCAAACCAAGATTTCCAACAAGTACGAGAAGCACAGAACCAAGATTCAAATGCAAATGCAAATGCAAATGCGGCACAAAATCAAGCAAGACCTAGAGTAGACTAAGAGGAAACCCTAAAAAAATTCTACTCGAAAAGCAATATCTTTTTGCTATAATTTACCTAATCTGCTCCATCCATCCAGCCACGGTTACAAACAAGAATCTTGATCATTCAAGTGGGGTTTTGAATTTGTGTAAAAGATCTTCACTTTGAAGAAATATGGCAGAAGTGGTGTAGGGCTAGATTTGTGAAAGCTAACGTGGGGGCGACTTTGAACAAGTCTTCACATTCTTGAGGGTGATCGTAGAAGGGAAGTCAAAACAAACATGATGAAGGGCATGTTCGAGAGTTTGTGCTCTGTCATGTGGGTTTGTTTGATTGCAAGCACGATTTTCATATATCACCAAAAGAAGAAAGAGACAGGGATAACAATTTTCATCCTTTTCATTTTATGGAGTGTATTTTAATTTCATATGAAAATTATTGATCGATGTTCATAAGATCATTCATTACTTGTCTGTTTTTAGGTGTGTTTGGAATTTTTTATAAAAGCTTATTTTTAACTTATTTCAGTCTGACATCGGTGATAAGTTATTTTCTGATGTTTGGATAAGAAAAAAAACTACTTATACTGGTACCAAACCGGTAATAAGCTGTTTTTGATAAGTTAATTCTTCCTGACATATGAAAAACTGTTTATTACTAATTTACAATTTTAACCCTATTTTATTTAACTCCGGTTTGATACCACATAAGTTAATAAACATTTTTACAAAAAAATATAAATTGTTTTAAACAAGCAATCCCAAACACCCCCTTAATAAAACAAAATTAAGCAAGTTAGTAGTAAACTTTGAATCTAGATGTTTTCATACACAAATAGTGTATTATTTTAGGGAAATTAAAATAAAAAAATGTTGAATATAAACATCTATACAAGGTTCTAAATAGTATGAGACGTAACGTGATAGCAAGACAAACCTCAACGCAAGGAAGTGACATTTTTCAAGGCCGGACAAAATGGGGCAAATTTATATGTCATATATATAATGAGAACGAGGTTCAATGAAAAACCCTTAAAAAATTAAAATTGAGGAACACACTAATAATTGTTCATTTTTATTTATGCACATGTGTATTCAAGGAATTGAAGGTATTTCCTAGTTACTATGCACGTGTGCATGTGCATGTTGGATAAATTACTTGTATGTATATGTGAATACCGATACTAATGAATGGTTTAGAGTGTTTATCAGGTTTTCACTATTTTATAGGTTCCCCTAAATCTGTTATATATACATACATGTTTTATATTTATTATTCAATAATATAATCCTACTAAAAAATTACAGTAGTATTAGAAAAAGAAAAATCATACATACTAATGATATATAAAGAGTTGTGATAAAATATTCAAAATAGAAGTTGAAAGAGTTTTACAACTTTGTTTTAACCGTGAATCCGTGACTTGTGTCAATCCATTAACCGTGAGTCCGTAATATGTGTTAATCCATAAAATTATGAATGATGCGATCAGGTAAACTTGTAAAAATGAAAAATCTAAAGATGAAATTGTAAAACATTAAAGCAAAAAATCTAAACAATAACTTATTTCACACCTTAAAAAAACGCACACCTTGACACGCCATACCACACGTCAAGAAGCCATGACGTGAGTTACGCCACAAACCGTAATTACATGTCCTTTTAATCTTATTCTTGGTTTGTTTGACCCGTTTGTTAAACTAATCATAACAAGATTTGAAAATTAATTGAATTTAAAGTATAGCAACAAGCATATTTGTTGAGATCTCCAGCTATAAAACTGGGTGTTCACACTTTCCCCTTTTCCCATCAATCATGTCCAATTTTTCTCATTTCTATTTGCTTGATTGAAGGATACATTCACCAAGATTTGCTTCTTGATTTTCTTTAAACAAAGGTATTTATTATTAATTCATATAAAAAACTGAAAATTTAAATAACTGAAAAACAAGATCATCAAACTTGAAGAAAATATACACAAAAAGTGCAAGAAAATACTGCATACAATGACATGGTGGCAGCTTCAATGACAATAATGACCAAACCAACAATGTTTACCACTTCCATCTTCACTATCATCCCTGCTAAAGATCCACCATAACAAATTAGTAAGTGAATTCCCATCATCATGTCCACTTAATCTGCTAATCTTCTCAAGAGCAATTTCCTTTTCATAAACCCCTTCCAATGCATACACAAACCCTTTCCATCCTTCTCCAACACCTTCCCTTTCCAAAGCAGGCAAAGTCCATTTCACAAGCTGCTTCACAAACCCCACATCAGAAAACAGCACTTCTGTGATTGGCAACAATGGCAGCACTTGAATCCCTAACCTACATTCTTTCCATTCAGCTGGAGCAAACCACAGCCCACTGTCTCTTTTATTAGCCCAAAGAACTCCCACCACTCTGTTCTCACGTGTGAAATCTTGAGCATAAATGGTGTCGTCTTCTCTAATATGCCACCACTGTTGAGAAGCATGAATCTCCATGGCTGTAAGCAATGAACCAACTGCAACTAGATGTGTGTCTCCATAAGCTAACCCCATTAAAGCAGCAGAGTAATAAGCATTTACAGCTTCACTTGTGCTTTCTTGATTCCTACCATCTGCAAATTCAGTCAATCCTGAAGCCCATGAGTGTAACTTCCACAAATCAAAGCATCTCAAACGAGGATACTTCGAATTTGCGCCTCTACCCAATGTCATGAAATCTGCCATTAAAGAGTATGCTTGAGGTCTATATTTTCTTCCCCAAATGGGATCTATCTTAGCAAGAACAGCAATTCCATAAAGAAAGTAACCGATATGAAAATGGTGGTCATTGTAAACCCCAAAACCAAAATCTGCACCCATATCTGTAGCCCCTTGTTTGGTTATAATCCCACCCCAAGATTTCTCATACAAAAACCCATTACTACCAAAGGTTCCATCTAACCATGGCTCAATTGTATCCTTCAAATACTTTCGAATTTTTGGGATGACATCAAAATAACCAATTTCTTCAGCAATCAAAGCAAACCTAGCTGCCCTTGCCACCAATTTCCCAAAAAAATATGATGATGTGGTGGAAATATTAGTTGAATCCAAACCCTCAACATCTTGCACAAGAGCATCAATGATTTGTGGGTATGATTCTTCTTTAACTCCTTTGATTGAATGCCAAGTTATAGAAACCGGGTCGGTTTTCAAGACCCATGAATCCCCAACAACACCCACAAGTTCACCATCAATACTCTTGTATTTAAAACCATCAAGAACATTAATTGAACAATCATCAATAAGACGAAGATGAAGAGGGTTTGCTAACATCAACAAATCCCCCCAACCTTTCTTCTCCCATTTGTATTCAACACAAAATGGCTTACTGAACACAGCATGGCCCGAAACCGGATAACAAGAACTGAACCTGTCAAGAACCGATTCGAATTCCGAATCGGTATTTGGCAATATAGCAATGCGTATTATACCGCGGAACTCTTCAGATGAAATCGTGGATATCTCATGGGTCAAAATGATGGGTGAAGAAGAATACAAAACCCATGTTTGACCATTATTCAGATTGATCTTATACTTGGTTTTAGAATGATTGGGAACAAAATCAAGAATCGCGTGAATAGTCGAAATGGATAGCGCGACACTGTGCAAGATTTGGCATGTCAAAAACGGGCTGCCTCTAACGAGAAAGAATCTCAAATTGGGTTGAAGGTCCAAAGTGACACTCAGATCACTGTAAGAAGATATGATATGAGTTTGATTCGGGTTATTCAAAACGGATATGGTGAGATCAGGGATAAAGATTTGATATGTGAATGAAGTGTTGGAAAATAGAGATGGGTAAGAGAGCGAGAGCGAGGAGAGAGATGATTTGATAAGATATGGGTGGATATATTCGGGTTGATCGCCATTTTTGAGGACAAAGTTTTGGAAAAATGAGTTTGTGGGAAGAGGGGAAGAGAGGAGGTCCGGCGAGAAGAAAGAAGAGGGGTCAGGTATGACGGTG
This sequence comes from Cynara cardunculus var. scolymus, assembly GCF_001531365.2. Lineage (NCBI taxonomy): Eukaryota > Viridiplantae > Streptophyta > Magnoliopsida > Asterales > Asteraceae > Cynara > Cynara cardunculus. The sequence continues at coordinate 13,606,220 of NC_037528.1, read as the reverse complement.
GACTGGGATTCCGGGAAGGTGAAAGGGTGGAAGTGGTGGCGGTTCATGGTGGTGGGTGGGTTGGGATCGTATTCTGTGGGTTTTATAGAGTTTCCCGTGCAAGATTTGGAAGGGGCTTGATGATGATTCTTCCATCCTTCTACTTTTCGAGAACTTTCTTCAACGTCTGTAATTGAGAGTGCTAAATTTCTAAGAAAAAGAAAAATAAATAAAATATTAAGATGTATCTTCATGGTGTCAAAAATAAATACAAGTCTAAATTAATATATAGTTGAATTACATTTTTGTCCCTATGTGTTACATGAAATAATAGATGTTGACCCTAAATTGAAGTGATTACACTTGTAATTTCTATGGTTTGTATTTTCTTGCGACCATACATCAAGTCTCAATCTAATAATTGAGGTGCAATTTTGTCTTTTAATCGTTTTTTTCTATTTTTTTTGGTTAAAAATTATACTATTATACATATGTATACACACGTATGCTGAAATAATGCCGTATTTTGCAAACAAATAATATTCATCTTCTCGTATAATTAAACAAACACGTAAATTATCGGTAATTGACACCGAGTTTGAAGAAAACAACGATGTTGTTTTAATCGAAACCTTCTAATGGAGATAATATGGTTACTCTGTGATTTTAACAACGATCAGATAAAAGGAGCAGAAGGTTAAAGAATAGGAATCAAGATGTCGTGTGGATGGAAAAGAAGAGGGTTGAAAAGGTTGAAGGTGGTGAAAACGATAAATTTATTTTCAATAAATGGCTTGAAATACATATACCGTTTATGGCTCCACCTACGACTTTATGCACCTACCTCACTAAATGAAAATAAAATGTCTTTTATTTTAAAAATATTTTAATACGTAAAATTAATCATCGTAATTAACAATAAAAAAATATATAGAAAATCTTTACTCAGGAAATATATATATATATATATATATATATATGTGTGTGTGTGTGTGTGTGGAGGTTCAAACGAGAACCCTTGTTATTTACGAGAACACATGAACAACCTAATAACTTCAAACTTTTTTAATTAATAAATTAACTTTTATTATATAAAAATAATTTAATAAGGGCAGTAATGTAATTAAGTAATTTTTATAATTTTTATTTTATTTTAATTAACCATAATTATCCTATCACGTTTCCACGTTTTACTCTTGTTAGTTTTCTTCTTCTTCATGTCGTTCATGTTTCTTCTCCATATCACATGATTATCACACCTATATAACATGATTACACCAAAATTTTAACTTATCAACCAAAACGATAACCCAAGTGATGTATAACGGTGATTATCACACTCATATCACATGATTATCACACTCATATCACATGATTATCACACCCATATCACATGATTACACCAAAAATTTAACTTATCAACCAAAACGATAACTCAAGTGATATATAACGGTGATTATCACACTCATATCACATGATTACACCAAAAATTTAACTTATCAACCAAAACGATAACCCAAGTGATGTATAACGGTGATTATCACACTCATATCACATGATTATCACACTCATATGACATGATTACACCAAAAATTTAAGTTATCATTCAAAACGATAACCCAAGTGATGTATAATGGTGATTATCACACACATATCACATGATTATCACACATATCACATGATTACACTCATATCACGTGATTACACCAAAAATTTATCACACGATTATCGTGTAATCGTGTTAAGATATTTGATGATATCATTTCCATTATTATCTTTTAATTTTAATATTTTTTGAATCTTTTTAAATTTCAATTTTAATTTTTAAAAATCTTTTAATTTTATTTTTTATCACAATATGAGGTTATTGAGTTGTTCTCACGTTCTCGTAAATCACAGAGGTTCTCGTTTGAACCCTTCCCTATATATATATATATATATATATATATATATATATATATATATATACACACCAAAAAAAAAGGTCATTGTGATGAGTAAATATACATAATTGTTAAGTTTAACTTCTTTAATAATTTCAAAAATAAAATAATTTGATAACAAATTCTGATAAAATATAATAATTTGAAAAAGCTATAAAGTCTTCATTCTTTGTTAAGCAACCCCATGTTAGAGTAGTTTGTATCTCTATTTTTTTTTCTTTTGACAATAATCAAATTTCATGGGGTACAAAATACGAAAACCCAAATTATTTTATACATAGAATAGTTTAGATTCAAAAAATAATCAAATAATACATAAATTAAACATGTTTTTGACATGTAGCTCAGTTGATAAATGAGTGAAATAACTTTACTCAAATACAAGATGGATCATTGAGGCTCTCCACTAGCATCAGCTGTTGAGTGAGTCAAAAAATGCTCCCTCAAATATGTGTCCTTGAATGCGTGAAACTCTTGAGCATTGTACCTTTAAGTGTCCAAAGAGCTTTCAGTTGTGGGAGAAAGTCTTCAAATGGTGGAGTTCAAGCATCTCGCCATCTATCTCTCTAGACGATCCCATCACATGTACAAATTCTATCGTCATTCGAAATCCAATTATGATATGTTGGGAAGCGGTGATTTGGCGTTCTCTTTACTCGATTTGGGCTCAATGGAACAATCGGACTTTTAAAGTGGTCGACAATTTACAAATCGATCGCTTTTTTTCAACTACAACTTCTCTCGTTCAATTGGGTCTTCAAGCATGCAAAAGGTTTTGGACTCTCTTGGTCGGATTGGTGCACGGACCAAGGTTTTGACGATTAACTCCTACTCCTCTTTGATGTTCGGATCTCGGCTAGATATCGTTTTAAAGTGCTTCATTTTATTCTTGGTGATTGTTTCTTAAAGTAGTGTTTCTAATTGAAGCTCTCTCCACTTCTTCTACAACTCCTTTTTGTTTGGGTTTGTTTTTGCTTGGTGTTGTTTCTTTTCTGCGTTTGCGAAATCCTTTTTAAGTTTACGGTGTTTTAATAAAACTGTTTATTGTCTTTAAAAAAAAAACATATGAGTTGCGATCTTAATTCTAAAAAGAGGCCAAAATCCTCTCATAACAATACGTTCCGTTCAAATTTATATTTAAATAACTCAAAAAAAAAGGTTATGTTTGTATTTTTATTTTTTGATAAGAAACTTATGATTAACTTTTAGGGTGCTTTTGATATGCAAATTATATGGGACAGGACGAGACAAAAAAATAGTCTCATGTTTGGCATGCCATGGACAAAAAAAACATGGGACAAGGTGGGACTATTTTTAATTTCAGTGGGACAAATCTTGATTTTTTTTGTTCCACCAAAAAAGGTGAAACAACATGGGACTAAAGTTAAAATGACAATATTTTGATTGATTTGTTGTCATTTTATAATTATTATATGATATAAAATAACATTGAACAACAGTTAGGGGTAATATGGTCATTTTAATAGTTTTGTCTCGTCTTGTCCTAGTCGTACCAAACATAGGACAGACAATTAATCTTGTCATGTCCTGTCCCGTCCCGTCCTGTCATGTCCCATCCAGTCTGCGTACCAAACACTACCTTAAGATGCATGTATATTATATATATATATATATATATATATATATATATATATATATATATATACTGAAAATGAAATTAATGGCATTTATGAAGAGTGAAAGGTACTCATACATTTTAAAATGGAAAAAGGGGTTCAATTTATTTAAGAGCCGGCCAACCACTACATCATTTTGGCATGGTCAAAAAGACACATGATAATATGATATAGACTAGGTTGACAAACGGCCGTTTCAGAAATAATAAATTGTTTAATCTGTATTTGATTTTCTACGTGTTATTTTTTTCTTGAAAAACAATGGTTTATGTTACAAAAAAAAGAGCAATAAAAAATTACACAACTAGGAAGGGTCAGATACAACAAGATGCAACAATTAAGAGCAGATTTGAACCTACAGTCGAAGGAAGCAAAAAGAGGAGAAAAAAATACATGTGAAAGCAAATAAAGCACCAACAACCAAACCAACAAGTAATATGAGAGGAACGAGAGGTTCAACTAGGCTTTTGGAGCAGAGGCGTGAGCCAACAATTCCAAGGGATAAAATCCTTACAGGACCGTCTCAAGATCCAATCTGGATATTGGAGAACAGAACCTCTGCATAACTCGACTTGTTTCGATAAACCAAGTTAATCATGTTCAAAAAAATCATGTTTGATTTTTATCTAACTAGAAGAGTACCCGTACAATATAACGAGATAAAATTCGATTTTGATGTTTTGTTTTATTTATTGATTCTATAGATGTTTATAATACAATTTTATTTGGTTTTAAGAAAAAAATAATGTTTTTATTTTTGAATAAAATAGAAAATTTTGAAAAAAATATATCAATGTTAGTATCAAATTAACTATTTAAAAATTTTGTAATTTCTTTAATTTAATTTTTTTTATTATAGCTTACTTTAAGTTTAAAAATGAATTTATGGTTTAATTATATAATTTTTTATAAAGATAATAATTAAGTATTTTGTTAGAACTCAATGATTATTCTAATATATTTTAGATATTTTATATTTAAAATGAGATGTTTATCGTGTATTTTATTATATTTATCTAAAGTTTGTTACATGAATTCAAACATTGAGCTTTAATAAGTTGTAATTTTTAAAAATTTATATCAAATGCTTTATAATATACTATAGATAAAAATGTTGTATTTTTTTTTTGTTGTGATATTTAATTTTTATCATTATCTCATATATTCTTTATTTAGAGTGAATTAGGAATGTGGTCCTCTAGTATGTCGATAACTATGACTAAAGTTCGTATACTCGATTAACTATGGATTTTGGTCCTGTAGTTGTCATTTGTGATGATCAAGGTCCTCTCTCTAACTTTATTAAAGAAAATCCGAAGTGATGAGACATTTTAGTATTTTTATTAATTACTTACAAAAATCATTTTCATCATCCAAACAGATGTTATTGCATGCGTTTTTACTTTTAACCCTTTATCTCTCCTTTTCCACCATCGTCTCTTCCATCATTTATGTTCATTAAAGAAAATCTATACTTTTTTCAAACAACAAGAACATTCAATAACATATTCATTCATAACCTTGATAGATAATGTTCTTCAGACTCAATTTCTTTAACCCAAATATTAAAACACGAATAGATGCGAAAGTGCAAATTGATCATGTTCTTCGATGTAATAACCCAAAATCCAAAACAACAATTAACAACATAAACAGCCAAACCGGCCCCAAAAGTCATAGGATTCAAGAGTAGCAGCGGTTAAACAACTTCAAGAACTGAGAATTGTTACAAAGCTAAAGGGAGACTAATCTCCAACCTCTAAGCCAAGCCATCTCTACGATACTTCACCTCTTCCCTTTTACCCTTGGGACGAACTTTCAATATGATGTTTTCATGAAAATGGTTTTATTTTGAAAAGCGAGGATTAGACCATAAGGTCTAGTCCCCTTCACCACATAACAACTATAAACAATGGTAAAGAAAGACAAACCAACAATAGAAACATATCATACTCTAGTAACATTAGAGCACATTCCCTTCACACATACATTGCATAAAGTTTGTGGTAACCTCGTCAAAACCCCTGTGACAAATACAATAATCAGGACCCTAATATGTGCCTATCCAATGTGTTCGAGCAACAAATTCAAGGCACACAGATCACAACTCCTAAGAGATATCACTACCTTAAGGTATACTATGTCTGTTGTGCAAGTCCACACACCCCACATAGCCACATGTAGCTCAACTTTATCAACCATGCAAATAGATAGGTTTTTTGCGCATAAAGTTATCAATACATAAAAACCATAAGTAGTTTATCCAAAGGCATTTAAAAACGTTTACGAGGCATAAAATTCAGTATAAGGGAACTCACCTAGTGTCCTGAACCCCACTTCAAGAGGGGGTGACTAGGAGGTGAATTTTTCATCCAAAATAGCTATTTACATTAATTTTATAGTCAGTATATGGAGGTGAGTAGGGAGAGGGGCCAGGAGAGAAAAAACAGTGAAGGCGGCCGTCTGCTTTTTGTGTATAATATATAAATATAAAATAAAATAATATATTTTTTTTAATATTTAATAAAAATAAGAGAAAATGATAAAAAGACTCAAATATCCTTAAGTTAATAGAGTTATCATTAACATAATTAGAGAAAAGGGATCTTAGTCATAAAAAAGACAACTACAAGGAACAAATTCACAATTAATGAAGTATAGGGACCATAGTTATAATATTCAACATACTATAAGGACCAAATATGTGAATGAACTCAAAACGTATGGATTCAATCCTAATGAATTAATGTATTTGATGGAAGTACAAGTAACATGTTATATCATCAAATACAAAGCCATTGAGATTCTTTCGTTTTCTTCCTTGTAAAAAAAGACCACTTTTTGAATACTAATTATTAACAACCATCATCGATTGTTTCTGCTAGGATTTTTTTTTTCTTTTCAATATTATAAAAAAATGCAAACTAAATCAAATAATTTCAAAAATAATAATATAAAACCACAAGGATGACGTCTGATTGGTTTGAACTTGGCTCCAAAGGTCAAAAGTATCAGGAGGTCTCAGGTTTAAATCCAATGAGAAATGAAAATCTTCTTGTGGCCACGGAGGTTCAAATACAGTGACTCCGAGCTATCTGCAAAGCAAGTGGTCGTCCTAGGATTAGTCGGTTCGCATTGCGGGTTGGATATCCAAGTTAATAAAAAAATAAAAAATAATAATAATATAAATTATAAAGCAAAATAAATTAAAACCAGGACGCTGTAGGCCCAAAACCCTTATTTTCAGTTTTTCACCCATTAATTATATTACCAAGCCCAATTTTAGATGTAAATAATTCAACCTTTTAACAAATTATTCGACTTCATTTATTTCAAACTTGGGTTTTAATAATTTGCAAATTTAAATTGATTTCGAACACAAATAAAAACCCGTTTAACTTAATAAGTCGAGCTCTAAAATTCAATGTTCGACTCGACTCGTTCGAAAGCTCAATTCAATTATATGAGTCACGTTGAGCCAAGTTATTCGAGCATACTTTTTTTTTGAGCTAAACATATTTTATGTTTATAAACTACATAATCAAGATATAAAAATCCTTGAGCTTGAGCAGAGAATGAGTTCATTTATCTTGATTTTGAGCTCAAGCTCAAACATTGAAAAAATATTCGAGGTCAAGGCTGACTTTGAAAAAGTTATTTGAGGTCGAGTCTGATAATATTTTTTTCGAGCCGATCTCAAGTAACCTGCTACTCGACTCGGCTCGTTTAAACCTCAATACCAACCTATGGGGGTTCCATGTATTCTTACATAGTATCAGAGACAATGTTTGTCACTCTAGGGACAACGATACTTTGGCTAGCCCCATCTTGGCGCTCTGGGACAATTTGTGTTCATCTAGCCTCCATTGGTGAGGGCGTGTTAGAGTCTTACATCGGTTAAGCTTGTATCCTTTATCATGTATATATGATGTAATCTCCCCTTTCTCTTCAAGGGCTCTTTTGAAGAGTGATATGGGGTTCTACGTATACTCTCATGGTATCAGAGTCAAAAGTATGTCACTATAGGGACTTGACACTCTGGCTAACCCCCTCTCGACACCCTACAACAATTTGTGTCCATCTAGCCTCCATTGAAGGGGGCGTGTTGGAGTCTCACATCGGGTAGACTTAGATCATTTTTTTTCTATATATATATATATATATATATATATATATATATATATATGTTGGAATTTCTCATTTATTCTCAAGTCTCTTTTGGAGAGTGATATGGGATTCCACATATTCTTATATAGTATCAGAGCCAATATTTACCACTCTAGGGACTCAACACTCTAGCTAGCCCCCTTTGACACACTAGGATAATTTGTGTTCATCTAGCCCCCGTTGGAGAGGGCGTGTTGCAGTCCCACATATCGAATTTGGACCATTTCTCTTGTATATATGTTGGAACCTCACATATGGAGATTCTACATATTCTTACACGACCCACTGAACTCATCTTTTAAGCCTTAACAATTTTGATAAAATATGACCATAAAGATTGAAATATAAATTTTGTGTTAGAGATAACGTGTACCTCAATATATAACATAACTTGTTTCTTAAAACTACAACATAATTATCATTTTTGCTGTCAATTTAGACCTCATCATTTTCTTTGCCATCATCTATTTTACCCTTTACTCAAGATAACATCATAAGTTAGTTAATACCTTTGAGGGGTTCTATCTTTTTTCATGAAAAAACATATTTCAAATTTATAAATATTTAAAACATGGTATTCGAGATACCGATTGGCTTTTATCAGACCACGTAAGTTACCATATTGATCGTGCATACGCCATGCACTATATATCATTTGAAATTTGTTCACAATAAAAATATCATGCATGCTATCACTAGAGGTAAGCATCTGACCTACCAAACCACATAAACTACACACAACACCGATTGACATTGAACTCCACGATGCAATTTTACGGTTTTAAATAATGAAACCATAGTTCAAATCACACCCTATCCACCATTGGTAGGTAAAAACAACAAATGGGTCGTTTACTAAATGCTTACCGGTAAATGCTTACTAGATAATTTTTCTTACCGGATGAACATGGCAAAGGTAAAAAATCTTACCTGGTAAGAGCAATGATAAAGATGAAGACTCGGTAAATGAGAATGACGACTCTTACTCGGGTAAGTGCTTACTGGGTAAATTGTTGCATACAATACCATTTTGATGTACTACAATCTTACCCGATAAAATAAATTATAATGTTAACTCCTAGCGCTAAGTTCTTACCGTTAGGGGTGCTAAAAAACTCGACCAATCTGATCAATCCACCCAACTCAATGAGAAATAACTCAACCCGAAACAACCCTATATCTAATCAAGTTGTAGAATTTTCAAACTGTAAGTATGGGTAGATATTGAGTAACTATTATTTGAACTCAACCCACCCCGATGAACCCGATATCATTTTATTTCTTGAATTTAATATGATTGTTGAGTTTATATTAATATATACATTACACACTATCACATACGTTCTTCATATATACATATTTTCAGTCTATTCTACATCTCTATCTAACTCATTCATATATATGTTTAACAACTGTAAACATATATATGTAAATTGAGAAAATTAATTGAATATGATATACGTAAAAAGTATAGATAAGTTGTATCAAATGGTTGGTGATAAAAAAATTATGAGTAGAGAAATATTCAAGGTTAGAAGAATATTTTAATGTAGCAAAAAATCAACCTGCCCAATCCGACTAACCCGATCAACCCGCATGGTTTGGGTTAGGTTGGGTTGGGTTAAAACTTTTCAAACCACAAGTATTGGATTGGGTTGTTCAAATGTCTTCAACCAAATCAACCCAACTCATGAACATCCCTACTTACCATACAAACATTTAGTTAAACGGTCCCTATTATGATGTAAGTTTTTATTGAAAAAACCACATATACATCTTGATTTGAAACAATAAAAATTAGAAAGATATTATATATTTTGCAATGTCCATTTTTATTCCGCCGCCTCCCGCCCACTCCGCCAGTCCGCCACCACCTTACAACTACGGTGTTTGGGCTAAGAAATAACCGGTCTTGGTTTGGGCTACCAGTTGGGCTAGAAAATATCTATAAATCCTAACCCGTTAAACCGCGAACAAACCCGGGATCTCATTTCGGGCTGCCAACCTGCAACCGCCGACGACGGAAAATTACCCGGCGATCAATGTTTGATCGGTAAAGATGGCAGGATTACTAGCATGTGCGACGGAACTATTCAATGTGAGAAAGGAAAAAGATAACATGGCGACCGGCAGAGGGAGAAAGGAGAGCAGGTGGTGGCCAACCAGTGAGGAAGACGAGTCTGATTCGATCCATTAATAATTAATCCTCTGAAGGAGAAACAGGTTATGGAGTTGCAACAAGAGGCGCCGTAGATGAACCGGTCCCTACATGACTTACATCAGAGAATACTTCCAAATGACATCTAATCCTCGCCTAGCCCTCCCATTCAACGGTCACTCTTTCACCAAACTACAGAGGTCACTCTCCATGTAGGTATTGGATGCTTTTCAATACGATGATCTTACACTTGAGTCATCACAGTTAGAATTGGACCAATTTTAATTTGAATTTTAAAGTAAATCAACTGCATTATGGTCGTAACTTGAGTTCTAAAGCTATATGCAGAATTTGGGGATTAATTTGGATACCTCATCTGCTTCAAGATCATTATGAATTCGAAATTCATGGAGGAGAATTTGATAAACAAGCAAGTAGAATTGTAACTTGAGTTCTAGAACTATATGTAGAATTAGCCTTACTATTTTAATTAGAATTGTAAAGTATATCAACTCCAGTATTGTTGTAAGTTGAGTTCTAAAACTATATGTAGAATTATCCTTACTATTACTCCATCCTTTCAGTGAGTATCTACAGTTTGAATTCGGGGAATAATTTGGATAGTCTCCTCACTCCTGCTTCAAACTTATTGTGGATTCGAAATTTATGGAGGGGAATTTGATAAACAAGCACTGCAAGAGCAGAGAGAGGTTGGTGGCTAGTCTCTAAATTGGTAAAAAAATCCATATTGATTTCACAGTCCCCACAGTGTTTGATTGCAAAAATGTACTTTTTTCAGGGACCAAGGGAGTAAAGAGTAATCAAATCTGTAGAGGCAATTGCTGCTGGAAATAGGCACATCGAGAGCAACCTTGGAAAAGAACATATTTTCTGAGTATATTATTGATCCTGGCTACTAGCCCACAAGTGCATGAACAGAAGCAATGCTGATCAGATTGGCTTTAGTGCTCTGTGTTCTGGTTCTGCAAATATCGGTAAATATATCAAGGCATCATTACCTATTTTTTGATCTCTTACAGTTTGTCTTTGTGTTATGCAGTTTTAAACTATGCAAATATTTTTTCTGACAGTTCTTTTAGACGTAATCTCTGTACTCCTGTATGTTGCCCTGTAATTTCTATCACCAACCGACACTTGCTGTTTCTTCCTTTCTCTTTTTCCTTTTAATGTTTCATAAAGAATGATTGTTGTAATGGTAGGTCCAGATCACAGCTCACGGAAAAAAAAAAAAGACAAAAACATACCCTTTGTGTGGAAGTTTATATGGTGCTCCAGTTCTTCTGAAATCTTACATAATTTGCCATGGTAGATAAAACTAAATTTCTCTAATAACATGAGTGGCTCCTTCTCATAAACAAGTTTTCAGTAGCTTAAAGAATTGGCATCTGATCTCGTTTGACATTTTCTGCCTTTCATGGTTTCTGAATTTTGGCTTCGATGCCTTGACATAACCGGGAGTTTACAAGGGCCAAGTAGTTCTATAAGTTATATACTTGTTCAGCTTTGATACACTGACATAGCGAGGAATCTGCAATGTCAAGATAGTGTTGTAGTTCACGATGACCCTCCATGTTATCATGGGAAAACTTTGGATGCCTTCAGAAAAAGGTGTAGATCCCACAACTGATTAGTGACCCCCACTTTTAAAAGAATTAGCTAGGAATGAAATTAAAAAAACAAATTAATTGTCTACCTCATGATGTAATCTGTCCTGAGCCTCTTGAATTGTCAAAATACCTTTTGGGGCACCACCGTGACAGCATAGACTGACTTTTAACAATGGGAGGAATATTATGGGACATTGCACTTAATTTCTTTTACAGATTAATGGCCAAATCTTTATGCATTCTGTGCAAGTATAGTTGTATATTTATAATTGTTCTCTAGTACATGAGGAGTAGATGGTAATTATATAAGCACACTTCAAATCTTGCTTAAACATATGGGCTAGATACAAATTCTAAAATACTGTAATTACATCTTTAAATCAAAACGTCGCATCTTCTGAGATGCTTATACGAAATTCATCTGAGGTTCAGTTTCGTGGTGTTCCTCTGAGGTGCTCTCTCAATAAAGCCTTCTCCTTCCATCTTTAACATTTCTAGCAAGAACTCGTTCCACGTATCCACAGGGCCTGGCATGCACCAATGAACACAGTCTGGGAAGCTTTTATTGTCACTGGCTGGATGCCCATAATGGTTTGGATGTCCATCTGGTCTCATGATCATAGCATCGCTAGTGTCCAGGAGCCTAAGCTTCAATCCTTTCTTTTCTCCTTCTTTCTGTGCCGCCTTGAACTCATTTACTTGAGTAGAATACATCTGTAACTTATACCCGTCCAATCTCATCTCTTGCTTCATGAAAGGTCTCGTTCTCACACAATTCCCTCCATTATTATAATCTCCGTTCTCAAAATGTTGTGGTGAAAATGTCCTTAGGAATGCTAATCCTGTAAAGTTGTGGAGGTTTAGGAGGGTGGTAAAGATTGTTCTGTATGCCATCTGGTATGCATAGTAAACTGTTAGGTCTGTAATGTTTTCTTGATTGCAGAAATGACAACCCACTATTTCGCCCTTCTCATAGTACATGAATGGTCGAAAAAACCACTGTCCGGCTGAGAATATGACAATATCTAGGTTTTCTATCTGAGATGTCCACGCGTCATCGGCCTCATCCAAATAGAGGTTCATTATGCTGTTGCGGGTGAAATTGCCGGGATTTGAATCTCTAGTTCTGACCAACAGAGGAGACCAGATCGCTACCAGCGTAAAATTGTAGGTCGGAAAGGTCCATCGCCTGAATCTTGTATCGTTGGTATACGAAACATCAATGGGATAAGCTTCCTGTTAATCAGTAGTGTTAGGCCTAGAAAATTATACAAAGAAATCTCTTTCATGCATGATTTCATTATATTTCTTTTCTTGTAATGGTATCTTAATTTTTTTGGCATATTTCTTCTAACCTACTCTTAGAGCCTGTTTCTTATCAGCTTAACGAGCTTAATGAGACTCACAACTTATTCAGCCAACTGTAGATGACTGTTTGGTAGTAGCTTAATGATATATAGAATGACTTATTCAGTAAGCTTCTAGTGGGACCTTTATACAGAAAACCAAGTTTTTTTTTAAACCAGTCCCTCCCAATTAAAAAACAATGACAAAACTTTCAAACAAAAACCTTCCCTATCTATATAGACAGATTAATCCAGACAAACATCTTTATCCATAAAGGAAACATCCCCTATTTGTTAAATCCATCTGTTTGTTTTTTTACTAGAAACAAGAGACGTTAGTCTGCCGTACTAACTATTCACCTTTTCTTGTCATTTTCTCTTTGCATGAATACTTTTTCTTTCTGTTTTTTTCCTCTCAGGTTTATTACACGAAAGCATCCAACTGTAAGTTGTAACTTATTATGCAATTGTCCACACCACACACACGTACTGCAAATAATGAATGCTATTTAATTCATGAAAGTTTCTACTCTGCCCCCATCTATTTTTTGTAGCACTAAAGACCCATTCAAATATTAAAACGGATACTTCATCCTCCCAACTACCGGAACCCACATTAAGTTTGGCTTTTTCGTATAATTATAATTTAATTATTCACATAATAATTGATAATTAACACTATTCATTATGCTGTTTGTTGTCATTACCTTTTCAATTTCTGTTCACACGTCTCTCTCTTATCTGTGAATGGCTCTTACGTGTGTTGATACGTCTCTCTTATGCTTTCTAAATAATCCCCACATGTGGTGGGTATATATATGTATATATATATATACACACACAATTATACATAATACAGAAAATAGTAGTCATTAAATGGTGTTTAAGAATGCTGTCTAGCACACTAAATCTATATGCCCACCTCTTCTTTCATAACTATTGGTCATGTAAGATATCTCAAATCTATTACCTCTCTCAAGTACATACATACATGTTACATATGTACATATATATATATATATACATCTGTGTATGTATGCAGGTATGTATAGATTCTTTATTTTTAGTTTATCTTGGTTGTAGCTCAGATATTTTTTAGCCTCAGAAGCAGGATCATCAAGTGAATGGTCTTGATACTTCTTTCAAATAGACAAAATGCTAGATAACAAGAATATTACTTATCAGTGTACCACCACTAGCTTTTGCTTTCAAAGTAAAATAATTTGCCCCACCATTACAACTGTATAAAGCAATGTCTATTTGTCATTTTATATATAAATATACACTCTGTGTGTGTGTATTTGCATACATACATGTAAATGTATTTATCTTTAATAATTTCAAGTATTATATTTCATTAAACCACAATTTTTTGAATGATAAACAAGTTATGCATGCGGATGAATTAGATTTTCTTATTCTACTATGAATTGGGGTTTACTTTGAAGACTTACACTAGCTAACATGCAGACCAATGATTGCATTTGGTTTCTTCCCACGGAGTCTCCGACAAAGGCCAAGCTTTTCCCTCTGACAACCTCCAAGAACTCGACCGCATCAAATTCAGGTAACTCACAGTCATTAGGCTTCCATCTCCACTTCATGAAATCGGTATCTGGTCTTCCATACTTCATACAATTTTGTCGATCATCAATAACACATTTCGTGTCATTTGTATAATACGTTTCCTTCTTATCATCAAACACCCAACTCCCTTGAAACACGTTACACTTGATATCTTCTTCGGCCGCCGGTGTGGCTGGACCAATCAACCTGAGGCCGGAAAAGTTACCAAGGTAGAGATGGATTGTGATTAGGAGGGTTAAGGTTATGATTGGAAGGATGAAGTGTTTGGTGGTGATGGGTGGTTTATGGAGGTTCCCATTGGTGGTGGGAAGCTGAATTGGATTGGCCTTCATTGGCTAAAAACTTGAAATAGATGAGGATTGAGTTTGAAGGGCTTTATATACACACTCAAAGTGTTGATGGTGACAAATATTAGCAAATCATTACCCTCTAAATTTAAGAATTAAAATTAAAATTAAAATTAAAATAAACATTATTTTTAAAATGATTAATATTCAAGAGACCTCTTATATGAGCTGGCTACCAAATCATTACTCCTTTATGGACAAACTTAGAGAATAATCTTGTTTTCATCTTTTCCCCACCACAAGATGATACCAAAAACTTAAAAGGAAAAGTGGATTAACCTGTAGTTCTTGGAGTAGGGTTAATGTAGTAATTTTGCATAATAGTTACGTATATAGAGAGAAATATAGATATTTGATATAAGATGGTTTCAAATACAAATCATGTATTAGAAAAAATCAAGATATTTACGAATTAGGCTGTTCCTAGAGCAGGGTTAATGTAGTAATTTTACATTATATATATATATAAGTTGTGTATTGGACGACACAAGTCATAGGAGACATAGCATCTGGAAGAACAACTACCAACTACTAACCCTCACATGGTGAACACAGTTTATACCTCGACATATGTTCTTGCCAGAGTTAAATGGTTGTTTTCATGTGGGCTATTGCATCAAGGCATTGTACTCTGTGCATTTAAGGACCATGCTACCCTTTTTTAGGATTTTAAACACCCAAATACAAATAACCAATTTATATTTTTATATCGTTTATAAATAAATTTAATTTATTGTTTTTTTATGGATAAATACTTATATCAAGTGACAGGTAGACATGGAGAGTTGCTTGCATACAAAAATTAAGGAAAGAATCTTTGGCTTTCGAAGTGCATAATTTTACACAGTCTCCTTATTTGACAGATTTAATGATTTGTATAAATCAGTTTTCATGTGTTATTTTAAATATGAAATAACACGTGTGAAAATACAGTGTTGGAATTTTCAGGACTGTTTTTTTCCACATACAAAACAGTCCTAAACGTTTGACATATGAAACAACTGTATTGTTTACATATATTGTTTCATATATGAAATACATGAAAACTGGTTTATAAGTTTATAAATGATTATACCTTTTTTGTATTATTAAGGTGTCGTCGATAATCGTAAGGTCAATCATGGCGATGGTTTGGCGTATGAGTTGAAGTTACCCATGTTCCCTTTAGGCAAATCATTCCCTTTGGCCAAAGCTTCATCGTGTTTCAAAATATATGACCCACCTCACTTGAGTTTATTAATTCCTCGGTTTAAATTTCTTTATTTTATTCATTTAATTTGAGAAAATTTGTGTAGGTTCTGTTTGTTTGATTATATTGTTATATTTACCCATAAAATATATGGATTTTCAAAAAAATGAAAATAAATATAAACCTCATAAAATTGAAAATTGCATAAATGACAAGCATTTGTGTTTTCATTATGTGATCGTAAATGAACAATGGAAGCGAGTTAAAGAGCAAAATAGGTAAATTTAATCTTCATTATTAACTGTAAGGTTAATTAGAGAGAACCCACAAATGATGTGAGTTCATATTGATGGATGAATCCCAAGAACGATATTGTAGGTGATTGAGTACAGACTCCAAGTAGAACTTTTAATGATATTGAAAATTTTCATGTAATGAAGTGCACATTCTATTGTTGTAATGAGTAAAAAATTTGTAATTATACAAAAAAATCCTCCCAAGTGAACGTCCCCACTGGTGTAATATCCATCTGTCTAAGGTTCGATTCCAGACGTACACAACATTGGTGGTGGTCATTGAGTTTATCATAGTTGATTTTTTACAGTCAAAATTTGTTGGGATTAGTTTAAATATAGCCTAAGACATCCTTCGAGGAAAAAAAATTATGCCAAGCAATAGCCAAATAGCATCATAGAACTCAACCACCAAGTGTCTATCACGGGGTCACATCTAGGGGAGGACCGGACCTATATTTATAGTCATACAGTGGTACCGGTCATTAATTCATGCTCTGTCACAGTGGGAAAAAATTATGTTTTTAAAGGATGTCATTGTTATGTGTCCGTATGATTTTTTAAAACTACATGTATGATGAAAATTTAAGTGAGCTGAGTTGGTTTATGGAACATGATTAAAGACTTACTTTCAGGGTTCAAATATTGTTTTATATGACAAGGTACGATCGTTATGTCTTTAACTCTTTATTTATGGATAAGTTTTTAAACCTTATTTATTTTTACTCTTTAGTAATTACTTAAATATGTATTTTGTAATGCACCAAGATACATTTTGATTTTAAAGTTGAGAGTTCGAATCTTCAATTATGATTTATATTTCGTTTCATTCTTTGTCCTTCTTGAATTTATTTTTATGGTTTTATGTGGTTTCGAGATAGCAAGAGTTTCAGCTGGTTAAGTATTCTGCAGTATTAATAGGCCTTAATGCGTATCTTGCATTTGAATGCGTTTATCAATTATTTTTCGGAGTTTAAATGTGGAGCTTAAAAAGTCAAACGCGTGCAACAATAAGTTGTAAACACTAATATAAATATACTTCCATATGCACACTACAACAAGATTGGATTATATGACGCCATTAATTTTTTAACGTCTTAATAAACTGCTTTATAAAACTTAACTTATTGGACCAAAAAGTAAAACATTTTATAGGAGATTTTTAAGAAAGCATCCTATAAAACATTTCCGTATCTGCTTTATAAAACATTTTGTAATAAGTTCATATGACGCTTTTGGGCCTCTTAACAAGTTTTTTAAGACACTCTTAATACAAAACGTCATATTAGCTATTTTATAGGAGACTTTTGAGAAAGCGTCTTATAAACTAATCTTTTTTATAGAATACTTGTTTTTTGTAGAACATTTTTTCAAATAATGTCCTATAAAATAACTAATACGACGTTTTCTCCATAAAAATGTCTTAAAAAACTTGTTACGATAGCCCAAAAATGTTCTATAAAACTTATTACAATGTCTTTAAATGAAATGTTTTATGTTTCAATCCTATAAATTAAGTCTTATAAAGCGGTTCATTAAGACATTTAGAAATTTTTAATGTTTTATAAATCAAATTTTATTATAAATTGTAATAAGTTTGAGATACAATGAAAAAACTAAAATGATATACATATATATACACACATATATATATAAACACACACATATATATAATATATAAATATTAAATTAGAGAATATTTAAATTACTCGTCCACAAATACGAAGTCTTTTTCATATCTTATCGG
The DNA here is from genome assembly GCF_001531365.2 of Cynara cardunculus var. scolymus. NCBI lineage: Eukaryota > Viridiplantae > Streptophyta > Magnoliopsida > Asterales > Asteraceae > Cynara > Cynara cardunculus. The sequence goes on along the minus strand of NC_037528.1, from coordinate 13,588,199 downwards.
TGAACGTTAACTAAGACATCGTTTTCATGTAATTATTGTATGTTATCGATGATAGCAAATTTTTATCAAGGGTGTGTCGGTCACTCTTTCAGCTTTTGCAACATGTCCTTTTTTAATCTCTATTAATAATAATATATTAATCCATTTAAATATGTTTTATTAGGTGGAACTTGGAAGTGGAACAAATCCTTTTCATACATCATTTGATATAGAAATATTCCTACACATCATTTACTTAAGCTGTATTTATTTGAATCACAATATTTTTAGACATAATTTCAAACTTTAAATCATCCATTTCTTTCAAATATTATATATATATATATATATATATATATTTACATATATAATAATTGGAGTCCATATGTTTTATTTTTTGTATTTAAATGTATTTAAAGAAAAAGGTAAATAAATCCATATCTTATGCTCTTATTTTCTGTGTTTAATAGTAATTAAAAAAAATACAAAACTGATAACTTTTTGAAAGGTCAAAAAATAAATAAATAAAAAGAAGAACATCTCTTTAGAAAAAGAAACCTGGAGCAGGGGGATGGTTGGTTTAAAACTTTAAATATTAAACAATGTTAACATATGGGGGATGTTGTTTAATAAGGCATTTAAAACAAGTCTTACACAAATATGGCATTAATTATGTTAATTCATGCAAACAACATATAATATAATATACATAACGCATTTAATACCTCGTTAGTATCAAACCAACTAAACATGTTGTTATACTAACAACTTCGATATGATATTTTTTGGGTAATCATAGATTTTCAGGTTAACTTACGCACACCGACTAATCATCAGACGACCATAAATGAACAGTCATCGGCTCATCACAGGTGAACCTCCATGATCACAAGAGTTTTGAAAGTCTTAAGATAAGATGGATGAGATTTTTCCATTATGGATATTTATTTTGGGCCGGAAGAAGTATTATTTTTGTTGATATAATAAATTAATAAATTCATAATAAGTTTATCTCATATAAAAGATGCCACATGGAACAAACTACAAAAGCTGGTGTGTAATTTAATACCATATTTAGAGGCTTCTTGTAATTTTGAATTTGAAGGCTTTAAGAGTTGAGTCTATGCAGCCAAGCCATTCAAACCCTAACAATCTAATAGTTCCATTAAGAGGCAATATCTGAATCGTTAAGAAGTGAATCTTGTTTGACAAAAAAAAGTCTGCTTCTTAATGGTTCTAAAATCCTCTAAATGATTTTGTATCATGGATCTCCCTTAACCATTAAGAGCCCTGATTCATTATACACAATTACTAAACAATTATATTTCATTTTACATTATATCATGAGAGCCTTTTAATCATTCTGACCACTTAATCATCCTCCATCAAACCATTCAACAATTGCCAAACAGCCTCTAAACCGTAGAGCCTTGGCTGAAGCCACAAACCAAAGCTAAGCCTAAAGCTTTTTCACAAAACTAGCCTCTTGCTGGGTTGGGTTCATAAACACCTAACACTTTCTGGGCCTATTTATTTCAATCACAACAATCCCAGATGATAGAACTGAAGTAGGCAACTATAAAATGCTCTATAGATAACAATTATCATATCCAATGTAACACTACTATTATTACTAAAAGGGATCCAAAAGAAATTTGAACAGTAACCATTCATAAAATTTAACGGACATACCGCATACGAAGATCCTTGCACTGGACACATACCCACGGAATTTGTGGAGGATCCAGGCAATACGAATGAACACAGCGAAGCTCACAACTATGGCATTTTATTAGAAGTTCCTCCGGTTCACGGCAACAGCATTGGTAGCAAACCGGTGTCGCCACAGGCTGTTCAACCCAAAAACCACCAAAATACATTTATGAACATGACCTAATATGACCCATAAACAAAACTCATGAATAAATGCAAACAAGCTGCATAAGTTAATGCATATAGAGGAAGCTGGCATGACCTTATAACATTCAAGCACCTAGAAGACTGATACCATGAAGAATGTGAAATTCGCATACTAGTGCCCTTACAAGTGTAGGTCAAATCCATGGTCCACAAGAGGATAGCTTACAGCACATAAGGATTTCTTGGGAACTACTAGAATTAGATAGGTTGGTTTTATGTATAGTACATGAAAAATATCTGGTACATTATATGGACATAGCATGTCTTGTCTCCATAAATCATTTGATAACAAATCAGGATCATGGAGGACTTTATAATATATGAACTAATAGCAAGCAGTCGAGCACAATAAGAGGGTACCAAGTATAACTAGTTAATTGTAAGGACAGAGATTTACCAAAGTCTGAAGTGTGGATGTTTCACATTGTGGAAGAATGTATACATCCGTGGCCGAAGTGTCGTTGGGAAACGTTTGTGAGTATATTTTCTGATCAGAAGATACAGCATCCTCCATCTTCTGTATGCTATAAAAACTGGCCTTGCACAAAGGACATGTAGAAACCTTTTTCATAGAAGCCTGTAAGTAACATAACATAGATATATTATACCGAATATATAAAGTTATAATAACAGTAGTTCTTGTAATCTAAGAATCTGTCAGGTGTCACCATGCTTGTGTTTGCATAATATGCTTTTAACTAAGCGATAAAATTAGTTATGTATGTAAAAGGTAGTAAGCATAAAATGATACCATATGATCTGCCCAATTCTGTATGCATGAAAAACAAAAGCGATGTCCACATGGCAGAACCCCTCTAGTTGAACTAAAATCTGTCCAACATATAACGCATGACAAGTGCAGTGCTGTAGACAATCTGGGATTATACTCCTTTTCATTAGAGTCATCATCAACTTCTGCAGAATTATCTAGAGAATTCCTGCCTAAGGAAGTCGAGATGCCATTAGTACATGTTGGATCATGACAATTAGAAGTTCCCAAATCTTCATTCTTTTCAAGATCCTCCAAGATCAAAGTTTTTCTTTTGGCATGATCATGAAGCCTGGTTTTGTAAGGCCTTCTGCTTTCATGCCTCCCAGAATATTTGGAAGGCTCACTAATATCGACAAAATTGTGGTGAAATTCTGTACGTTGGAAATCTTCCTCTGAATCTGAAGAAGAATTCACCTCATTACATATATTCTTATGCATTAGCTTACGACTTCCTCGGGAGGATTCAGATATGCTGTTGCTTCTCCTTTTATTATTCACTGGATCTGAAGAGGAAGGACAATTTAGGTCCTTGGTCTGTAAGAAATGGAAACAGGGTAAAACTTTAGAAAGAGCTACAATAATTTCATCAAATTTTGTACATAGCCAAAATTTCCAAGGACAATATATATTAATAAAACAATGTACTAGAAATAAGTTCTCATCCCAAGTTTGTCTCCTGTGGGCTTTGATCGAGTCAAAAATACCATTGGATGTCTGATGCACCTACTAGGTACACAATCTGCATTCATACTGTAATGTGTTTTGAAGTACCAATGGAATCAAAGTTTGTTCATGTCCTCTAACTTAACTCCTGAAAGCTAAACGTGTATCACAGATCCAAACAACACTATTATGGAGCATGGTTATTGGGTTAGTTATAGTTGAAGGTGAAACCATGACTTGGACTATTGAACGTCGTGGCTATAAGAAGTTAAGAACCATAAGATCATAACTAATATACGCCAATTTCTTTACCTCTATTCTTCTAAAGCCAAATGAGGCAGAGTCGTCTAAATAGTATCCATTTGTGAGCGAGACATCTTGCCTCGAGTGTCTTTTAGTGCCTTTTTTCTTCAATCTGTGATCCTTGTTTCGTCTTACATCAGGAAGCAGATTCTACATTAAAAATAGCATGAAGAAAAATCAGTGTTCATTAAGTTGTTCCAAAAAAGATCCAAGCAACACATCGGGACCAACTTCAAAACAGTTTTAAACTTACGAACAGCCATGACCTGGCAACCAGTAAATGGAAAGAACAGGACACCTACTAAATTATGATGCAAGGCAATGAAAAGAACAGTAAACCTACTGAATTATGATGAAAGAAGATGAAAAGAACAGTGCACCTAATCATCTGGTGACTAGTACAAACATTAGTAGTTCGTATGGTAGAGACTAGAGAGCAAGATTTGTGCAGATATAATGTATGGTATGTCATGGATATATATTGAAACTGGCTATAATATACATTATTCAGATAGGCATCAGCTTCATTTTTTTTGCTATAGGCAATTATATATACTATGCAGATAGAATATCATTAATTAGTTTCCAGAAAAAGAACATATCCTTCACTCTTACTAGTTCTAACAGAAAACTTTCATGCAATAGACAAATTACAATTTTTAACAAACAAAATACAGAAGATCTAATAAGAGAAGCAGTTTGGCTCCTGCTAAACATGAATTGAGTTCCGTAACTAGCTAGGATTACAGCCTAAGCCAGGTTTTACATCAAACTGCAGTGTCATAGTGAGACATAGAAATATATGTTCTCTAACGTCCGCAGTTCTTAGTTCTCGCTCAAAGTGATACCATGCCTATTTGTTGCCATGTTAGCCATGCTCAGCATGTACTAATAAGTTCCATGACTTTGGGTCATCTTTAATGTTGAAAGATTGTACCATCTGCTTTAAACCACCTACTTATCTGAGCTAATTAAGCTTTGGCAATAGATTATTAAAAAGTAGAAACATAAAGATCATCAAGTTACAACAACAGTTAAAAGGTCCCATCTAACCTCTTTCAACAACCAAGAATCAGTCCAATCTTCATCACCACTGTCACCACATTCAACGTCGATCACAGGTTTCTTGGAGAAATTGCAGGTGGTAGATACCTCGCCTAACATGCTTTTAACTTCATCAGCAACAACTGGGATCTCCAACAACAAGGGCCCCACCTCAGACCCACTGCAAAAATAATTGAATTACAAATATGAATGTAAAATAACTAAAAATGCTTGTTCAAAATGTTTGCATCACACAAAGCATGAATAAACAATCATTTTACTTCCAAGTTCCGACTATGGAAGAAAACTTGAATTACTAACCAAAAGGTTATGATCCTTATGAATGGAGCGGGATAAAACACATTTATATGAAGTTATAAATTGCCCATGAGATCTATAATGTGGGTGGCAAGCTTATTCTTCAACTCACAATGGTGGAACTGGAGTTCAGAAACATACGTCTCACTCTTATTAATGCAAACAAACGATAAAACTTACGTTAGAAGTTTTTCATTACAGGAAAAGAAAAAAAAACATTGCCAACTATACCAGTGCTTCATATAGGGACGCTCACAGACACGCCTGCCTTGCTTTATACAGTCCTCAATCCATCGATGATTCACTACGATCGTTTTAAATTTCCTGGCAAGTTCATATTTCTTCCCTTCAAATTTGCGACAGACCTAATCAAACAACCGAAAAATATACAGGATTTAGGTTACAAAATCACTAGGTTCTAGAAATAAGCAAAACTTCAAAATTGAAAAACATACCAAATGTGTGGTAGAGTGATTCATTGCTCCAACATAACTTGCACCAGATTGAGATATCAATTTGATAAGCTTAAATCTCTCTGATCCATGGTATCCGCTAACCGTAGCGACAACAGAGTTCATAATTTGGCCAAAACGCTAGACACAATCCTAAAAATTAAAGGTTTAGGGCTTGAAAAAGGGCACAACCTGGCTACAAATACAAAAGATAATTTATAAACCAAAACGACTTTCAGAAACCTAAATCGCACTCTAATTGAGAGGGATACCTCTTAAAGCGCCGCCGAGCAAGATCGTATGTCTAGCTGCCGCCGATGATGGTGGCGCAAAGGCCTAGCGGGAAGGTTGAAATTTTGAATCTGCTAGTAATGTCCGAGCATCTCCAACCATATAAAAAAAACACCAAAAACATCAAATATCATGCTTCATCACCACTAAAATAAAAAAATTAACTTTAATAACATTCTAAAAAACAGTAAATTTATAGATTCATATTAAAATAACATATTTTATTTATTATTTTCAATAATAATAATTATAATTTAAAAATATATATTATAATAATAAATAATTAGTAATTAATTTATTTAATAAAAAAATATCAAAATAAAAATAATAAATTACTAATTAATAAATTTTGCGTTACAAAAAAAATTAATTAATTTAACTATATGCTAATTTATATAGATGTATATCTATACTATATTATAAAGCATTAGATAAAAACTTTTAAAAACCATTTTTATGCATGAAGTACTGTTTATTGATGCATATTAGTTAAAATTCAAGATTACAAGTAAATTTTGCATAAGTACAACTTATTAAATTTCTATGTCTGAATTCGCATAAGTAACTGCTGATAAACATAATCAAATAGAGGATAAACATCTCATTTTAAAATATAAAAAATCTAAAATATAATTAAGATAATTATTGAGTTCTAACAGAATACTTAATTATTATCTTTATAAAAAAATTATTATTAAACCTAAATTAAGTAACGAAAAAATTAAATTATAATAAAAATTTTGAATTAAAAAATACACAAATAAAAACTTTTAAATAGTTAATTTGATATTAATATTGATATATTTTTTGTAAATTTTATATGATATTTTTAAATTTATATTTTATTTAAAAATAAAAGCATTATCGTTTTCTTAAAACCACATAAAATCGTATCATATCGACATAGATAAAAAAATAAAACGAAACATTGAAATCGAAATGTGTGTCAATGCATTGCACGAGTACCTTTTTAGTACATTTATATATATATATATATATAATTTGTCTTATATATAATTTATTTTATATAGAGAGATATATGTTAATTATGATTAAATGATATAAGATATATATATATATATATATATATATATATATAGACTTGGGATCATGTGAGACTAGCTTGTTTTCGTGAGACCCGTGAGACCAACATTTTACACTTGAAACTTCACAGCATTTTGCTGTGAAGGTAACTTTTTAAAACCTTCACGGTGTTTTTGCTGTGAAGGTTCGACTTTTTTTAAACCTTCACAGTGTTTTTGCTGTGAAGGTTACGTGTAAAAATGTGGTCTCACGGGTCTCACGAAAACAGACTGGTCTCACGTGAACTCAACCCTATATATATATATATATATACATATATATATATAGGGAAGGGTTCAAACGAGAACCCCTGTGATTTATAAGAACGCAAGAACAACCCAATAAACTCATATTGTGATAAAAAATAAAATTAAAAGATTTTTTAAATTAAAATTAAAATTTAAAAAGATTT
>NC_037528.1:13520804-13580862 GCF_001531365.2 Cynara cardunculus var. scolymus | reverse complement strand
TTAAGAGTTTAAGAGTTTTTAAGAGTTTTAGTCAAATGTTTTATAATATAGTATAGATAACTAGAAGGGTACTCGTGCGATGCAACGAGATGCATCTCGGTTTTAATTTTTTTATAAATTTAATTTAAAAAAATTTAATTTAGGTTTAATAACGCAGTAATTTATTTTTGATTTAATAATATAATATTTTTATAAAAATAATAATTACATATTTTGTTAGAACTCAATGATTGTCTTAATTATATTTTAGGTTTTTTATATTTAAAACGAAAATATTATCTTGTATTTGATTATGTGTATCTGCAGTTAGTTACAGAAATTTAAAAATGAAGATTTAATAAGTTGTACTTATGCACGATTTACTTGTACTCTTGAATTTTAAGTAATATGCATCAATAAACAATACATCATGCGTAAAAAAATGACTTTTAAAAGTTTTGTCAAATACTTTATAAATTAAGGTCTAATCCTTATCCGAACTAGCTTTGGATGTAAGTGGATGGAGTGTAAAAAGGGTTGTGCTATATACATTATTCTTTTAAAACTTGTGTGTTATTTATAAAAACGTTACATCACTTTCACGGTCCACTTTTTATTCCCACATGATAGATTGGATAGTGATAGCATATCCCCCTTTAAAATGGCCATCTTTCGGGAACAGATTGCGAGGAATGAGAGTAAATTCTAATACCTTCTTATTATTATTTTGTAGTTGTTTATTTTAATCGTATTTTGATTTGTTAAGATCTAAAAAAATTGAAATGATAAATTTCAATGACCTAATATCGATGATATATTTAAGGGTCGTCAACCAACACTTATCCGGATAAGTGTTTGTTGGCAAAAATCAACATTATCAATTACTTACTGAGTAAGATTTTAGTCTACAAAAACGGTATTGTATACAATAATTTACCTGATAAGTGCTAACATTGATAAAAGTCGTCGTCATCACGTACCGAGTAAGACTTTCAGTCCTTGCATTCGCTTTTACCGGGTAAGATTTTTTGTTCTTGCCATATTAATTCGGTAAGACAATGTAACTTGATAAGCGCTTAATAAACAACACCTTAATGAATTTCCTTTACCCAAAAGTCATTTATTTCGTGATATTATGGAATTCAATTCCATTCTTCTTTCTTTTGTTATTTTACACGTGGTGGTTCGATTAATTTTTATTAATATTTATAATTCATTTTCAATTATGTACTTCTAGAACAAATAAAAAATTATATTTTAAATTATACGAAGTGAACTGATAAATTTAAATGAATCTAATTGAATTCTATAACATTTATCGCCAACGAAATTTATGATCAAAACAAATTCATCTCAGTTAACAATTCTTATTCCTATCAAAAATACTACAAAACAAAAACCACTTCAGTGTCCAACAAAACTTCTTAAAATATTAACCTGATGGATTAGTTTAGCTGATAATAACACTGAAATTTTGAAAATTTTCTCCAAAGGTCACTGGTTCGAGTGCTGTAAGGCTATTGGAGATTTTCCTGGATGTTATCTGAAACCTCTAAAATTAGTTGATGTGCATGCAAGATGATCCGAACACTCTTGATTAAAAAATACTTTCTAAACGAGCTTCCTCAATAATAAAATTTTAATTTTTAAAAACATTATAATAATATTCCAATAATAAAATAAGTACAATGACGTAAAAAGTACTGAAATAACATGTGTAATAATGGTGTTGATATCAAGCGTAATTAAGGGGCCGTTAATCTAAATACTTTTACAGTAAGCAATTAACGGTAAAGTTCAACCATAGCGCTTACTTATTGGGTAAGATTTTGGTCTACCATAATGATACGTCACAATTTATTCGGTAAGCGTTAACCATGGTAAGAGCAATTGTCACCACTTACTGGGTAAAATTCTTGATTCTTGTTATATTCATCCGGTAAGAGAAGATGATTTAATAAGCGCTTACCCGAATAAGCACTCGATAAACTACATAATTAATAGTGTTGACTAGTAATTTTCTGATTAATAAAAATTAGTTGATTTTTATAAAACGTAAGGTATAATTTACAGAAGAAAATAAAAATAAGAATAGGACAATTTTCCACAAATTGGTAGAAGAGTTAAATACAAATTTGGTCACCGTGGTTTACATAAATTAACGAGTAAGGTTCCTGAAAAAAGCTATTAACGAGGGACGTTCCTGTAGTTCCATTTATATGACGAATATGGTTTTTTTCTTTAACTTATTCAGTTAAGGCTTTCTTAATGAGAGGACATTTTTGTCTATTCATCCTCCTCTTCTTCAACTTTAATTTTCAATAACAAATTTGGTTCCTTAAACTACTTTTATAACATATTTGGTCCCACAAACTAACTTACATTATTATAACATATTTTGTTCCTCAAATTATTTTTTATTTTTATAACAGATTTGGTCATTATCTCAACTTTCATTTTTAGGATTTGACCCCTTCATTTAACTAATAAAATTTGGTGACACAAACATATATTTTCTATATATAATTAATAAAATTTGAAGTTTAGATTTTTTCATGAAATATTTTATTTTTTCATAAACATATTTTCATTAGATCTTTTAGCTTAAATAAAACATATTAACTGTTTTTTTTAATTAGTTGGAAAAAAAAAACTAGAAGTAAATGCCGGACAATATATTAAATAATAAAATATAAAAATATAATTTTAAGTAATTTAATATTAATATACAAAATATAAATTTAACTGTTATATACATAAAAAATTGTTGGGTAGTTTTAAAACCTTCTAAATTTTCAACTAACCAAAACAAAAATTTATCAAATTTATATTTTATGTGAATTAAAGGATTTCATGAAAGTAATGTTTTTGAAAAGATAAAATATTTAATGACAAAATCTAAGCTTTAAATTTTATTTAATTATATTTAAAAAATATATGTTAGTGTCACCAACGTTTATTAATTAAATGTAGGGACCAAATCCCAAAAATGAAAATTGAGGGAGAGATCAAATCTGTTATAAAATAAAAAAATTGTTTGAGACACCAAACTTGTTGTACTAATATAAATTAGTTTGAGAGACCAAATATGTTACAAAAGTAAAAATGGTTTGAGGGATCAAATTTGTTATTGAAAATTGAAGTCGAAGAAAGAGGAAGATGAATAGACAAAAATGCCCTCCACTAACAAAAACTTAACTGAATAAATTAGAGTAATATATGTTATAAAAATGAAACCATAAAAACGTCCTTTATTAATAATTTTTTTAAAACTTTAATTATTAATTTATGTAAATTACAGGGAATTTGTATTTAACTCTTGGTAGAAGAAGCAGAGAAAGAGGGTCCATGGAATGTAGAGTGCAGGACCAACCACGACCCGACTTTGCAAATTACTCAATTGCCCCTTCAAAGTTCAAACTGAATTAAAAGGACTTCCTATGAAATCCCAAACTATTAAATATTCTAAATATATGAAACAAGAAGTTTTTAATATTGATGGTATATGAAAATTAACTTATAAAAATTACAAAAAATGTTTTTGTTCCAACGGTATGTGAGTCTTTGGTCTATTAAGAAGTCATAGATTCAAATCTCATTAAATATGAAGAGGAGGTGTGAGTTTATTTATTATATTTGTTGTATATAAATATTATCTATACTATATTATAAAACATTTGACAAAAACTTTTAAAAAATTATTTTTTATGCATGAAATACTGTATATTAATGCATATTACTTAAAATTCAAGATTACAAGTAAATTATGCATAAGTACAACTTATTAAAGTTTCATATTTGAATTTGTGTACCTAACTGCGGATAAACAGAATCAGATAGAGTATAAACATCTCATTTTAAAATATAAAAAATCTAAAATGTAATCAGGATAATTATCGAGTTCTAACAAAATAATTAACTATTATCTTTATAATAAAATTATATTATTAAACCAAATATAAATTACTTCGTTATTGAACTTAAACTAAATTATAATTAAAAAATTGAATTAAAAAATACATAAAAATAAGGAATTTTAAATAGTTAATTTGATATTAATATCGATATAATTTTGTCAAATTTTTATGATATCTTCAAATTTATATTTTATTCAAAAATAAAAACATAATCGTTTTTTCAAAATCACATAAAACCACATTATAACATCGATTGAGATAAAAAAAAAATGAAATATTAAAATCAAGATATATCTCACTGCAATGCATTGCACGAGTACAATTCTAGTATACTTAAAAAAAACTTAAATAAGAGTAAAATACAATTGAAAAACTTAAAAAAAATGTAATATTTAACTTGATGTGTGATTTAACGAAATAAATAAATACGATAATTAACAATGTGATACTCAATATAAATTTACAAACTAAAATTTTAATATCGAAATTTCCGTTAACACTTTAAAAACATATCCTTAGCTTAGGAAAATGCAATTTACAATATAATATATGCTTTAAATAAGACAAATTATATAATAATCAAAGACTTAAAGATGCTTTGTAATTAAGATATACAAAAATAAAAACTTTAAAAATAACCAAAAATAAAATAAACTAAACAATTTTCAAGGGCAAATCCGTAAAATTGAGTAAAAATGAAAATGTGGGAGGGCCTATATATTTTGTCGGGTCGTTTGCATTGAGCATCCATTTCTTCCTTTCTTCCTTTCTTCTTCTTCTTCGTTGTATTTTTCTTTGTTTTCTGGTTGTTTTGCAAATAGCAGTAGCTTTATTTCTCATACATCTCTACACTTGTGTATGTGTTGATACTCAGCAGAAGATTAGGAAGCCCTAGAGAAATTGTGTTGTAATTTGGTTACATATAATGGAAGCCAAACCCAAGATTAACGGCGGAGTAAAAGATGGAAAACAGAATCGGAGTACGCCGGCAATCAATGGTCCAACCAATCCAATGGTTACGCCACTCCTTACAGATCTTTATCAGTTCACCATGGCTTATGCTTATTGGAAAGCCGGCAAACATAACGACCGTGCTGTGTTAGTTTCTCAATTCCTGTTTATAATTTGTTCATCTTGCTTTTTTTTTTTTTTCTATTTGAAATTTTTGTTTGGTATGTGTTTGAATTTTGTATTCAGATGCACTCGGTTAATGTAATTCATCTTGGAAGCGTATTAGTCTTATGATAAACCGAAGAACTCATAGGTTAATAGAATTAATTTAAGTTGTAATAGTTGATTTCAAGTGTCATTTGCCAAACTTGTTGATCTGTTGGGACCGAATTTTGGAGATAAATAGGAAATTATAGCATTTTGGATGTTGAATTATGAAGTTCCGTAGATACTGACATTTCGAGGCTGAATAAGTTTTGATTCCTTTATTCAGACGTATATATGAAACTATAAGAAGAGCCGAAGAGGTTCCGGAATCAGTGTATTAGGTTTATAAAAAATGATAGTCTTACTTTAGGTTGTGTTTTTTGAATATCAAAGATTAAAGAGACAGAGTGCATCAATCACCAACCAGAAAGGATTTATGCTAAACGTTAGAAGAACATTATATAACATACACACACATATAGAGATAGTATATAGGCCTTCGTTTCATGTATATGGTGCGTCCATCCAAAGTTGGCCTCCTTTATACTTTTATGGTCATAGGCTATTTTTTAATTGCAAGTTGATAAAGTCATTAATGTTTTCACAATAGTGATTTGTTAGTGATAATACTTTTTGTAGTTTGAGATCAATATTATCTGTTTCTAGTTTTGGATGGAAAATGTCCTTGTTGTCTACTGTTTATTATAAAACTTTATTTGAAATTGATTTCAAGATGTATATAATTTGTTCATCCATCTGAAAGAAATTCCAGAATTCAAGTGTTAAACCAACATAAGATGGTAGTATAAATCTGCTACCTGCTTGATTACATAAGCTTGAGACTACACTACTGATTAAAGGTTTGGTTCTGCAAATACTACCCGTCCACCTGCCTGAAAATAAGGAAAGTGGAAAAGAAACATAGTTTTCCAACCATGGCATATATTTGTGACCTTGTATCAATGGCAATGATAATCGGAAGTCACACTGTTCTTTACTCCTTTAGAAGATATCCTGTTGAAATCTACTCTAACCTAATAAAACAAAGAATAAATGACAACAAAGAGGCAACTGTATCAGATTCAAGGAGTATAAGCAACTGACATTTGTCTTGACAGAGTACTTTGCTCTCAAATTCAAAGTCCTTATCTTTTATGTATTATAAAGTTGAATATGTTAGATATGATCTGTTGATTTAAATCTGTTTTTCTATAAGACCAGAACTTTTCATCAACTGAATGGTATCTGGAACAAATGATTACTTCTTATTGATTGATGTTAAATTTATTATGGTAATTAAGCTCGATCTACTGTATAACTGCTGTTCATACTGATTAATTTAATCAAAGCCTTTGAGATTTCATAATTGTGTAACCTTATTGGATTGTCTATAATCATGGGCTTGTTTCAGGTTTGACTTATATTTTCGAAGGAACCCGTTTGGTGGTGAATATACGGTTTTTGCAGGTCTCGAAGAGTGCGTAAGGTTCATTGCTAATTTTAAATTATCGAAGGAAGAGATTGCTTTTGTTCGAGAATGTTTATCTCCTACATGTGAGGTAAGTATGAACCGAGTGGAATCAAAAGTAATGTATGGTTAGTTCATATCAAATGGAAATTAAAGTGAATCTAATATAATCTTGGACAAAAATGAAATTAGTTGTAATCATTAAGTGACGAGTCCTCTCATTAAAATAATAAGGCAAGTGAACCAGAGAAAATGCAGTTTAGTAAGGATCTTTGGCCGTTGATATCAGTGCCAATGCACCAGAACTACACAGGACGGTATAGTATCCAGGCCATGACCCACATGTATGGTACCTGCTAGCAAATCATGTGTTTTGAATTGTTTATTATTCCTTTCAGTTTCCACTTTGTTATACATATATATTCTTAACCGTTTAATAATGTCTCCCATGAGACTTGAACCTGCAACAGCGAGGTTGAGGAGAATGAGAGGAACCCTTCAATACCAACCGAGCTAGACATTTGTTTGCTAGTCAATATATTAATACATGATGTACAGAAAACTGCATCTCCTTTCATTCATTAAGCTTCTATCCAGCAGCCAAGAAAACTTTACTTTCTTTTGACACATCTTAAACTGCTTTTAACTGGTGCATTGATTCTATTAATTCTCTTCCATACTCCATGCACTACCAAAGAGTTGAAGGGCCATTAACTAACCTTTTGATGCTGCATGCAGGATGGCTTCTTTGATTATCTAGGAGGAATCGATTGTTCTGATGTTGAGGTATATGCTATTGCTGAGGGATCTGTCGTCTTCCCTAAAGTACCCTTGATGAGGATTGAAGGCCCTGTGGCTGTGAGTCTTACGAACCGGATTATCATCTGTTCTGCAAGATATTTCTAGAAACATCCAGACAAAGCAATTGAATCTCCAAATGCTATTTGTATTGTTTCTTTTTCCTTAGTAAGACCCATAAAGCATATATATTGTTTTTCCAGGCGGTTCAACTGTTGGAAACTCCTTTTGTGAATCTTATAAATTACGCTTCTCTAGTCACTACAAATGCTGCAAGGCACCGTTTTGTTGCTGGAAAATCCAAACTTCTTCTTGAGTTTGGACTTCGGCGGGCACAGGTTTTAGACATTCCAATCTTTCTATATTATATTATTAACTGATTTGGTGGGTTATAATAGAAAAGAATTTTTTTTGTATCTTCTACCTATAGGGCCCAGATGGTGGCATAGGGGCATCGAGGTATTGCTACATGGGAGGATTTGATGCAACAAGGTGATCCTGTTCACCACATATGTTCCATAGATGGTAGTAAACCATTGAAATCTTTTGGCCATGGGGAGGTCTATAACTCTCAGTCCTACTTTTGATCCTGCTTGGCACCCCTGTTAGGGAAAAAGGATAAGAATGTTGGCTTGTATATTAGGGAACATAATGCACTTACAGTCTCTCTGGACATTATGATGTTAGGCAGTGACTTCTATCATGATATTCTGCTTAATCCATGTAGAATGTGCATTCTTAATCCACTGCTATAGGCTTAAGGGGTGTCATTATGTGTTGTGTCTAGATCATGTTAGGGAATWTATATGCACCTTCTGGACATCCATGGATTTTAGTTCTCATCATTTTAATGATCTATTACTTCACATGTTCTTTAACAGTGTTATTTTTGTTGTGTGTTGATAGCAATTGTGCAGCTGGAAAATTATTTGGAATACCACTCCGGGGAACTCATTCTCATGCTTTTGTCAGCTCGTTCACGGTTGGTGTGATATACAACCAGTTTATCAGTGAAAGTTCAATTTTCATCTGCAATTAATTTTAAAGTTACTTTCTTTCCTGGTCATTCTTAATTGGCACTGCTATCATTCACTTATATATATGTTTCAAGGGAAGAGATACAGTCTATCTGGGATAGAGATTAGTGTCTGACTGTTGATCTGAAATCCATATATGCCTTTTATGCATTGAGCAGAATGTTTTAGACTAATACAGGAAGTAGCTAAAAGCTGCTTGGAACTGTGTTTTTATATGTGGAAATTCAAGGGACATAAAGGTTTCAGAAGTAATAAATGAGATTAATCTGTGTTAAATTTGATTCATATATATCTCATGATGGATTTATCTTTATGTTTTCCCAGTGTTCTGCGAAGTACAATTTTTGATCAATCACAATCAAAAAATTGAATCACATACAGAATGTTTGATGGGCATTTCAATTATTAATCATTGAGGGCACCTGATGTTAATGCATTCATCTCTTTCAAAAATGTGGGTTTGATCAGTATATTTACCTTTTACCATCATGTGCTTGTGCATTCCAAGTGTTTTATGAGGCCAAGTCACAAAACATTGACTTGGCAAGTTGCTGTGATTTTTTCTTAGTCAACCATTTCTAGATACATTTTTTGTGTTTTGAACAATTCATGTTAAGTAACGGAGGAAAGAGACCTTTTTTACTGTTAGGATGTCCAAATGTATGAGGGGAATATTTATAAACTAGAAGCATTTACCGTCAGCTGTACATGTCAGAACTATTGCTGTCGTGGAGATTTTTGTTCCTTTTCATTGCTTTAAGCCACACCAATGTTTGTCTTGATTTATTTCTCAACTAGGATTATCTTGGTATATCACACTAAGACGGATTTTCTAATTACTCTTCACTTTGTAAAATCTCAAACTACCACTGTAACTTTAGTTGTGCAGCCAAGAAGCTCCTATATAAACTTTGATGTTTTCCTACACTTCTATCACTTATCTTACTCAATTTATTGATATTTAGGGACCTGATGAGATTACAAAGAAGTCCCTGAAATCTCAAGATGGATCAAGAGTATGCAAGGATTTTGTTAGTCTCACACAGACGTGGTTAAGCAAACTGAAGGTGCGTTATATACTTATATATCTCTTGGATTTTGCTAGTGTTTGTTTTGGTTATGGATTCAGAGTGGTATAATAGCTAATGTAAAGACTATTCTGTTAAAAGAAATAAATAATTGACCTAATATGCTTCAAATCATATGACCAACAAATTTGACCTCTCTTTTAGCTTCACTTGCTGTTTCCTGTTTTAGCAGTTCAAGAGGCATCAAAAGTACCTTTAATGAATGGAAAAATAGTCCACCCTGTAAATGTTACTCGTATATCTAGTCAAAAAGGAAACATACGTTGATATGTAATTTACAATGCACAATGTACATTGTGGATCAGGAGTGAAATTGTTAATAAAGATATTCACTGTTGATCAACATTAATTTATGTCTATGAATTGTACCTCCATATTGTTTCCATTTCAACCCCATCCATGAGTAGCATCTACTTGGTGTGATTATTTTATCTTAAATTAAAGGATTTTTGGCTTCACGTGTCTATTTTCTCAAGAACTCGTCCTGGGAAGGTCAGGGGTTCAGATTTTACCAAGGTTGAGGAGCATGTGTAAGTTTATTTGTTGCATTTGTTGTATATAAATATTGTATACTTGAAAAAAAAACAATTTGTGCACGGTGTTAAAAGTATGGGTATGCATGCCACAAAGATTTTATAATATAGTTTTCTTTGCAAATTGTTAAAAGTGAAGGTACTTTAGTGCAATATTCCCTAAGAGTTGCCTAAACTTTCTGCGGTTTTAGGAAAGCATTTACTAATGTCCAACTTGAAGTTTAGTTGTCAAATACTTAAATTTCTATTTTTTTCCTAGTATAAGCATTTTTCTACCCATGTCTCACATTGTGGTGCTCTACTTTTGCGTATGTTTCAGCGGCTAAGTTTATCAGAAGGCGTTTTTGGGGAGACTAATCAAAGTGAACTAGCAGCTTTTGTTTCATATGCCCTAGCATTTCCCGACAAATTTCTGGCTCTTGTGGACACTTATGATGTAAGTCATAAAATTTCCGTGGGTGTTGTTTTTCTCATTTGATATCATGATTACATGCTTACATATTTATTTGTTTAGTTTTTTCTTTGAATGTATCTTGGAAGCATGTAATTTCAAGTAAACATTTTGCCTCTGCGCCCTGAGCAATTGCTTCTCATAACGAGCCTACAGTTGCACATTTTCTTCTATGACTGCCAATTGTACTAAATAATTGCTTCCGTGTTTCCTTTTCTTCCCATGTTCGGATGATTTAATTAACATCAGTCATGGTGAAATTATTTTTTTTGCTGTGTTTCCTTCTCTCCCCATGTTCGGATGATTTAATTAACATCAGTCATGGTGAATTTATTTTTTGCTGGAGGCCAAATTGTTTACGTATGTATATTTTTTACTTCCACTGATTTTACCTAATACTAGTCCTGTGGTTCCATACAGGTGATGCGGAGTGGTGTTCCTAATTTTTGTGCTGTTGCTCTAGCACTAAATGATATGGGGTATGTTTTAACATGTTAATCATGCATAATTTCCATATTCTTTCATGTAAGTGTTTGCATTTTGATGAATGCTCACAGCTAACAATTCATCCTTAATAAATCTAAGTACTTGGGGATGCCTGAAAGTAATTACACTGTAAATGTCCTCATCTCAAGGCCTATATCTATCCTAATAAAATGTGGAAGAGCGTTAATAGGTAGATGCATAGGTTTGCTGTGAGAACTCTAAACTTGAAACAGCTAGACAAAATATTGTGGTGAAGTTAAATCAATATGCAACTGTTTCGCAATCCATTTTCAGCCCTCTAAGTCAAGATATCATGATGATGATATTATGATTTGTAATTATCGGCAAGGTCAAATTCTTTTCGCATGCCTTTGGACAGACATACTGCTCTACGGTCGAGAAAAAAATTGAGTAAGGATTCAAAATAGTGGACCCTAAGTGATCGATGGGTAAAAGCCAAGTTGAGTTGAACCTATAGATTATTTTGTGGCTGTATCTGTTCTATTTCTTTTTATCTTCTGATATATGGGATACATTTTTATTTGTAATGTTTTTTGAATGCTTTATCTATAATGCAATATCTTTTTAGGGGTGCAGTATTTTCACCCAATCTCTATCTTGCTAGAGGTGGGTGGTATGAAACTATGAATGCACCAAAGGACTACTTGCAGTATGCATAACTGCATAATTCTTTGTTTCAAAACTATTTAATGTAACCCATCTGTTGCTTTTTTTCTGGTGTGCTTACTATCTCATATCTAGGCTTGATTACTGTTCTCTGCAGGTACAAAGCGAAGGGCATTAGATTAGACTCTGGTGACCTTGCTTATCTGTCATGTGAGGCCAGAAAGTTTTTTCACAATGTGGAAAAAGAATTTCAGGTTCTGGGTTTTGGAAAGACTAGTATTACTGCTAGCAATGACCTTAATGAGGAAACTTTAGATGCTTTAAACAAACAGGTAAGTTATTATGAAGCCAACACTCATAAGATTCTTCAAAACCGCTTCAGGAGATTTTTTTTGCCAAAGTTCTATGTGATTGTAAATTGAGTGACATCTACTTTTCGGTTCAACTCTACCATTTTAAGTTAATTTTAGTTACTTGTCCTGCTCAGGGCCATGAGGTCGACTCCTTTGGTATCGGGACCTATTTGGTCACATGCTTTGCTCAACCTGCTCTAGGTTGTGTGTTCAAGCTTGTTGAGATAAATGACCAGCCCCGTATAAAGCTGTCAGAAGATGTCTCAAAGGTTTGGAATCACTAGTTGCTGTGTTATGTCGCATTATGAATTTAGTATTTCACATGGCTGTTTTGGTTTTAGGTCTCCATTCCATGTAAAAAGCGGTCTTTCAGATTGTATGGCAAGGAAGGTTATGCCCTTGTAGATATAATGTCCGGGGAAAATGAACCACCTCCAAAGGCAAGTTCCTTGTGTATACTCATTTTATGCCTTCTGGTAAATTATCTGCTGGGAGTTATCATGACATGCCCTTGTTGTATATGCTTTTGTAAAACATGTCAACTTTCACTAAAATTATAGCGTCAAATACTGTTGGTAAGATGTGGAGGAATTTTTCTTCATTATAACAAGTTGTTTAGTCTAAAAGTAGAACTAAAACAAATTATCAAACAGTGGAATCAAACGACAAAGTGTGTGACTCTTTATATTTATCTTCTCTTATTGTTTTTTAGCTTACCTCTTGGCTAATTCTTTCCCTTTGCTAGAAAAAAAGGGCCAATTTTCTTTTGTTGAAAATCAGACAAGTTGTCTGCAAACAGAGAACCAAGGAACAAAACTGAACCAACTGATAAATAAAGCCTCAAGTACTATAGGTGAAAACTAACTCTAATGGATTTCTAAGAAGACCATACAAACTACATGCCAATGAACTCCAGACTTTGAGCCCAATTGGGATAGTCTATACTCTTACAACCATACATGAGTTTGGCATTTTTTTTTCTCCATAGTAGCTATTTGTGCATCCTCATTCCAACACCGCGACGTCTTTACTTTGATGTTTATGTTTCCTTTGTTACCCTTCAAGTGCAACTGGTCATCTCATTGCACATCCTATTAGCTTTCTTTAATAGTGCAATCATTAAGCATACTTAAGTTGCCTCCATTGTATGTTCCATCATTTATTTACAACCACCACTAACACGATGGTGAATGTGGCCATTTGCCACCAAAAGTTTGTGTTGGCATTACTTCAAAATTCCCATCATCCCATGTGTGTCTCTAAAGTTTATGCATCATCCCACCCCTTTAAGAACAAAGTTCATTGGACTAGAGTTTTGACCTCCACCAAAGGTTAAGTTTCCTGAAGGAAGTGTTAACCCAACAAATCATAACTACTAGAAAATTTAAGAATTCCCCCTCCTCAATTAGCACTGTACCCGACACCCGCAAATCCTTTTAGCACCTCTAGCATCTCTACTCACATGACCATTAAGATCACCTCTTATAAGAAGCTTTTTGCTACTTGGTTTTGGTCCAGAACTGTTCTCCATAGATTCACTCACACATATGTAAAAAATGACATTCAAAAGTACCTTCCTGACCATTAGGTTTTCTAAAATGATTCTTTTCCTGAAAACTCTATTTCCTTATTTTGCTATGATTGTAGAAACCTACACCTAGTACATGGGTGTTATCAACGGATTGAGATTAATATGTTAAAGTAACAGGTAGGGCAAAGGATTTTATGCCGACACCCATTTAATGAATCAAAGAGAGCATATGTGGTACCACAGCGTGTTGAGGATCTCATGAAGTGTTATTGGCCTGGAAGTGCAGGTGAGTCACTTTAGGATGCAGTTGACGACCATGTGTGTTTGCATTGTCCTATGAACTAAACTGAGTTTTTATTTGTATACATTTAGAGAAAAAAAGAGAAGAGTTGCCAACGCTCGAGCAGATCAGAGATCACTGTATGAAGCAACTGGAGCATATGCGGACTGATCACATGAGAAGACTCAATCCAACCCCCTACAAGGTTACTAATATGCTATGCATGTACTATGTTATTGTACAAAACAAACAAATCAATCTCTTATTAACAGTGTCAAGTTTTTTGGTGGAGTTGCAGGTTAGTGTAAGCGCAAAGTTGTACGAGTTCATTCATTTCCTATGGCTTAACGAAGCACCTGTCGGGGAGTTGCAGTAGTAAAGGACAGATGTACACATCACCATCACCATAATAAACTCACTTCCTTCAATACATAATCATAGTTTTTATTTTTCAAGACTTTTTCTTGTACTGCTATGCTACCATATACATTAATTAATCAATTAATTAATAAAGATTTAAATGCAATACATTCTTCACCTCATTCCTATTCATTTCATGTAATCTTCACTTTTTTCCTTCTTGAGAATACAAGAAAAGAGAAAGCAGTGCACTATTGAATACAATTTAATTGGACAGGAATTCCTGCCACATCTGTTTTCAAAGTAATTAGAATAGATCATTGAGTTTGACCCAACCATAATCACACCTGTCCCTAACCTTGTGCACTGTCAACGAGGCTAATTCAACCAACGGTGTTATCCTAGCAACTTCTTTCTCAACTGAAGCTCGAAGCTTGCCATCAACCTGGAACTCATAATAATCACCATAAATTTTGGAACACAAGAAATATGAAGCCAAAAAAAAGGATATATTAGTAATTAACCTTGTCGATGCATCGAGCAGCATCTAGGAGATAGCAGAAATAAGAGAGTTGCTTGTACACATCTGCTTCGGAATACTAGTCAAGATAAACAAGTTTCAGTAAATGATGTGACAAAATGATGTGATTTTAGAGAGATGAAGGCCTACCTGTCTTACTAGACGACCGTTGCAGCGAGGATAATTAGGACATATAGTTCCTCTCTCTGAGTCCCCAACCACTCGCAAGTTCAAGCTTCGTGTAGTATAATCGCAGGTTTCATCATCACACTGAAATTTTTACATAGTGAAGTCACCTACCTAATAAACAACTCTCTACTCTTGTAATGTGAAATAAATGCTTGCTTGGTTGCATACCGTCATTAATCCCTTGTAGTATGTTGATATGAAAGATTCAGCTAGTCTTTTTACCTGCTACCAACAACCATTTACGGCCCCATCTTTGCATAAAACACATTAAAAATCATTTCTTAATTTACCTGGTTGGCTATTGATGGTGGAGGAACTTCCAGTTGACATTTAGGGCAAGATAGTTTGTGCCAGAAGCTGGTGTTGGATGCCAAGTCTGCTGGCTTTTCAAGGTTGGTTGCTGTACGTATGTAACTGAGAACAGATGTACATTCAAAAGTAGCAGAGCAGCCAGGACATGACAAACTTAACGCCTCACAACCTCGGTATCTGCAATCGACATTACAATTCTCATTCTACTACCAACATCCCACCAAAAATTTATCAACAAGTTGTAGAAACATAGTTGGTAACATTTTTTAGAAGAGAAAGTAAATATTTTTGCTTCAAAAGTTGCCAAAAGCAAAAGCTAAAGTGCTCACCTCTCTTCATCATCTGTCATGCAGAGAACTGAGCCTGAATGATCGTTGTTTGCGACTTCGCTTGATTTGCTTTGGAACTAAAAAAGAAATCATAAACGAAATTACTAGTTAATGCACCACTGATATTTGGACTGTTACCGACTACTAAGGCTTGAAGAGAACAGCTCTGTACCTTGGAAGGATCAAGCCCTAAACAATCAGCCAAACAAGCTGGGCTTGTACCCTCGATTGATGCACATAAACGTGATACTACCGGATGAATCTGCACGAACCATAAAAAAGCTTTCAGAAGAGAGTGAATAGAACAAGAACTACAAGAAAACTCAAAAACAACCCAGCCGTATCCAGGTTACTAGTAAAGCCCAGCTTCCTAAAAGTTCAAACTTTAAGTGATAAGGGTGCATGTTGTATATAAATATTATAGATTTCAAAAAGAACAAGGATAAAGGGACTAGAAAGTAAAAACTGCTACCTGCTGTGCCAGATAATAGTCGATGTCTATCATCAAGTTTTCATTATCCTTTGTCAGTTCATCAGGATGTCTTGCACGCTGAGCAATCCCTGCTGATGTACTTGAACCTTTCCCCTGTCAGTATAAATAAGAAATGACAGAAATAAAATGGTGTAAACCGGAGAGCGCCAAAATAAATAAGTGGGTAAAACCTTCATCACAAACCTGCTCACAGCAAACTATATACGGAACTGTATCACCAGCAGAACAACCACTGGTGTATCCTAGTTTCCGCAGTCTGAGTGCAACCTAAATAGGAGTACGGCAAGTGGATGAATAACCATATAACGAGAGATGTGTGAATAAACCCATAAGTGAGAAATACAAAATTTTGGTGAGGTGGACATAACAGAGGATTGTCCCATTACTTACTTCAACATGAGGTTGACTTCTAGCATCTGGGTAGGCTTCAGGTGGTTTGGTTAAAGTTTTCGTAATAATATATTTCTCCAAACCTATTTCTCCATTCCTCATATCCTCTTGTACCTGCTTATATGTTCATAAGTATGGTTAAATTCTCTGATGTACATAAGGGTAAACTAACACTTTTAGAAAGCATACCATGTAGGCAGACCTACAATTGGTTTTCTTTCTGTTGTTAAGCAAATCAGCATTGGTTCAAACAGTGTTCCAAGCTGCTTATGAGATTTGTAATGTTTGCTTATGAATCAAATCATTTCAGAAAATTATTTTGACAACTATGAGTAGATCCTATCTGATACTACTATCCTAAATTTAAAAATGCAAGCCAACGCTTTAGCTTTAAAGTGCTCACGATTGGTTTAATTTATGGGTATACCTTCCTGAGTTTGTTGTGTATTGATTCAACAACTTCCTCGCATGACCTGTCAGTATAAAAGTTCATGCATGGTAAGTTTCAGGAAGTCATAATGCTTATTGTGGAGAAGAAGACACATGAATGGACATACAGCTCAGATAATATTTGTCCCAGGCAGAAATCTCCAGTCTCCTTTGATAACAAACTCCAGTCACGTCGAACCATATCAAGACCCTTCCGCTCTATAACCTACATATGACAACCATTAGGAACTAAAATAATTAATATAAATCAAACCAGAAAAAGCCTGTATATCCCACCCAGAGGTAGGATTTTGAGCGGGCAGACCTTTCCTCTACCTCAAGAGGTAGAGAGATTGTTTCAAAAAAGACCTACGGCTTGCGAAAAAGAATTCAGAAGCTTAGCTAAAAGCCAAAAATCACCTAAAGAAAGAATATTGTTTTTTCAATTTGGAAAAGAAAGCAAAGAAGCCTGAAACAATCGAAAAAACAGGTTGAACTAACACAAAGGGGGGTTGAGATCGTTGAGCAAGCAAAACCTACTAAAAAGCTCATGGAACACTCCAAAGAATCCCCTTCTAACAAGAGTGCAATTTAAAAATGTTCAAATACCTGGAAGATGCATATGATTAAGTACCTTGTACACTTTCCCATCTCTAATTTGCTCTTTAACGGCTGCATATTTCTTCTTTTTAAGTAGCAGCATTCTCTTGTATAGACCATCAAGATCAATTTCTAAACGCTTGTATCTCTTGTTGACCTAATATTGAACAGAATTGGAAGTCAACTGACAATAGACTATTTACAAGAATACAATATGGCAGGAAACATCTAAATTGCTTCATGGAGAAGGAACAGACTTAAGAGTCTGTATATTCATCTATATAGACAATGCATGATTAATATTACACTATCTCACAGCAACAGAAGCAAGATTCTTTTAAGCAATGAAGAGCCAAAAAAAACAATGTGCATCATATCTAGAGTACTGAGGTTTTAATGAGAAATATGGCCTAAACTTTACACATCCATGTTGAGTATATTTCAAAACCTGATTCTGTCATTGAAATCCCACCTCTTTGATGACATTTCCTGCGATAGATTTGGCTTTACTGATGTCGTCAAGTCCAGTGTATATCATAATTGAATCAGTGTCACCATAAATCACCTGGAAACAAAAAGAGCATATTTCAAGAAAATTGGTAATAAGGAAAGACGATATAAATTCAGACAATGCTTCAACAAGACTGTCTTTAGTAAAATATTGAAGAAATTACCTCCAAGTTTAAATTGTTCTGTACAAGATCTACAGTACTTTGTAAAATCTCTCTCCCCTGCAAATAAATCACGTGATAGTTCCATAAATACCACATGACCATTTCCTATTTTATGAAGAAACTCGTGGCATTTCTTACTTGTAGCGTAATAAGTTCTGCAAGTGGCTTTGCATAGAATCTGGAATTGGAAAAACCCAGGCATCCATACATACTGCAAGCAAGGGGGAAAGAGACGCTGGTAAGCCAAACAACGGATTCAACAAGAAGAAGGAAGCATGGCAGCAACACAAACCTATTAGCCGTTAGCTTCAGTGCTTGCTGTTGTATATCAAACTGTTGCAGCTTGAGACCTGTTGCAGTCTTCAACAGCTTTTTAACATGTTTCCTTCTCTCAACCAAATTTTTGAGTAACTACATAAAGTTACAGCATATGAATATCTTTTCCAAACACTAAACCATTCCAATCAAATAAATTTAGTAAATTCTAAACTCAGTTGAGTTGTGAAAAAAATATGGATTAAGATCCTTCTAATTGAGTGATCCTCCTTCAAAAAGACCAACATCCACAAATTATTGACTAGCATTAATATAGATCAATGCAGAAAGTTGACGTTCTTTATTTTTCCCCTTGTCATTTATCGGAACACAATTAAAATTTTAAGAGCTGCCATTGTGTTATAAGGTGTTTGTTGCAACCATGATGACAATTCTTTTTCCCTCTTCTTCTGGCACACGGTTTTAGATGAGTTAAGGTCCTTTACCTCAGGAAGAACTCCAGTTGCTTTGGAAGATGGTAAGCGGGGAAGTAAATCATCTTGGGATCTCTCTACTGTTGTAAAGCAGATATTATATTCCTGATCAAAAAAACAAGCAAACAGAAACATATAAGGTGTGGTCAACAGACATTTGGAGAGCCAAGAGGTAAGTTTGGTGGAGATATGACAAACCTGGATGATAGAAGGGTAGAGACTGTTGAAATCCAGAAGTAAAATATATTTATCATATAGACCTCTTTTGGGTTCCAACACCAGTCCACCTGCATATGCAGGTGCTTTTTTGGATTTTACAGGCTCAGACTGTATCTCATCATTCACACCCAAATCATTGATTACTTTGTCCTCAAGGCCATCCGATTTACGTTTCACTGTTTTGCCTTCCTTTGGCAAATAAGACTTGTCTGGTACCATAAATTTCTTAGCATGGAATGCATGCAACAAAAGATATTCGACTCTTTGAGCTCTAGCACCCTGAAATCATGTATACACATGCAATAGTCTTTTAATTGTGTTTGACAAAGGTGTGTGCAAAAATACATCGGTGGATACTTCACTTAGATTACCTGAAGAGTTTTTCCCCAGAGATTACCACTAATATTTGTCAGTTGACGTGTGAGGGGAAGAACACTCAAATGGAACATGAGTTCCATTGACAACCATGCATCTGTCTCCCCGATTTCAATCTGCAAATCCACAGTGTTAATGATCATCCATAATGCAGTTAGATTAAGATTTTTTTTCCTTAACAATAAGATAACTCGCAATCTCTGGGCTAAGAAGATACAGGTTCTTGATGAGGGCTTTTATGAGAATTGACTTGTTTTAACGAGTCAAACAGCTTAAGTTTAAAATTTTGTTATGAATCCACCATAAAAGCTGCAACCAAATGTAGTTTTTATTTGAAATATTAAGAACTTCAAACTTTCCAACTAAGCTGATCATCTCAGGCAACAATGATGTTTGAGCTATATTTTAATGCATATATCCAAACCTTAACCGAGTTTGGAAACAATTAGCATGAAAATAAAAAATTGATCAAGTTGAGCAGTAGAACATACAAGCTCCATTAGGGTTTGGGAACTTTGGAACAGCCGGGGAACGTCATGTGGAGCAACCTCTTTCCGGTTCTTACTCAATTGAGTCTTGGCAAGTTCTGTGAGCGAATAACTAACCTGGAAGAAAAGTTTCATTTGTGAGAAAAACACACCACTAATTGTCTTTGCTATATTACCCAATTAAGTCTCCAGACCTCCTTCAACAGGTCACGAGCACACAAAAAGGTGTCACATAAGAGCCGGCCTGCAATGCAGGACATAATTCCTGGACTTGCTCCGGAACCAAAAACTGTGCTCCCTTTATTAAGTCTAGGCATCTCAGAGCGCTTGAGCCGTCCTATTTTGGACCACATGCTGTTAGGAACTTTGCAAGCCTGCAATACCATCATAATTAATATATGTTAGTGGAAGTGAAAGTAAATATATGTCTTCATTAAATCAAGTTCTGTAAAATTCATAAAGCGATGAATATCACATACCACAACCATCAATTTTCTAAATTCATTAGATCAAGCATACATCTAACATTAAAAAAAAACCATAGTGTTAATATTTCAACCTTCACTCTGTTGAGAAGAACATCCAAGTCAAATCCAGATATGTTGTGGCCAACAAGAACATCACTATCTAATTTGTGTAATTCGATCATCAACCGGTTTAATAAAGCTCTTTCACTGCAAACATGCGTAACAACTGAATTAGAGCACTAACCATAGAAACTGAACCCTGGATCAATGAGGCAGAAATTTTCAAATAAGACAAGACAATTTGAAACCAAAACTTGCCTGCTCTCCATGCTAATGATGTTCGATCCGGCCTTTAAATTTCTATCTGCTGCCTCTTTACTAAACCCCATTGGAAACAAGCCATCCTCAAGCTTTCGCACAACAGTAAAATGGCTTAGCATTCCAGGCCTTGTCCATTCTGAGGCTAACATAGGTGTGTCGATCTGAAAGGTTCAGTCATCAATTTGAAGCCGATTTACATAGGATGTACAATTAAATAAAAAATAATAATAATAACATACTCAAATTAAGTAGTAAAATATGTGCGTCACATGAGAACAATGTAGACATACATTTAATGTCATAATTAATGTTATGAGCAAGATTTCCGAAAAAATGTTAGGTACCTTAGCCTTATGACAGCAGATGACAGATGCAGAGGCGATTTCATTTGTATTCTGTTTTTGGTTTATTATGGTTTTCAGATTGATTGCAGTAACAACCACAGGAGGAATCTCACTAGTATTTTTTGAGGAAGTTGCAACTTGAATGTCCTTTGGGCAATCAACAGTAACCTCAAATTTGCACCAGCTAACCTGCTCAAGGTGTAATCAAGTAATTGCAGTAAACAAAGTAATTTCAGCATGTTATGGTGAACAACCCTAAATGTGAATGGAAAAAAAGCAATTTAAAAGCCTCACACGCTGAGCAGTGGTACAGCTAGAGAACTTTGAAATTGACAGCCACGAGGGTCCCTTTATCTTTCTTTTGATAAGAAAAAGCTCCAAAGCGCTGCATAAAACACAATATTTAGTTTTCAGGTTCTACCATAAATATTGAAAATTTATCAAGGATGGGTCATCATGATCATAGTCTAACTCAGCTCTAAGTTCAGAACTCGGTCTAATTGTTTCAACTTTCTGGGAGTTACAGTAATGATGATATTAGAACATTTACTAAGCAAATTAAGATATAGTACCAACAACCAGCTTCAAATGCTACTCTTTCTCTAGATATCCTAAATACAATGATGCAAATTTAATGCTGGCAAAATGCATAATTGCTTGCAAGAGCAGCTTTAAAATTTAACATAGCGTCCACTAATAAATTGATCAAGCAAGTTACATGTACCAAATTAATGAATGAATGGACACATGTCATGCCTCTTGTGTAAAAAAGTTTACAGTGATATCAAATGAACTCATAAATAAAACAGAGAACAGTTATAACAAGGCTTGTTTGAATCAGAAGACCTTTCTCCACAGAGGTCAGGCGTCAGGGTGCAAAGTGCAAACTACTATTTTGGTAGCTCACCCCAAAGATATAGCGAGTATTGAAGTAAATTAAGGACCAAATATTCAGGTCACTAAGATGAAAAGCAACAACAGAAAATCATGATGTCAAACTTGACCAAGCAAAACAGCTAAAATCCTTGTAACTAAATGATCAATTCATCTTTTTTATATGGAAAAGAGTTACAAGTATTGTGATAGCTGATAGCTGATATCCAACTATATACTGCCATACTGGAATCAACAGAAGAAATAAGCACAATAGAAGTGTCCATGCAAGTGCTCAATAGTGGCATTGTCAAGAAAGTTTGGAAATCTCTTGCATGACACATTTACATGAGAAATCTGCAATAGGTACAGCAGAGAACAGAATTCCAACTCATTATACCTGCTATGTGTTCCAAGCAGAGCACAGAAGGTCTCTCCCTTAAGATCTGAAGGAAGTGGTGGGTCCTGCAATTTAAAAATATACCGCGTCAATAGATACTGGAATACCTAATATGGGAGGTCCATAGTTACCATATCAGAGAAGGGAAAAGGATCAGGAGCCATATAACCTCATTAATCTTCTTCATGAAATGTGCAAAATACCTTAAATGGATAACTGATTTTAAGTACATAATTCTCTTTGCGCTCTATGTCGGATCTCTCAAATGCATAATTCCTCTGAAAATATATAAGCAATCAAAATTTTCATCATTCAAAAGCAGTTACTGAACAGATCCAAGACATACACTAGTTAACATCAGTTCTTTAATTGTAAAGCGAATTAAACAAAGCAACAGACCTTAACAGGTTTCATGCTAAAGTTTGAGACATTTCGGTCAAGCAACTCTTTTGTTATGTTGGCCTTCAATCCAAATGCCATCTCCTAATAAAGTACAAAGATGTCTGTAAGCAGTTGAAGAAACTCAAAAGCAAGAGAGGCCAACAAAACCATCAATAACAGCAAGGCATTAACTAATAATACAAGAAATATGATGATGATGTAACTTAAAAAGAAGAAAATGGGAGCTAGGCAACAGGTCTGTTACATGAAGCTTGGTGTGAAAAGCTGTAGACGACACTTTTGACTCTTCAACATCTCTCACAAGCTTCACAATGGCAGAGTCTTCAAATACAGGACCATTCGGGATAGCATATATGCATCTCTGCATATTCTTCACTACCACACAGCAGCTGTGATAAGTAATTCCTGCTTTGACCTTGATTCAAATGACAAATTTCAAAGATCAAGATCACTCTTTATCTTAATATAGCTAAACTAACACTTATGTAAAATAGAGGTGGTGCATGAATACAAGGTAAATTAGGAAAATAACCATCATGCATCGTTCACCATAATAGTTCAAGAATACCCCTTCTTCACATTAAACATCTACAAGGTATGAAAGGTACTCATTTTCACAGGCTATTGATATTTAGCAATTACTACTTTACATGTTAAGTTAAACAGTAGATGTCAAATTACATCATCATATTCATATTGAGATTGATAGTGAGATCATCATAGTATGTTAAAGCAAGTAAATATAGAGAGATATCAGAAGCATGTTTTAATGAAAGAAGTTGATATCATATCAGCTTCTGGCCTTCTGCTCCTACATCTATTAGAAGCAGTAGATTTGTGAGCTCGTTATAAGCTCTGTGGGCTACCAATAAGTTTCACCATGGTTTTAAATTGAATTAGAAGCTATTGGGTTAGCCTACTGCTTTGGGATATAAGACGTGACAAGTGGTATCAGAGCCGATCCTTGTACAATCAGGAATGGTGCGGCAAACCACATCGAGCATGATGAGTCCTCGAGGGGGTGTTTGTAATTTCTTAGGCAAATCCCTCATCACCGATTACAAGGAGGATTTTGGGAAGACCTAACGAGGACGTCAAGAAATTAAGTGGGGGAGTTTGTAATAACCCATCCCATATGGATATAGGAGCAGCTATGTGAGCTCATTATAAGCTCAAAGTTATGGGCTACCACCAATGACTTCCACCATGGTTTTAAGTTGAATTAGAAGTTATTGTGTTGGCTTACTGCTTTTGGGCTATGAGGTGTTACACTTAACAAATGTTGTTACCACCCACCCAAACCAAAAGTTTGCATAAGGTTGACCTATGAGGTGTTACACTTAACAAATGTTGTTACCACCCACCCAAACCAAAAGTTTGCCTAAGGATGATAGGCTAAAAGCTGCCAGGTAAGCCTTAAGGAGTGCATGAAGCAATGGGTGATTATAAAAAAAGCTAATTTCATCATTTTATTTGAAACTATACCTGCCTAGATCACTACCTTTAAGTGTATGACTGAAAGTCATGATAAGATGAATTCTAACCAACCGAATTCCATTGATGACCTCATATATATGCATTGGAAATAGGTTGATCATAATGCATGTTGCTTTAGACAAAAGTGTGCTACAAAAATTGATTCTTTTGATCCAACCAACGTACAAGGTCAACGGTGGAGTTAAAAAAGCACATGATTGCAATACTGGTACTTTGTATACTTAGGTTTTGTGTGAAGTCCAAGGAGGTTCTTTAGTATTGGTTTTTTGGTTGTGGTCATGCCATCAAACCATATCATGGAAGACAGACATTAACAGCACCATAGACTATTTTTACAATCAAGTTATTGCTCGTATTCATCTATATTGTGAAATGTTCAACTTCATACATCGGTAGACTCTATAATAAGAGGAGGGAGAAAGGGGGGGGAGGGGGATTCCCCAACAAGACAGTGAATATTTACACTACTTCTATAAGTATATAAAAACTTCTATTATTCACTGACAACAGTAAGAATTGTCTAACGATAGCCTTTTTCTAATCCTTGCCACTTGCCAGCAATCTACAATATGACTAGCGTCAAATTTGGTGATTCCACAGATAAATTCTAAGCATACCCACATGAGATTTCTGGTTGCCATCACATTGTCAAACATGAGAAAAGGCATGGCTCATAAAACTTGAAAGTGGTGATGCCTCCTTGTTGGCAGACTGTTAGTTCAAACTAAGATAAGCACCTTTTTTGAGTGTTGAATCATGGACCAGAAAATAATGCAAAAAATGACATGAAAACAATATGATCCGATTTAAGATCTAATACGCTTCCGAGTACATTGATAAAGAAGTTAGATGCATCATGTTGAAGATACAGATGCTAGAGCAAGTTGCAGCTAGAATGTCAAGTTTATTTAGTATTTTTTAATTACCAAGATCGTGAATGATAATATCAAGCAATATTGCGCATGTCAACTTAATTAAGTGTTAGAATAAAAAATGAACACTGTAGACTGGCATATAATTAGATAGCCAAAATACCTTCCCAAACAGATAGATATTGCCAGCATTAGAACCAGAAAACTCCTCATAAGCATCGAGCACATAGAAAGGCAGAGATCCATCAGAATCTACTACGAATGGCGGTTTTTCATCAGAATTCAAACCAGGGCCGATGTCAGCAATCAAACAAGAATTTTCAATTATCTGCAATCCTGCAGTTGCACTGAAAGTTGGATCCTTTTCCTCTTTAATTTTCGCATTTAAAGTCCAAGTATCAGCCCTATTCACCATTGGCTCAACTTTCAGTTCCTCATCCATTAACTCCTCAACTTGACTTGGCACCACAGCTGGCTCCTCCACAACACCCAAATCTTTCCCATTGTTAGGTATCTCTAACAATTCCTTCTCTTCTTCAAGTACGTCATGTTTATGTAAACTATTTGACAATAAAGTACTACCAACCACCAAACTTGCAGGTGCCTTCTCAGCCTTAACCGATGTAATCAAACTAGTTGGCGCTAAAATTTTATCGTTTTCAGATAATCTTTTGTTTCCTCGCCTCCTTTTCTCTTTATCATTCTCATCCGGTGCGAACTCAGCAATCACATCATCGACAATGCTATCGGAAGACACCATCGCAGGCTTACTCTTATTAAAAACAGCAGACGTAAACAAGTTAGATATCCTTTGCTTACCCATTAAAGCAGCCGCAGCTTCAAACGAAGGCTTTTTATGTTCCTTCTTTTCCTTTTCCGTTTTCGTCTTCTTGCGCTTCTTCCTCTCCAATTCACCTTCCGATTCCTCTTCAGAGGACGGAACTACACCGGATTGAGTCCAATCAACTTCTTCGCCTTCGTCCCCGTAACCAAGACCGTCATCGTCCACAATAAACCCTTTGAAATCTTCACGGCGATTGGCGACTAGGGCCTGGTACTCATCCTCGTCAACGGTATCGTAGATCGGTTCATCGATCTTTATCTGGTAACGGTCTATGCCGTTGTCGCCTCCGCCGCCTTGTCTGCGGATGTTGATTTTGCGGAGTGCTTCGGCACGCTTCTCTGAGTCTGCTCCTTTGGTATTCCTCTTTGGTCTCTGCTGATCGTCTTCCATTTTGATCTCGCGCGCACTTAGGTTGATTTCTCTTTGATTTGTTGAATAGATCTAGGGAGGAAGTTGGTCGATAGATAGGGTTGATAATGGAAAGAGGGAGAAGAAGGGGGTGTATGAAAATAGCGGGAATAACATTTTGGCGCCAAAAAATAGATCGGCAAAAGCCCTGTTACGCGATCCGGGTCCAGGTCCGGGTACGGGTCCGGGTTCAACTATTGAATTTAGAATGTTTCTTTGTTATTTAATTTATTGATTAGTTTTTAATAAAATGGAATATATTTGAAAACAACTAGCTTTATTAATTTACAAGTTTTTAGTTTTTATTTCTTTCTTTCTTTGACAAATTAGAACTACAAAGATGTTAAAGACCCATGTTTATTTTATAATGTAATTGTT
Source organism: Cynara cardunculus var. scolymus (assembly GCF_001531365.2). Lineage (NCBI taxonomy): Eukaryota > Viridiplantae > Streptophyta > Magnoliopsida > Asterales > Asteraceae > Cynara > Cynara cardunculus. The sequence goes on along the minus strand of NC_037528.1, from coordinate 13,554,223 downwards.
TTATATGTATTTGTTTTACACTGTAAGTATTGTTTACATATATTTTATATTATAACATATATTTATTTCATAATGTGATGATTTCATGTATGTTTGTTTCACAATGTGAATATTTTTCACATGTATTTTTTGTTTCATTAAATGAACCCAAAAAAATAAATCAAATGTAATTTTTTTCACAATGTCAACACAAATAGATATGAAAACATCTTTAAAAAAAATTTCTTTTCTTTTAAATCATGTAAAAAAAATAGTTTTATATTGGTTCTCACGGATTTATAACATTTTTGTGATTCTCATTTTATTATTATCTTATATATAGGTGAGATCGTAAAAGAAACCTGAGAAAAAAAACTGAAGATATAATCATCTGTTAAATAAAATGAAGAATATCACCCCGTCCCACCCATTTTTTAAAATTAAAAATCGGTGAAATATAAACAAAAATTAGAAGAAAAAAAATAAATTATTAACAAAAACGATCAATTTATTATCTATAATTTGACATTTATTTTAATATATTTTTTAATCTGTTTTTTTCGTAATTCTCTAGTTTTATTGCTTGCATATATATAAACTGTATACAACTATTTATCTATTGTGTAACTTTCACAATATATAATAACTAAAAAATAGTTATTTTTCACAAAATATTTCTCTAAGTTGGAATTCGTATTTTCATATTATACATATCCGATCGATAATAATATATTTATGCCATCAAAAGATTTCAAAAAGTAAAATGTGAATCTAAGTCATAAGATAGTTGAAAGTGTACATGTACATGGCTAAACATATATATATACACACACCTCATAACAAAAAAAAAAGCCCAAAAGCCAACCTATGAATCAACATTGTAAAAAGAAAAAACCCAAAAGCTACAAGTTTATAAAACTAGTAACATCAACGCAATAAAAATTGAACCGTAGAACGTTCTTGATTTAATTGAGAAACCGTTACCAAGACTAAGACCTCCATCAAAACCATCTGGCGGCAACTGTGCTGGTGGTGGAGGCGAAAGAACCGGGATATCGCATGTCCCAAATGTCGCATTCAACTGTCCAAAATAACCTTATTCATTAGGGGCGATTCTACCTTATTGGTAATGGTATTCGAAAAACCAATTTGTTCGTGTCATATAAGTTTAAAGAACTATTGTGTTCAAAACATTTTGATACTGGATGAAGCTATAAATGATAAATATACCAAGTACAAGGGTGCAACTTGTAAAATTTTACTTTATAAGGTATTTATTTTATGTCAGTTTAATTTTTTTATCTCGTAATACCACTTTCATATTTTTTCTGCATACCTTTTAAAAAGATTTATGTAAAAAGGTAAACTATAAAATTGGTCAACATGGTTTGTCTGAAATAATAATTTTTGTTTTAATATTTTTAAAATTATAAGATGATCATCATGGTTTGTAAAAACATTTGTATTTAATCTATTTCTCTAACAGTCGTTAAATATAAGACATTTTATTTCTTTTATCGATTTTTTGAATTTTTACCCAATCAAATACCACATAAACCAAAATCATTTTAATTGGGTAAAAGATAAAAAATAACAAAATACCCCTTATTTAATGGAATCAGGGACCAACATTTTAGTTTAGGGGCCATTTACCAAATGGTTACTCGGGTAAGCGCTTACCAAGTTACATTATTTTACTGGATGAATATTGCAATGTCCAAGAATCTTACCCGGTAAGAGCTAGGCAGAGACCGAGAGTCTTACTCGGTAAGTGAGGACAATGACTCTTACCATGGTCAGCTATTACCGGGTAAATTGTTGCATATAAAACCGTTTTTGTTGACTAAAATCTTACTCGGTAAGTAAATAGTAATATTGAATTTTACCGGGTAAATGCTTAGTAAACAGCCCTTATTTAGTAAAAAAAACAGCTGAAAATGAACATATATACCCTGCAATATGCAATGTTGGGACATCCACAAGTCAGATGACCATTGGCTTCGTCAACAGCTTCAGCTGCTCCTCCGCCATCACTCCTCTGTACCAACCAATAAACACCGCTCAAAAGTATCAAACCCACATATCTCCATTCGATGTCTAATTCATTGTTTAGCGGACCAAAAAATCACCACTACTATTTACCTTATCATATAACATGTTACGTCATTAAAATGGATAGTTAGCAAGCATTTCACATCCGATAAGCTTTAGGAAAACGAAACTAAAGCACAGTCTGATTTGCAGGATTGTTTTTGAGATATTTGGATTTCACGGAGTGATTTAGATTGAAATGGATTTGAAATCATTGGTGTATTTGGTTTGCAAAATTTGGAATGAAATGAAATTTCATAATTTATAAAAATAATTAAATTACATTTCTATTAATCGATTATTACAAAACAAACATTTTTAATATTTTTCAATACATTATTGCATACAATCCTATGAAATCTCGTGAAATTCCGAGCACCTCTAAGAATTTCAAAATCATATGTTTATAGGATTTCAAACCCGGACAATCCAATAAACCAAACATGAATTGGAATGGATTGAAATCCATATCCCTAAAGGTGGAAGCAGTTCGATCCAGAGGTGGAAGCAGTTCGACAGAGGAAAAGATGAAAATGGAAGTGGGAGAAGAATGTGGAGCGGCTAGGGTTAATAGATTGTAATGAGGGTATTTTTTTTCCTTTACAAAATTTTGGATAAAATGGATTTTAATTCCATCACTTCTTCTTAGGAATAGTTAATTCCTTCAAATGGTAGATTTTAATTCCATCAATTCCATTCCAAGGGTAACTAAACGTTGGAATGGAATTGATGGAATTAAAATCCACCATTTGAAAGAATTAACCATTCCTTAGAATAAGTGATGGAATTAAAATCCATAGGTAACCAAACGTTGGAATGGAATTGACCATTCCAATTCCATCAGATTCCGATGGATTCCGACGAACCAAACGTTCCCTAAGTTTCAACTCTGAAAGTGACATTTTTTTATCTAAGATGTGTAAATAAGGTGATACTATACCTGATAAAAATCAACAGCAATATAATTCGGCCATCGTCCACCTGCTGCTATCTGGCATGTGTTTGTCATCGCGATCAGTGGAGCAGAGTTATCGATACAAGCTCCCGTCACATTAGGATTCGTGGAGAAGTAGTTTTGAAGAACCAACCTACGATTTGTCGTGTTCATTGGAGAAGACTCAGACCGACTAACACAGGAACCAGGCGTCTTACCATCGTTTCCATCTGGGATAACAACTTATACTTTCCATCATAAATCTCTTCAAAAAAAACACACACACACACACACACACACATATATATATATATATATATATATATATACATACATATCAATCAAACAATAAGCATGTTGTTTAACTAAACTTACATTTGTTTTCAACTACGAATGACCACTCAAAAGCGATACCCTCCGAGGCTTCTTTTGCAGATTTGGAGGTGAAGACAACCAGCCGTTGATTTTGGGCGACCATATCGGTGATTGTTGGCCAATCTCCACCGTCTCTGGGCATCCGACTCAAAGGAAACATGTATCTGCTAAGCCCAGATGCATTAAAAACCTTGGTCAATCCGCCTGCGGATGTAACATAATCCTCAATGAAAATGGTGACAATTTCAGTTGGATTTGCTTCCAGAAACTTTTGAATCTCTCCTAGGACATTCATGGCTGGTTGCTAGACGTACAAAGAAAAACAAGTCGCATGAATCACAAATGAAAACGACAAAAAAAAAAAAGATAGGCAAATGCAAATAAGTTCGCTTACATATGCTGTAATATTGTAGCATCTGCCACCGAAGGAATGGCACATCCAAATATCGTTGTTGAAATCATACATATCCAACATTAGTCCTCGAACCCCATTCTACACAGAGGACAAACAAGTGCAAATCACATAAGAAGTTGAAGCTTCAAACATTGTTAGTGTTTTCGATTTTTTAAGTCTCATCTCAGTTAAACTTGAACAATTTCTCCTTTTATATATATTCAAACCTTCGTTCTTTCGTCAAGGGTTTTTTTAGAGAGTAATTTGACGAAGGTTTCATATATCTAACCTAGTATTTAATCCAAGAACTTGTCTAACCCCTCTTTGTTATATGTTTGTTGGTGATCCATTTGTGCAATATTGGTATAGAGTACATTTCAAAGTCAAGTTTTTGATAAGGGTGACCAGGTCCATAACATTTATTGACTTTCCAATGGGTTGAAAATAGAAATAGTGTGGGTCTATATATTGCACCAATTTGTCGTAGGATGCCAAGAGTTTTCAGGTGGGAAATTGCGACCATTTTCATTCCACATTCTTACTTATTATAGAATAAGTTAGAGACCGTCATCATTAATTACTATTGCTTAACTTCTCCTTTTTATCATCATGCAATCACTATTTCTTATGTTTCAAGCAAATGCATTAGATTTTGTATTTAATTAGTTTTAATTTTATAAAAGTTATGTAATCAGTTTTATTTATTGATACATTAGAATACAATTTTAGTAATTATATTTAAATTAATTCAAAAAATAAACTTTAACATATTTTTATACAAATTCTTCGAAAACCTAATTTTTTACTATGATTTGGGTACTTATATAAGATTATTAAAGTTCATTTATTATGATCAACATTTTATATTAAAAAACAACCAAGATACATGGTTGGGATTGGTTTTGTAAAATTTGTGTTTGTAGATGATCTATGCTCTACATATTATTTATATCAAGAAAATATAATTACTTTAATTATATACCGATTTTACATAAATTATTTATTTTAAATATATCAACACGATATATTATATAAAATTTCTTATTATAAAAGTCAATTGTCAACAAATTCATAGGATTTGTATAAAAGTATGCCACAAAAATTAAAAACAATGAATTTTATAACTCTAAAGTATTTCCATAAATATTCTCGGTTAATTGTTTTATATTAATGATTGAGTTTGTAAATATATATATTTATATAAATTTTAATATATTGATTTTTATAAATAATATAAAGTTAAAATCTGGCACCAAAAAAGTTTGAAAAATCTACAAAGAAACTTACAGGGTGTTTGAAATTGTTTATTTGAAACGACTTATGGTTTCTAAAAAAACACTTATCAACTTATTATAAGTTAGAAGAGTTTAACTTCTTCAAAAACTTCTTATCACTGGTTTGACACCGGCATAAGTTGTTTATCCAAACACTCAAAAGTGCTTATTATCAGTACTACACCGAAATAAGCCAATAAGTAATCTCAAACACCGCTTGTTAGAGAAGGGTTTTTTTTGTTAAGGTGGAGATACTTGAGGTTTTTGAGTTGTACGTATGCTGGGTTTTGACTAGGATCGAACAAACAAGAAATTGCAAGAAGAAAGGGAACCGTAAAGGGTTTTCATCTATCATTGCTAATTTGTACGAAATCGTTAACATCTTACTTACGCGTAGTTGAGATGCAACATCATCTTCCTGATTGGCGGGACCAAGAATAGGAGAACCGGTAGGTGACTTTGAACCGGAAAGCGCAAATGAATTATGAGTCGTCAGCCACGAATACCGATTAAACGGAAGCCCGTTCACCTGTTCCAAATATTCAAATTCACGCATAAACCCTAGAACAATCAGATTTCCCAATTTTAAATCTAACAAACACAGAAACTTCCAAACCTTCGATATAGGACTGACTGGTTGGATCCGGATGCATCTAGGGCGGGTATTGCCACTCGCAGGGCACGTTCCACAACGCAATCCGCCATCGCATTTGTTGTCGTCCATAGAACATGTTTCTCCGATCTGATTGTATATCACGACGAATCATCACCGGAAGAAACTAACAGAAAACACGTAGAAAAGAATCAACAGACCTTGAGACACGCCGATAATTGGAATATACAGAGAATTGCTGCGAAGAATATTGAGATGACGGGGACAAAATTGTGTACGGATCGCGGCATTTGGAGCCTTGTTCTTCGGCAAGATTCTTGGTTACGGAGAGAGAGAGAGAAACGGGCCGATTATATAGTTTGGGATCAGTTTTGAAATATTCTTTCAACATCTTGAACTTTGATTTGACTTTTTGACCTTTGTTTTAGTTTGACGTTTCATGGGAAGAAATAACACATGCAAAAATATAGGGGACGAAATCAAATTTACTACCAAATCTATTATATTTCTATTAATTATTCATGGTATTGAAAAAGGAACGTTCGGAATTTTATTTTAAAAAATAGCTGTTTGCTAATAATCGATTAATACCGTTTGGTTAATTTGATATTCAATTTTTTTTTATAGAAACAATCAGTAACGTAAACATCAACGGTTATAAAAAACAATCAACCTCACAATCGATAAATAAAAACTTGTTAAAATTTCACATCTTTTAAGTGGAGTTGAGATCATGTAAGACCAGAATATTTTCGTGAGATTCATGTAACCACTTAAATAGCACTAAACCTTCACAGTGTTTTTGCTGTGAAGGTTTGGAGTTTTTTTCACATTCATTGTGTTTTACTGGGAAATTTCAGTGTTATTTTAATGTATATTCATTTATTTATATTATTTTGTTGCAATTTATACGCTAAAAGTACGTATATTAAAATTTGAGAAAAGTTCTGATTTTTCAATGTGAAAAGCCAAAGATTATATTATAATTTGATTGATATTTGACAATGTCAAGAATAGTTCAAATTGGACTTCTTGAACTTAACCGGCGTCTCTTTGTCTGAATTATCTCTTAAAAACAAAAATAATTTCGATGTTGTTTTAGAAGAATCTATTACCGGAACTACTAAAAGAATCATAATTTGTTGATAACTCTGCGGATAAAAGAAAGAAATAAAAACCGCAGCTTAAATTAAGAAAATATATTCTAGAAACACAATTTTTTGTTGATTCAATATTTAATGTTTCTATAAGTTTTTTTTCCTTTACTTTTATTATGAGCTTGGCTAAGGGTGCGCTTGGTTTTAAGTAATGCTTTTAAAAAATTTGAGTTTTTTTTATTTATTAATTTAGATATCCAATTCGTTATGCGAGCCGATTATTTTCAGAATGATCATCTATTTTGTCAGTAGTCTTGAATCACCGCATTTGAACATCCGTGACCATAAGGGGGTTTTTATTTGGAATTGGTTGGATTTGAAATTTTTTTGTTTAAAAATTACATTTCCTATAGATAATTTATAAATAATTATAGAAATAAATAAATTTATTAATTTATCATATTACGAAACAAATGATTTTAAAATATTTTAAACATTATTGCGGACACACTCTATCAAATACTAATTACCCCAAGGGGATTTCTAAATTGATGCTTGATATCCCAATATTTTAGTTTCAAATTTTTCTTTAATCTAAACATATAATTAAAATGAAATTTTAATTCTAAATTACATTATATCTTGCAAAAGACCCTAAAAATTTGAAGTAACATACGTATTTTATGGAATCAGTAAAGTTTTGATTGGTCTTCACTGGGAACTTGAGTTTGGATCTCTACTTAGTTTCACTCTAGCTTTCCTCATAACCAACAAAGGCTAGTAGAGCGGGAAAAAAACTATTCTATGAGATGGAAATAAAAATATCAAATTTCAAACCACAAGGGTGGTGCCTAATTGGTTTGATGATGGCTCCAAAGGTCAAAAGTATCAGGAGGTCTCAGTTTCAAATCCAAGAAGGAATAAAAATCCCCTTGTGGCCACGGAAGTTCAAATGCGGTGACTCCGGGCTATCTGCAAAATAGATGGTCACCCTGACATTAGTTGGCTCGCATAGCGGGCTGGATATCCAAGTTAATAAAAAAATATCAAATTTCTAAATTTTCAAAACTTTGACATTCTTTCAATTATGGACTTAAGTGTATAATTTCTTTTGATTGGGACAGGTAAGTTGGGTTTGATAAAGAGCCGAGCCGAGCCGAAATGCTAAGATATATAGATAGCCAAAATTAGCCGATGTCATATGTTCATTCTTATTACATATACGAAATTAGAAAGAGAAAGGAAAAGTCGTCTTAAAACTATTTCAAACCGATTTCAAGCATACAAGGAAGGTAAATTCAAGCTGAAATTAGTCTTTAATCATAACAAATATCATGATCAATCAAATTAAATTCAAACTTATTTTACAAGTTAATAAACGACCTACAAAATACACAAAGAAATCAATAGTATGTTTAATATATTCCATGTTAAAGTAAGGTGTATAAAGACGTTTTTCTTTACACCGATAGTAAAACTAACTGTTTCCGTTAAGATTTTAGACTTGTACATAAAAAAAAAGTCAATTATATGTATAATAAATTGTTGAGTGGAAAATGAACAATAATGCACAAATTATTTTTTCTGATGCATAAGCACAAAATGGAGAAATTATTTGTAAATTATGTGATAGTTATAGCTGTATGTTCCAATTAATACATGTATTTAATTTCAAGAAATTAGGTGCCATATTTAATTTTCGTGTTATTTGAATTTAAAATACGTTTTAAACCTTTTTAGAAATTTATTAAACGAAAGCAAAGTTTACGACAAATCTGTGTGGTGCAGAGAAGACAAAACAAACAAAGTTGGAACCTAAAGAATGTTAAAAGCGATTAGCACCGACCAACTATAAAAGCAAACAAACCAAAGAGAGTTTGGAGATCCGATCCATGAACCCCAAGATTTAGAGAGTGAAATTCAACCGAATGAACGGGATTAGATTTCACCTAGAAGGTCTTCTCTCAAGACGACTCCTTTGAACACATGGGAATTTCTGTTTGATTGAGTTGAGTCCACCATACTAAAAAATACTTTTACCAACCACCGTTAAGAGATAAAAATATTCCACCTCAAAACCCATCTCATTTTTTAACAAAAGAGTTTGCTCTTTGTAAGTCAAAATCAAACCCACCAAATGGTCGAAGGCGGTGTTAGGTTTCAGTTCTAAAGATGGAAGGGGGATACGTTGCCAAAAATGGATGGTGGAAGAACTAAACGTATACAAGACATAATACCTCAACATATTCAGAAGTCAATATTGAAATTTAGTTTACAACTCTTTAAACTTCTTTCAATCAGATTAAGATGCCTCAGTTGAACATTGGATGACAATGCTTGAAAATGGTGTCCTGGTTGTTTCAAGTATAATGTGATATTGCATATTATAGACATTACATGTTGTGCAATGTAGTTATCGTTTAGATCTACTCTGCTATCGTGGTATCAACATGTTTCTTTTGCAATTGGTATATTAATGATAATCATTATATAAAATTAGACTTGGCAGAAGGATGTTCGATCTCTACTGTTGCAACACATTTTTTTCATTTATGTTATCTCTGTGTAACTACATGAGCTACCTCGTATTTAGATCGAGTAAATAAGTACAAACAGCTTTTACGTGTTAATTGTACGACAAATTATGTTATTTTAAAATGAGTAAAAACGTAATATAATTTATTTGATGTTTCATTTATACGTCAAATTTTAATTTTTATGTTTTATTTTTATAATTGTATAATTATTAAAAAGAAAATAACAGTAACGTTTATATTAATAAGAATGTATTTATTTTTAAATAGAGGTAAAAAAGGAGTAGACAAGCAAAAGACTTAAATAAGAATAAAACATTTATTTGTTTTAATATAAATAGAATATATGTATTCAATAATAATTTAAAATAAGAATTAAACATTACTTATATAAATATATTTCTATTAGAATTAAAAAAAGTACAAAAAGAGACAAAGATGAAAAAAAATAATTAATAATTTATATCAATTAAAATCTAACACAAATATTTAAATAACAAAAAAAAAAACTATTATCTATAAACTCTTGTAGATCCTGTTAAGATTAACATTAAACCCCCCCCCCCTTTCTCTCTCTCTCTCTCTCTCTCTCTCTATATATATATATATATATATATATATTAGTTTCAACTAAATGTTGTCATACCTTAATATTGGTACTTGGAGACATGACTGTTATACATATTATGCATCAAATTGTCGTATACCATGTCAAGGTATTACCTTTACTCTCTTTGCTTTTTCTATACCAAACTATATATAATAACACACATTTGTTTCATTCTATAAGTTTAAAATTATCTTCAAAATTTGAAACATTTATGGAGATTTTATTATTGACACGTCTATTAATTGTTAGAGCATTCTCAATATAAATTTTTTTTAAATATAAAATAAAGAATAATTTTTTCTTAAAAACCCAACAAACTTTCACATTTTTGAGATGTTAAGTCCCTAAACTTTTGAGGCCATTGCACTGCCTGCCCGAACTCTAGATCTCTCGTGATACAATTGAGATATGTTTGTTCTTCTCCTTCTTATTATTAGGGTTTTGACCTTGAAAATGCACCGTGATTTAACGTATTAATTTTAGGATCATGATTCACTGTTTAGTGTCACAAACTTTTAGAATGATTTTTTTATTGATTTCGATCGGAACATTTGGATTATAAGTTTTTCTAGTTTAAGATGAATTAAATCAACTAGGTTTATGTTGTTTTCTTGAATTGGTTTACAAAAAGAAATTTGTTGGATTGATATTTAATGTTTAATGTTTAGGGTTGATCTGTTAGATTGATTTTGATTTTTTAGTGGTTTTTGGGTTGAAAAATGAGGAGGCAAGAGAAAAATTTATGTTATTGGTGCGAAATGGTTACCCAAATGTTGCTGACATTTAGGAAATGGTTGTAGAAATAGTTGTTTTTAATTTTTGATGTAAAATGAGAAAAGTTTATAAAATGACTGAAATGTCCTTTTAATTATTCTACTTAATGGGATTTTTTAGATAGAATTAGAATAAGGGATCAAAAGGGTTATAAAATACATAGTATAGGAATAACGTACATAATTATTTTAATTCGAGGATGTACAATGTGATTTCGTATAAATTATTGGATGAATAATATAATTTGCTCAAAAAACCAAGAGGATTTGCGTAGGGCACTGAACTAGATTTTCATATTATGTATCTGTCAACCTCCACCAACCATACAAATTGGACATGACAAATTATGCAGGACAAGAGGGTTGGACTGGACTGAACATGACTTAATGGGACAAGATGTCTGATATTAGATACGACTAGAACAAGACTAGACAAGTTGTCCCTAAATGTTGTTTGAAAAAAAAAAAAAAATATATATATATATATATATATATATATATATATATATATAGAGGGATGTTATTCTACACCCTTTGCCATTCCTACAACCTATACAACACTCATCTCAACCATTCAATTTTTAATCAATTAATTGTTTCATAATATAAACTATTAATCATAATTAATAAACTCTATTCATATTCCATAAATATTAAAATCATAATAAATGAACTCCAATTATTTCTATAAATATCTCAATTAATTGGGTTGCAAATGTTGTACAAATGCATAAGGTTGTAAAAGAAATATACCTTATATATATCATATGATAGTTATAAGTGATACATATAAAATAAGTATTTAAATAATTTAATTTATAAGCATTTTACACAATTTGTGTATATATAAATACATACATATATAATATTATGAAATTTGAACGCATAATTTGTTATACTTAATGGTAGTTTAAAAAAACCCCATTTGTACAAAGAAGAATCTATGTTTGATTCGGTTTGGATGATCCTTATGAATTTTCATATGCACAATGAAAGTTGTTTGCAACGATTGTGGTGGTGGCGATGGATAGTGGTGGTAGGTGACCAATGGTGGTTGTGGAGGTGGTGGTGTATGAGGTTGTTGTAGTGTAGGAGGAGATAGCCGACGGTTGTTGGGGGTGGCTACTGGTGGCCGCCGATGGTGGTGGTGAAGACGACATTGAACAGTATTGATAATCAAAACAAATACCATACCATGGTTATACATCAAATGAGAGCATAATAGAAATTTTTTAGTTTTTATTTCTCCTTTGTCCCATATTATTCCACTTATTTCGGTGGAACAAGAAAACTCTTGGTTGTCCTACTCTCTCCACCATGTCTTTGTTTAATGTTGCGTCAAATATTGGACAGTGAGTTTTTGTACTGTCGATGTTATACCAAACGTGTGACAATAAATTTCGTCTTATTTTATTCCATCATGTCTCATTTACCAAAAACCACCTTCAAAAAAAACAGCCAACATTAAGTTAGCAGCACTAACAAAATCATAACGAATAGTACCAGAAACACAATAACAAACCTTATAATTTCCAAAAACCAAAATTTTGTTTTATTTTATTCCAAGTCCAAGTGGACGGTTTTTTGTAATTTAGCCTTTTGAACACTTACATTTAAAGAGTGTTAAATGATGTATTTTGCATAAATATGCCAAAACCAAAAATCACCGACGATTAATCCTTTTAAGATTAGTATTTGGAGTTTGTCGGTGGTCAATCAATCTTGCATATGCCAACCGACAGTAATTATCATATTACAAAACTAATTAAAAATTTCATTATTTGTTTTTTAATAACAACATTTATTAATTATACAAGTTTCTAACCTATACGCAAAAATATTTTAATATTTATTTTTTACACCTCATTTTTTAATTAAGCTCTCAATCTTTTCCTTTTATTTTTCCTCTTCACCATCTCCCAATATATTTTTTTTTCACATAGAAATCGATCATTATATATTTAGGTTTAATATACCGTTTGGAAGGTGATCGATGACGTGTCATCATTTTACATAAATGCTTTAAAAACATATTTAATATGTCGGTCATTTATTTATTAAGCTAATATATATTTGTTAATACGAGTACTAATGTATTCTTTTGCTCTTTGCATTAATTAATTTCAATGCATTTCACTTTTTACATCAATTTAAATGTAAGGAATAAGATTATATATGCTTTATAATTATTAGATATGATTATAAATTGTATTGGTATGGATGACTAAATCACAAGGGTGGTGTACGATTGGTTTGAGCTTGGACTTTAAACGTTAAAAGTGTTTGGATGTCGTAGGTATGAATCTAAGAAATAATAAAAATCTTCTTGTGGCTACAAAGGTTCAAACTTGGTGATTCCGTTTGCAGGTGGTCGTCCTATGATTATCGACTATAATAACGAGTTGGATATTCATGTTAATAAAAATAACATAATGACTAGAAAATATATGTTTGTGAGTTTCAACTTAAACCATTATAGTATAACAAAAGAGATTTATTGTTATTAAAAAGTGAATCATCAAATTTTGTCTTTTTAATAATGTTATAATAATATTTTATATTTTAATAATAGTTTTAAAGCATAGTTAAAATATAAAAGATAAGATAGCATTAAAATTTGAGCATTTTTGTGTGTTTATTGGTATTAAAATTTAATTAAAATTTTTGGTATTAAATTTTTATAAAGACAATAAGTAAATATTATGTTAGAATTCAATAATTATCTTAATTATATTTTAAATTTTTTATATTTAGAATTATGTGTTTATCCTGTATTTGATCATGTTTATTTGTAATTACTTACACTAATTTAAAAATAAAGTTTTAATAACTTATATTTACGTAAAATTTACTTATAATTTTGAATTTCAAGTAACATGCATTAATAAAAATACTTCATGTATAAAAAATGGATTTTAAAAGTTTTTGTCAAATATTTTATAATATGGAATTATTCACATGTATGTTTTATATTAGTTTGTAGTATTTTTGAAAATAACACGAAACTCATATACGTGTATGTTATATATATATATACGGAACGTGGGTTGTTCCTATTAATAAACAAATCCACTGAACTCCAGCCTTCAAACCAACCCCAATAACATGCTTTTAGAGAAAGAAGATTAAACACTCAAGTGAGTTGTCCTCCTTTTCAGCTGCTTATCAAATCTTCTGAAACCAAATAAGATTTCGCAAGCTTTTTTGGGAACGCCGGCTTATTCCGATAAGAAAATGTCGATGCACGCAAAGACAGATTCCGAGGTTACCAGCTTGACGGCGTCGTCACCGCGGCAGCCGGCGTACTATGTACAGAGTCCATCGCGTGACTCGCACGACGGCGAAAAGACTACCAACTCATTTCACTCGACGCCGGTGCTCAGCCCCAGCGGGTCACCTGGCCGTCAATCCCGGAACTCATCTTCCACCAGATATTCCGGGTCGTTACGACCCGGATCAAGGAAAGGCAGCCAACATCAACATCACCGGAAAGGGGAGAAGGGGTTCGATGCAATTGAGGAAGAAGGGTTCAACGATGAAAATGGTCGGATGGGGATTCCTCGCCGGTGTTATTTTCCGGCCTTCGTCGTTGGCTTCTTTGTTCTTTTCACTTTCTTCGCTCTCGTGTTGTGGGGCGCTGCTAGACCTCAAAAGCCCGTCATCACCATGAGGGTAACTCTTCTAATCAATTCATTACAAAGTCACAAATTTTCCAGTCAGTAGTTGGGTTGAATCAATTTGGTATGTAAATCCCATCATTACGATTCGATCTTGCTTAATGACACTAAAATTGCCCATGAATAGATCAGAATCCCAAATCATACAATTTCTTCAGCAAACTCATATGGGTACTGATCAATAATTACTTGGAATCAATTGGCTAACTTAAATCTCATCATCACAATTAGATTTCTGCTTAAAAAGGCATATGAATGCTAGACGTGTAGTGAGGGTGCTAAGTAAAGATGTATGTGACTTTTTGCAGAGTATTTCATTTGATAAATTTGTAGTAAATGCTGGAGCAGATGCATCTGGAGTTGCCACAGAGATGGTAACATTGAATGCCACTGTGAAATTCAATTTTCGCAATCGAGGAACTTTCTTTGGGGTTCATGTATCATCCACACCTCTTGATCTCGCCTACACCGAGCTCACCCTAGCCACGGGAACTGTAAGTTACAACTTCTCTTCTCCAAATCCTGAAAATTTTGACTCAACTTTCACGTGGGTGTTACCCAGTCCGTCTAAACTCAATGGGTATTTGATGCAGCTGATGAAATTCTATCAATCAAGAAATGGTCACAGAATTGTAAGTGTAAATTTGCAAGGGCGTGGTGTGCCATTGTACGGAGGAGGTGTGAATTGGAGTAGCGAGAATGGGAAACTGACAGCACCGGTGCCACTGAACCTAAATTTCACGGTTAAAGCCAAGGCTTACGTGTTAGGGAAATTGGTGAAGCCAAAGTTCTACAAAAAGGTGTCTTGTGCAATTGTTTACAAACTCATCAATAAGCCCATTTCTCTCAAGAACTCTTGCACCGTCGAGTAATCTGCACCCATTCAGTCAGATGGGTATTTTTAGCTGATTCAGATAAAACCACAATCAGTTTCAATTTTGTCCTAGGAAAAAGACAAAAAAGGACGAAGGGCAAAAGAGGAGATAGCAGCAGTTGGTGACTAGATTGGTCGCTGACCTCTAGGAGGTATCATATTCTAGAACGGTGTAAAATATTATAATTTTGTTGTATCATTTGGTGTCTTTTGGGATTTGGAAATATGTAATACATTTAGGGGCCGTTTAGCAAAAACTTATCCTATAAGTGTTTATCGGTAATATTTAACACTATTACTTTCTTATTGGTTAGGATTTTATTCCACGAAAACAGCATTGTATGTAATAATTTACCTGATAAACTTTTACCGTACTAAGAGTTGTCGCCTTCACTTACCGGGTAAGACTCTTGTTTCTTGTGTCGCTCTTACCAAGTAAGATTTTTGTATCTTTATCATATTCATCCGGTAAGGTAATGTGACTTGATAAACACTTACCCGGGTAAACGTTTGGTAAATACCCTCTTAGGCTTTTTTTTTCCGAGTTATTTGATTGTAATAAAAAAAAAGGGATGTTCTCGAAAACTTTATTACAAACGAAAAAAAAAGGAGGAAAGTAATAAAATTTTTATATTTTTGAAACTTTTCAAGTAAAGAAAGAAAAGAAAATAATATGATAATTTTTATTCCAAAACTTCGTAGGAATTAAAACTCGTTAAAAAGATTATTAAAATTATAAAATTATCAAACCTTTTATTTTAAAGGAGACATGTTTTTCTTTTCATTTCCTTTTTCCTTTCATTTCTTTTTCCTTAGAAAGAGCACAAATAGAAATATTTTCTCATTTCTTCTCAAATTTGAAAACACGACATTTAAGAGGTTAAATATTCAAATTTCATCCGATAAGATTAATATTTGTGAGCTTTTGTCACACCCACACCCACACTATATTAATAAGCATGAATAACATTTATTGTTGAATTTTAAGAGGTACGTTCTCTGCATCAGCATGGGCGGACCTGCTTGGTTGGCATGGATGGTACGTGTCACCGTATTATTTAGCCACCGAAGGGTAAAAAATTTAGGTTTGTTAACGGTGCTACCGTATCGTTTTGAAAGGTGCTACCGTATTTTTTCTGAATTTCAAATAGTGCAACTAAATCTAAAACCCAAACAAGATAAAGTCCAAATAAATTAGATAAGTAAGCCCAACAAATTGATTAATCTAATAACATAAGTTTAGTAAGCCCAACCAGCCCAAATAAAAGAAAACTCAGTCCACTGGTCCAGTCCAAGATTAAAGCCTAAATCGGTAACTCCTAAGGGTCTAAATCCTAATTCCCAAAGAAGTAAAAAATAAAGCCCTAACGTGCTGGTGGCCTGGTGCGTGCGCTTGCGAGTGAGAAGACGATGCGAGCGAGTGCGAGTGTGAGTGTGTGAGGCTGTGAGCGACAACGAGCCGACGACGAGATTCGATTCATCCTTGGAACGAGTCTTGAACACTCGGTACTCACTGAGTCATCGATTCTCCGCTCGGAATGAGTTACATGGAACGATTCATTGATTGGAATGACCGAATGAGTTGATGTTTTGAACTCTATTTTCAGATTTACTCATTTTAGGTATCAATTTTTACTCTTAATTTTAGACTTTTAGTTGATTACTTACTTGATTACAGTGATTACTTAAATCAATTTTTGATGATGAATTGAATTGATGATGGAATAAAATTGAATTGTTGAATGTTGACTCTTAACTGTGAGATAATGACATTGTGTTACTGACTTACTGTTAACCCAAATACTGACTATTGAGGATAAAATTGAATTGTTGATGATGTTTAGTTATTATTATTGAGGATAAAATTGAATTGTTGATGATGTTTAGTTATTATTATTGAGGATAAAATTGAATTGTTGATGACGTTTAGTTACTGATTACTTATTATTTCTTTCATTACTTAGATTTACATAACTCATTCACTATGGAAAAATATTTGAAACGAAAAGCTTCATCATCAACTGGTAATAATGATGCATCCAACAATGTGATTGATGTTAACGATCTTCCTTGGGATCCATCAGARAGACCCAAAATTATAAGTTATAACCCAAATCAAAGAGACGAAATTAGACGGAAATATTTGATAAGGGGTCATTGTCAACCACCAGGTCACATCTTTCCAACCAAAGTTATAGGGGATAAAGGAAAACGGTTTGTTGTTTCTTGTTTCTTGGTTTGATCAATTTCAGTGGTTAGAATACAGTGTAAAAGTAGATAGAGCATATTGTTTGCCTGGTTTTGCTTGTTGCAACTGCTACGGTTGAAAGATGCTTTTCGGCGATGAAGCTTGTCAAGACAGATTTACGTAATCGAATTGGTGATGATTTTTTGAATTCTGCCCTCATTTGCGCCATAGAAAAGGAAGCCCTTATTAATGTTAAAAACGAAGATGTCATCGATCGTTTCCAAAAGATGAAGACACGTCGATGACAAATTTAAGAGCTGTTTCTCAACATACTTTTTGTTGTTATTTTTGGGTATATATTGCTCGTTTTCAAAAGATGAAGACGCGTCAGGTACAAGTTTAGAAGTTGTTTATCCATATTTTTTGTAATTAATTTTTAGATATATATTATATTATATTAATTATATGGTGCCACCGTATGAATTTTTTTTTTGGGTCCGTCCCTGTGCATCGGTACAACTTGTTAAGCTCTATACAACCCCCACCACGTCCACTCCCACCGAATCTCTCGTTAAGCCACGACCACCTCTAAAAGAGCACTACTCCTAAACCCACGAAGCCAAAACCATAACCGATAGACTCACTCTTTGTATTCGACTCAAGAAAAGGCAAGTTTCAATTCTAGTGCAAGTTAATTTTCAGTTTGCAATGAATTAAGTTTTAATTCACTGTTATTATGGATGAAGATTGTGAAAACCCAAACACGTAAGACTATAACTCTTGAGGTCGAGAGTTCCGATACAGTTGACATTATGATTTGGTTCGAGAATTGGCGACTGGACCATCCTATTATCATAATTCGTGCAGACAACTCTATAAAAAATGAAGATGCAGAGTAAAAGCAGGAGGTAGTAACCAGGAAGTGGGTGTCAAGAAACGAGTGAAAGACCCATAAGTATTTTTCATTTTATTAACATTTTTTAATATTAGAAAATTCTAAATAAATGCGTCCAGTAATCAAGGTTCAGAATGGCGTGAGAAAAGACATGGCGACGAACTCAAGCTTTAAGCTTTACACATGACGGTAAGGACGAAACGTTTTTAAGGCGTGAAATAAGACAACAAATTTTACGTCATATATATATATATATATATATAATTTTATATGTATACATATATGGTTTCTCTTTATTATTCAATAATATAATGTTATTATAAAATTTAAAATTCATAAAAATTAAGTATTTTTATATAATAAGTTTGTGATCGGTTACTCAAAATAGATTTGGAAAAGTTATACAATATTTTGTTAACCATGAGTCCTACTAGTAGGAACTTTGTGCTAAGCAAGCCAGAAAGTGACATGTGTGAATCCAAGAAGGTGTGAGTGAGGTCATCAACTAAGGAGTCAGTAAGTGATAGTGTTGAATTTTGTTGGTAAACACTTACTTGGGTAAGCGTTTGATAAATCATCCATAAGTTTGTAAAAATCTAAAATTAAAGTATAAAAACACAAAATTTAAAAATTAAATTGAAAAGAAAAGAAAAAATCACGTCTTGTAAAAAAACATGTGCCACGACGAGCCTTAGAACGCCACGGCATGAACCACGTCCTACACAAACGCTATGAAGCTTATCGTGACGATGGGGACTCATCTTACGCCATGGCTCACCATGAGCCTTTTTGAACACAAGGAGCATGCGCTTACCTGCCATTTGCAGTATGGTTGCCCATGATACCATAATAATTTAGATTCTAAGTGTAAAATTGTTCAGGTATATAAGCGTGAAATCTAGGGTGAAACTATAAGATTTTTTGGATTGAAACCATAAATATTAAAATCTTTAGGAAGTTTAAATGAAAAAGTAAGAAATAAATAGGTCCACCATACCAAACTTGAGTATGGTGGTTGAAAATCAGTTACAGTTTTAACCCGTCAAATATTTTTATGGTGTTAATTTACTTCCATTGTGTTTTCAATTTTTATTGTATACTGTTATTATATTAGTTAACTAATTAATAGCTAAAATACATAAAAATAAAAATTATTTTCTTTTACTAATTACATTGTTAGAAAGGTCTCGTTGATACCTTCAAAACAAGTCTGACATTGAATATTTTTAAAATTAATTATATTTTTAACGTTAACACAAATAAAAAAAACATAGTTTTAACGTTAACTATATGCATGTATGATAAAACCTTAATTTTAAGCTTAATTATATGCATGTATGTATAATGAAGCTTCCGAGATGTGGTGGTGAAGACATGTAAGACCAAAATGGCCACAACTGGCGGCCCAAAACCAAAACCAGCAATGCCAAAGAACAAAACCAGGCATCAACTCATCAAATCCCAGTAGTGGAGCAACGCAAAATAAAATTAGAAAATGTTAGATAGAATGACGATTTTGTGTCCTTCTCTCATGTAACACCCCATATATAGGATTCTATAATGAACATTTAACAAAAGACTAGGGGTTAAAATATATCGATTAGTTGATCGGATAATGGATGATATTTTGATTCAAAAAGGAGACGTTAAAACCAATAATATTCGGAGTTGTGACGATTCTAAAACATGAAATAAAAGGTTGTACGTTGGTCGAATACAACTGAGTACAAGCCTGACCAAAAATCCAAAAGGGTCGTATATGTTCCCATCTTGAGAGCGGAAACATGCATGGCTTTGACAAAAGGACAGAAGCATGGGTGTGGCCTTGAGCATGAACAAAAATGGCATATGTATGTTCGGGTTTGAAACAAATGTGCATATTATTATTTGGATATTTTGTTGTTGTTGTTATACATAATGGAATATGCATGTCTTATGCACGAAAACTATAAACTCACCGAGCTTTATAAAGCTTATTATTAGTATGCACCTCAGAAGCTAAGAGTTCAAAAATGGACAAAGGCAAGGGACTCACATAAGAAATAAACTTTTATTTATCACATATATATATGTGATTCTTTGATTTTTATTTGAACTCATATGTAATGTAACCCGGTATGGGATGGGTTAGTTTTAGGATTTTGGTTGCGAACAAATTATTGTGAGACTTCCGCTATAATAGGGTTTTATTAGCTCTTAAGTTTTGGAATATTAATGTTTTATTAGTGAAAATTACATGACACCTCGTTGTAGAAATGATGGTGTTACATCTGAGTTTTTGATTTGCCTGTCGATAATGATAAGGTTTTTGATCAGTCGACCTTCTCTCAGTTCTTGATTTGCTGGTGGTTCTTGATCATGGCGTCAACGTTCTGTGGGTTCTTCATTTTCTTGATAATGGTGTGGTGATGATTAGTTCTTATTCATTGGAGATGCTCATAAATGTGAAATCTCCTCTAATTGAATAACAAAAAAATCAAGATTTCCACAAGAAATAATAGAGTTCTGACTAAGAAGAAATCACCCCGAATAGATAATACTAAAGTGGTGGGGATTTTCCTCTAAACCTTTCATTACAAATTCAAATTCAAATTCCAATAAAGATTAATGGGTGTTTGATTTTGCCAATCTCTATACTCTTTTGGACGTCCAAAATTGATTTGATGATTTATAAATGCAAAGTATTTAGGTTCTAAAATTAATAGAAAAATGGTGTATTTTTATATCACACTCGATGTTACGAGACTATAAAGCCCTAGAAATTTAAAAAAAAAAAACCCCCTAAAACCACACTAACCTGAAACTCATTTTATAAAGAAAAACAACTTTTTAGGGGCAACTTAGAAAGCATTAGTAAGGAGTAGCAGCAAAGGGGGCGGTGATGGCATGTTGGTGGTAAACGGGGTTGGGATATTTTAAGGGTTAATAATAAAAACGTTTATGTTTCATGTCGTTTTCCCTTTTCACTTCATGAATTACATTTTATTTTAGTTGATTGGTTATCTAATATTTAATGTTTAAAATGTTTTTATATTCAAGTATTAAAGTGAATGTGATGAAAGAATATTCTTAAAAAAAAGTAGAATAAAAAAGAAAAAATTGCATCAAAATTGAACCGATTTTGAAGAACCAACTTTCAAAATTAACAATTTAAACTTTCAAGTAACTTTTTAATTTTATAAGGGTTTGGTTAACCGATTTAGTAGGTAAACGGTTATCTTAATGTGATGTGGCAAGCGGCAACTCTATTAATTAAAGCCATATTAGGTGGATTTATAGAAGCCACATTATCAATAACTAAAAAAAGTAAATTATAAAATCGTCCCTAAATCTACCAAACATACCCGATATCTTCATCCCCTGCCCATTATTAGCCCACGTACTCCGGCCATCTCCCAATCATCTTCGTCCCTGCCCCCATTTTGTATGGGGGTGGTTGTCGGAGAAGTGGGAGGCTGGTCACCGACGAGATTGGGGAGCCGTAGATGGAGAGGCGATGGGATGAAGGTGCGAGCGGTATTTGGGATGACGGTGGTGGTGGGTCATTTTGGGGATGAAGTTGGAAGTGTTGGGTTTTTATTTTTATTTTTATCCGTGAATAAAAACTCGTACATATTCCTTTATACAAAATTGCAAATTTGGTCCTTATGGTTTTTTATTTTTCTTGATGTTGGTCCCTACAAAATTTTTATTATAAGAAAACTCATGTGATATACCAAAGTGTTTGGTTTGAGTCCCTACCTACTAACACCGTTAAAAGAATCAGTTAAACATGAGTATTTTGGCCTTTGTGTATTTTACTTTGATTTTCTTCTAAAAATAACAAATTAATGTAATTTATTTATTAATTATTAGTAAGTTAATTAGTTAACGAGAACCTTAAATATATGAAAAGTTCGTTTGAGAAATTTAAATAATAATATTGAAAGTTGGTTTCTTGAAATAAAAATTATGTCAAAGTTGGTTTCATTTTAATGCAATGTTTCTTAAAACAAAATATGTTGCATTTTATATAATTTGACTTAAATTATAATATTTTAAGTATATTATTTTATCTTTAATTATATAATCTTTCAATAACATTGGACATGTTTTACAAATTATATTCGTGTGTGTATATATATATATTTAAAATTTTCACTAACTTATTAAATTTTATTATTAATTACGTAATTTAACACAAACATTTCATAAATTACATTAGAAAACAAGTAAAAGAATTTGCATGTGCATTTTAAAGATCATAATTACCGTAACTTTTGCATAAATTTTGAATTAAGGAGTATTTTTTTTAATCCAAGATTTGTTTATAACAAGTAAGTAATTTTATTTCAGTTATCTATATTTTAGTTTGAATGATTATTTTGTATTTCTTTTCACTTGTTCCATATTATTAATGATTTTTTTAATTAAATGTATTATCGTGTTTAATATCAATTAAAAAGTTTTAACTAGATCATACTATTTTCTTTTTTATATTTCAATAATTTTTACATAATTAATAACAGTAACATATTTTATTTTTAAATATATAAAATATTTCGATTAGTAACGAAATACACAAAATATTCAATTTGGAAAATGAGTGATAGAAAGCGAGATGCCATTTTGGAGTGCTAATAGCCTGAAGATTGAATCGTCGACTTGGAAAGGGGAAGAGGTGAAGTCGGATACGTACGAGAGGAAGAGAAAGGGGGGGGGGGGAATCAAATAATTAGGAAAATAAACCCTTGCAGATGAGAAGGTAGCATCGCTAACGTGTATATCTATACTACCTTATTAAGCAAATTCACTAAAAGTCTTAAAGTCTTAAAATTATAAATGCCCAAAATACCCTTATGTATCTATCTATACTACCTTGTACTGCATAAAGACTTAATTACATCTTAGTTATGCATATGGTACAACTTATCGATGCAAGCTCTCTCCTCCCAAAGACCGGCCCACTCCAACCATTCATTCCCAAGGCGACGTTTCACAAATTCGTCTTCCAAGATGACGATTGAAGCTCCCAATTTTATGATTCCTTGTCCAAATCCATCTTCCCAACATATATGGTTAGGTTAGGGTTATCTCGGTCCTTATTATTCATCGATTTCTTTCATCTTCCCCATATATATTTTTCAGTTTTGTTGTTTTTCACTGTTGTTTTGATCGAGCCCTATCACTGCTATTCTCTCTCGGACTACATTGTTGATTTGCATCATTGACCTAGCTCTCGAAATGCAGAGTGACCTCATACATATCTCCTTCTCTCAAATAYACACGCACACTGAAGCTTCAGCTTCAAATGCATGTTAAATCTGCGATGTTATGTGTTCTTTTACCTTTTGAGTTTTATTATTTATGTTTCTCGATTTTTTTTGTTTTCATTTGCCTTGTGTGCTGCCTGTTTATTTGTTCCAACTGATTTGCTCTTTTTGGTATTGCCTCTATTGTAGTCAATGTTAATGGTTTATAGATGCTTTTGACACAGAGCAAATGCTAGAGTGCATTGAAAAACTCAAACAAGGAAACCCAGTTCATCTTCCAATATATGACTCTAAAAACCACCGCAGATGTTCCGAGTCCTTCCGCCAAGTATTTCCTTTTGAACATGTTATGTTGTTTTAAGTATTCGGTTGAGTTATGTATTTTCAACTATCTAGACAAATTTACGTTTATGAAACACATTTCATT
The DNA here is from genome assembly GCF_001531365.2 of Cynara cardunculus var. scolymus. Lineage (NCBI taxonomy): Eukaryota > Viridiplantae > Streptophyta > Magnoliopsida > Asterales > Asteraceae > Cynara > Cynara cardunculus. The sequence goes on along the minus strand of NC_037528.1, from coordinate 13,530,236 downwards.
TAGGAGCTGTTTCTTTTTCTTGACTTCTAAACTAGAACGGTATTTCTTATTTTGTAGAACTTGCTAGGGTTATATTTTACGGCTTAAGCAGGACTGTGTTAAATATTCTCCATTTTTCCTCAGGAAATGCATTAAATGGTATTAATTCCCTTTAAGGTTGTTGATTGCAGAATCTTAATAGTGTGTATCTCCTCCCTTTAAATGGTATACAGGCAACCTGGACTAGAGGCATAGTGCCCCTCCATTTTATGAAGGAATAGAAGAGGGCTTTATCATTAAATTTATCTTCTACATCTGTATGATTGATACATTTTTTAAACCAATTGAGAGGCCACCTTTGGTAATTGTGAATTTTGGGCCAACATTCTTAAATCAAAGAGCTGTGTTTGACTTTTAATTATACCTAAAACTCTAAAGTTTATGTTACTTAATCTAATCTGTATTTGTGTTTGATTTGTAAAGTTTATCCCAACTAGAAAATGGCAAAATCTTAGGATTACGATGATTGGCTACTGATTAGTTAGTTATCTTTTACTTTTTTCAAATGGAGGTGTAATACACATGGAATGATCAATAGTTGTCATTGTAACATGTAACCTTACTTGACAATCATTTMTGTTGGYTGCTTCCWTGAAAGCTYCTGGCTTGTSTAAAAGTGAGCAAYGTTTAGTAAYTGKTTCAACAATTTTATCAGTGAGATGAGATTTCTAGGTGAAATCTTGGATTGCATCAAAGTAGTTAATGAATATAACGTTGAAATGGGATTAGTTTGAGACCATTTTTATCTTCCCTGCTGACTTTGGACAGGGTGTCGTCAATTCTTGACAGTTTTACCTATTTTTTAGTATGAGTTKATSTCCCAATTCTAYATGCACAGGTTGCTTGTTGTATTCTGTGTGATCATCATGGTAAATTATGTGGATCGAGGAACTATTGCGAGTAATGGTGTGAATTGGAGTCCCAGAAGTTGCACAGAGACTGGTGTGTGCTCAGATGGTAGTGGAATTCAGTAAGCCTTACTTCTACACTATATTTTGTTACTTTGTCCCTATATTTCCGGTGGCAAGGGCACACTCATGTGTCGATCATGCCGTTTTCTATTTGTTCCTATCGTTGATTTTTTGTCTATGCTTCAGCTAAACACGTTACAAATACTGTAACTTAAGTGTCAGACGATCTTACTGTCTACTCTAAGATTGAATGGCCATGTAATAGACTAATATGAAATTAGAGAAATAAAATTGATACAAAGGTAAGGTTTCTCATTTTTCATCTGGTTATAGGTTCTAACATATTCACTAATTACATTTTGCCAACTGACCTGTCCTGTTTTTTTTTCTTTTCAAAATGCTTGTCGGGTGATGTAGATACGGAAGGTTTGTAAGCCTTCTTGGATCATCCATCACCAAAAACAAATAAAAAAAAAGAACTATAAATGTAAAATGTAGGAATGCTACAAGTGGTAATGGCAAAAGCAGAAGGGCAGCAAAAGAAGCAGCCCTTAAATTAACTAAATTGACATTTTCTATTTCCAAATTGTCAACAATTATAAGCACTTGAGATGGGGAAAATAAAAAAAAATCTGAAAACCATTTAGGTGTGCTGAAATACCATCAATGCAATGATGTATAAAGACCAGAATAATAGACTAAATACACTAAGGGGCCGTTTACCAAACGCTTACCCGCATAAGTGAACATCAAGTCACATTATCTTACCGGATGAATACGGTAGTGACTAAAAATCTTACCCAGTAAAAGCGAGACAAGAACTAAGAGTCTTACCCGGTAAATGAGGGCGACGACTCTTACCACGGTAAACGCGTACCGGATAATTTGTTTTATGCGATATTGTTTTAGTAAACTAAAATCTTACCGCGGTAAGTAAACGATAATGTTAAATTTTAACGGTAAATGTTTACCGGATAAGTATTCGGTAAACGGCCTCTAAGTTGGGGCTCTAAGCTTTCATGTCGGTCTTCATTTTTATCAATTGAAAAAGATGTGTGTTAACCACATGAAATACTTTATTTGCAATGCCTGTTAACCAATTCAATCGAGGTATAACAATGCCAGTTAACCACATGAAATACTTTATTTGCAAGTTGTTGCCATAGAGGTGGCAGAATAGGTAGAGCGAACTGATTGGTTAATGGGCCAAAATACGTAAGTTTCAAATACTGTCAAGAACTGTGCATTTGGTAAACGCTAAACCGGGTAAGCGTTTGGTAAACGGCTCCTTAGTTCATCAAGATAGTATTATATGCAACAATTTATCTGCTAATGCTAACAGGGTAAGACTCTTGATCCTTGCTATTACTTTTACCAGGTAAGATTTTCTGTGTTTTCATGTTCATCCGACAAAGTAAATTGACCTGGTAAACACTTACTAAGTAAGCGTTCGGTGAACAACCATAAGTTCTTTTTATCAATTAGACTATACATTCAAAGTAAATGCCACACATCCCTAAGCCATTATGTACAAATGTGTTCACAATGAAATCATACATCCCGCCGCATTGTGCGGGCACACAACTAGTCATGTATAAAGTGTTGTAATCAAGAAATTTAAGACTTTGAGCATAAAGGAGTAGTACATCGTGTATTTAAGGTTGTTTTTAGAACTTTATCAAATGTACTTTATAAAGTAGTATAGACCTTATGTCGGGGACTTATATATATGGATAAAAGTCACCTCTCGAATTTTTATGTTCCGTTTATATTCAACAATCATATGAATATATATGACAGGATAAATTTTTTTTGAACTTGAATAAAAATAAGTTTTTTAAATATATAAAAATCTTGTTTGTCTTTATTTCATTGGTTGGATAAAATAAATTTGTTTTGGAATATCTATTGAAATAAAAATTCTTAAAATATTCATATTGAAGAATTTGTTTGAGATGCTCGAAATCAATTCAAGCCAAGAGATAATTATTACACATTTAAATAGATATAATGTTTTTTATAAATGTTATTTTGGTAAAACAAATCCATATTTGTATTTACTCGTCGTTAATCATACTAATTACGTTGATTTCATAAATCATTGTTCTTAATTACGTGTAATTTCAAGCATGGAATATCGAACGATAATATAATTAAAAAAAAATTAAACAATCAAACAGTGAAAAATTAATAAAGAAAGTAGGAACGTGTTTCAATCTAATGATATTTCCAATATGTATGTGAAAGAATCATGACGTCATAATACTATCAAAAATCACCTGTCTACCATGTGCACTATTTACACTTTGATGCAATATCTCATTACCAATTAAAACTTCAATTTCTTAATCTCATCTCACTGAGATCCAGCTGTTTCCAACCGACCAATCAGATGCCTCATCGGTCATCAGCTGCCGTAATCTATTCTCCGGCGAGATACATGCATCTTCTCCAATCCAAAAATCAAATACCGGCGAGCAAAATGGTGTCACCGGAAGCGGTTTCTCTGATTCCCAATCGGGAAAATCAAATGGGTTTCTTGGAGACGTTGATGGGATTTGATCCTGACCCTCGATGAATGGATGGTTTAGAAGCATCTCAGCCGTCCATCTTTGATTCGGGTCTTTCACGAAACACTTTCTGATGAAATCTTTTCCCGCTTCTGATAATTTCCCGGGAATGTCTGGAATTTCGGCGCCAACGCCAATTTTCATCAAAAGCGGTCCGATGTCGGAGCACGTCCACGCTGGCTTTCCGGTGAACATCTCCAACACCAAACATCCAAGTGCCCATATATCCGACGCCGCTTCTTGCTTCCCTCCGGTAACTGTCTCCGGCGCCATATACATTGGCGTACCCCGTAATTCGTACTTTGACTTTGAGTTTGACTCCTCCGCTGACTTCTTCGCTAACCCGAAATCGGCGATCTTAACGATGTCGTTTCCACCGTCGCAGAACAACAGAATATTCTGAAGCTTGATATCACAATGTACAAATCCATTCCGGTGAATAAAGTGAATACCTTGTAAGATCGAATTGGTGTACCGTCGGACATCAGATTCCGGCAACCTTAAATTCTCCGAGTTCTTCACTCTATCAGCCAAGGAGCCGCCGGAAGCATACTCCAATGTGACATTATACAGTTTTTGGCCGTTTTCTACTGTGAAACAGTCTCCGTAACACCTAAGAATCCCAGGGCAATCCTTGAGTTCATCCAAGATCATACGCTCTCTCATCAACGAAGCAGACTGAGACACAGCGCATGTTTTGACCGCCATTAATGACGGTAAAGATGAACTCTGGGTTGTGGGTTTTGCCAAACTTACAGTTGCAAAGCTTCCATGGCCGATTGCTTGACCTCTCACCCACTCCATGTGCTTTGTCTTTCTAAAAACCAGAAGTTGAATTGGGGAAGAACAGCAACCGGAATTACGGTATATATAGGATGCAGATTGGATTTTTATATGGAAAGTAAAGTAATTTTAAAATTGGTCACAAAGAGCGCGTGATTGTTGAGGATATTTATTAAAAACGTGGTTTATTTGGCGGTCACCAAATTTATTCTTCTTTTCCAAGTGTATTTGTTAAATAATATATAAAAATATACGCCATTTTAAATTAATTTTATAGTCTCGAAATTATTGATATGGTATGAATCTCGTAAGAGACTATTATAAAGGAAAAGATTTTGAAAGATTTATCGAATCGAATTTACAACTTAATTAACAGATTGTGATGGTATTAGTTGGTTGATTAATGCAAAAGCATGGTTCCAAACAAATAGAAAAATTAATTAAAATAGTTATTTTCAGCCATTAGTTTTACCGCTTAACCATATTATTTCAAGATTTACTAAATTAACTATAAGTCTGTAATACTTTAGGTTCGTAATTGCGGACCTAGCTAAAAAACAATTTTTTTAATACTTTTAGTCTTTGTCCGCAATATTCTAGGTTTGTAATTACAAACTTGGCTCTGAAGATTGAAAATTTACAATTTGTGCCTAGGTTTGTAATTGTGAATCTACTATATTGCGGACCTACCATGTGTCGAGCTAGGGTTGAAAATTTACAATTTCTATCTAGGTTCTTAATTGTTACTTTAATTAATTTTCCCAAACAAATATCGTATTTGTGGCATGAAAAAAATATTTTCCATATTTTAATATGTAGTTAGAACAAAGCTAATTTTCTTACGTATTTTTCGATTTCCTTTTTTACAGGAATATATTCAATAATTATACACGGTTATATTGCTTATAGTAAAAAACTAATTATCAAAGATAATGGAAGTTTGGCGCCAAATTTCAAATATTAACTTGAAACAAATATATGTAGAGAAGAATATGCAACCACCTCTATTTATACAAACCGTCATCATCTGTCGATTTCGTTGATGAAGAAAAAAAATATATAATTGTTTTATATAATACTTCTTTTGATGAAGTTGTTTCATATATAGTTATGAAATTTTAATGAAACTTTATCATTTTATATTATTTTTATTTACCTAACATAAATACATCAACAAATATAATTTCTATTTGTCTCACTTTTTTAATTAAATCAACATTTTATTTACACAATATAAATACGTCAATTATTTTAATTGTGTTTTATTTAAACATGTAATTTTGACTACTTACGAGACGGAAGTTTGGAAACATATCTTGACAAATTCTTTTGAAATACCTGATTAAATATTTTAGATCTTTTTAGGACACACTAATCCATAAATAAGCATGGGAATTGAACTCGATCCGTTGGGGAATTCAATCCACCCGTCCTAGTCGAGGACGGAGATTCCCCGTTAAATCGGGTCTCAGGGACGGTGGGATCCCCGTTTGGCTCAAACCAGGGATAGGGACGGGAACGGGTATTACCCGTCCCGTATCCATTGGCGGATTCACAGCAAAGGGGTAAGGGGCACAGGCCCCCAACAAACCCCAGGAGTAGTTTATTTGTATTTTTATTTTTGTTAACCTAAAACTATTAATAGGCTCGGAACAAATATAAGTTAGACTCAATTCTAATACTTGTCATCTTATTTAGAACTCTTACTTGAATGAGTTATTACTTGATCAATTAAACTCTAATTCCTCTAACTTCTAAGTGTCAACCCGTTAAAATTCATTTTATTTCTCTTGTTTTGTTTGCTATAATACTAATGAATAAGTTATTTTTATTCAATTAAAGTTGACCTTTAAGCCGAAAACCGAATAACCCAAAATCGTATTGATTTGAAAGAGTTATTCGGTTTTAGATTTTTTTTTACATCCTTAAAAGGTGCCCCCAATAATAAAAGTTTATGGATCCGCCATTTGCCCGTATCCGTATATATATATTAATTAAGAAATTATATTATATTTTATTTATTTGTATTAAATCGGTAAATGGTAATTTCTATTTCAACATATTTTGGATATTACTTAATATGTTTTGGTACATGTAATGTTAATTTTTTAGATTAAGTTTAATTTCATTTTGGTTTTCGATTTATTAATTATTATATGATGATATATATTCTTTGTATTAAATTTATTTCTTAGGTTTATTTGAAAAAAGTGAGATTAAAACATGTGTAACGTATCATACATTTGATTTAAAAAAATTACACAAACAGAAAAAAAATCTTGTTTCTCCGTTGGAGAAGGGGATGAGGATGTGATCAAATTCCCCAATGGGGATGGGGACAAAGATGGGGGATTAAGGACGGGGGCAAAAATGAGGGATTGGGGGCGGGACAAAGATGAAGGATTGAGGACGGGGACGATGATTGGGATATCTACCCCATTATCATACCTATCCATAAAACCAATCTTTTCGGTCTATAACAATCTGATTATTTTCAAGCAAACATTTTTTGCTGTTCAAAATAGTTTAAAAACAATCCTTGCATTTTTAAAATAAATATTGACTTAATTCAGAAAATATAAAAGACTTGAATTTTGTATAAAATTATTATTTGTAGAAACTTTTTAATTTTTAATTTATTTATAAGATTGATCTAATTTTAAATCGTATAATATCTTCTGTTATTAATATTCCTTATAAAGGCAAGCTTACGACGTCTTAGCTTGAATTTTATCCTTTGTATGATGCATCTAAACAAATAATAGAGCGACACATGTCTTGAGTCGATTTTATCATTTATTGAAAGTCACGACTTTATATGTAATTGAATTTCAAAGCATAAAATACTTTGAATTATTTATCGATCTTCAAAATATATAAGATTCTCAAAAATGTGTATTAGGGGTGCAAACGTTTATCAACAAACGTTATCATTTTACTTACTTTATCGGATAACATTTTTTCGATCATCAAAATGAATTGTTGATAAAGATCTTTTACCCGGTAATCGTCGATGACGTTTACGGGGTATGATTTCCTGTTGCTATATCTTTTATCATGTAATATTCTCATTTTTTGTCATGTTTATCCATTAAGATAAGCGACATCCGGTAAATGTTCATCTAAAAAGTATTTTGTAAATGATCCTTGATTTATTAACGTGAAACCATATACTTAGATCGACAATTACAAATCGATAGATATTGTTAAGAAAAGAGCAGAATCGATATCAAAGAATGAGAATGTTACATAACCTTTGTGATCATGTTTTGTGATGCAATGAATCTTTTGATTTTAAATATTGAGAAAGATAGGATAAGGAATAATAGCACACCCAACAATGCCGCCTTTTTTCCAAAATTATTGGACGCCCATTTACATAAAGGTCCATGGGCGGCTCTAGTAGATGCTGTATTTGATGATTGATAGGCCAAAAAGGATATAATAGAAGAATATCTGGTTGACGTTAAATACAATTATATAACCTATTGATTATATGCATCTCGACTAATCTCAGGAGCCTTGGAGAACAGTCAAGAAAATCTCGAATGATTTTGTAGAAATAGAACAGATGACCTTTGAAGAGAATCTCTGAACATCTAAATCTTACTATCGGTTGAGTTATCCCATGAAATTTGTTAATTGATAATTTTGTTGTTTATTTTACCGTTTGACATTTGTTTTTTTGGAATTAGTAATAGTTTGGATTTAGTATGTTGTCCAATAAATGGAGAAATATTTTATAATCAAGCTAATAATAATAAAAATCTTCTGACAGATCTGACTCTTTGTATGTTTATCCATAATTTCTCGTATCGTCAAATGCATGATTCGAATAAAAATGAATAATCGAGCCAACACATATATAAGATTAGCCACCAAAACAACATAGTTGATTGATCACGTCATATTTAGATATTCCTGCAATTCAATTATGGAAAACAATGAGTTGATCAAATTCATCTGCTTAACAATCATTATGAGATGATGTATGTATATAATTCTATGTTTTTTGTCGGGATCTCGATAATTGGTTCTTAAAAGATTGAAGATCGAAAAGTTAAAGTTGATGATGATGATGATGATGGAGTATATATGATGTCATGGGATAAGTAAGGAAAGCATTCATGGAAATTGAAGGTGCATGTAACATGGATAAGTACAACATCCATACGTACCCCCAATAACCCATATACAAAAAGCTTCCGAATTATGTAAGTTTTGATTATATATTAGAAGATCGAAATATCTTAGGATATGCGTATGAAATAAATATTATTTTATATTATAGATATTTTTCATATGAAAGACGTTTAACATTAAAAATATAACAAGTTAATGCATAATGTATGCTAGTAAAATATATTGACCATTTGCAGTTGCTGAATAATTTGATGTACAATGATTAAGAGTCTCTTATAATATAGTGTAAAATGAAATATAATTATTTAGTAATTGTCTACTATGGAATTAGAGCGCTGAATTGTTAATGAAAACCCAAGATACAAAATAATTCCGAGGGTTTAGAATCATTAGCCAGACAAATTTTTTTTTGTCAAACAAGATTCACCTATTAACGATTCAGATTTTGCTTCATAATGAAACTATTAAGAGGTAAACAAAAAACCTCTAATATTAATCATCTGTGTTATCATAAAAATAAAAAAAGTCGAGACAAAATATGAAGGAGCTATGAAAGCGGAAATGATTGGATTTAGGTCCTTTAGGAACATATGGAAGATTCACTTAATTTGAACATGTAAAAGCTATAAAAGTCTTTGTCGTTTTAAGTTGGCATTAATGAGGTGAATGTTATGGTCATAATCTCCAACTAAATTTCGGTACGAGTGATTAGACTGTTTTTCTTAATGCTAAAATAAATATCAACCATCAAAAAGGACATCACATATCTGTAAATGTATAACATTGCACTTTTTAACCGAGTAAACTCTTATTAATAGAGAGAGTAACAAAAAAAATTCATTTTATAGTTAAGGTTATGTTTGACAAACTAGCTGATAGATTATAAGCTAGCTCATAAATAAATCATGTTTAGCAAAAAATAACTGATAATAATGTAAAATAATTAAAAAGGAACTCTTGAAAAATTAATCAATTATAATATTTTA
>NC_037528.1:13505217-13520299 GCF_001531365.2 Cynara cardunculus var. scolymus | reverse complement strand
TATTAGTAGTGTTTAAATATTACTAATATTTAATTATAATTAATAGAAATAAATAATAATTAATATCAATGAGTGTTATGATTTTTTCAAAAGCGATAATAAGCTACCAAAACGCTATTTCAAGTAGCGTTTCAATAAGTCAGCTCATGTGCAACCAAACGTGCACCCAAAAATTGTCAAACAATGCCTAAAAGTAGAACCAGTACGTAAGCACACTTTTGAAAATACACATTTACTTTAAAATTATATAAAATAAAAATATGGATAATTATTTAGGATAGACGTTATTAACAACTCTCTTGAAGCCGCAAATATATTTTACGTACCGACCTTTTAATATGATAATCAACTAAATCAAAATAGTTGTTGTGGACTTGTTAACGGCATGCCTAAAAATAAAAGAAATCATATCATATTTAGGAAAAATACGATGTTTTGTCTTATTTTTATTTTGTATGATGTAATTTCAGATCTTTCATATTTTGATATTATATATATATATAGAGAGAGAGAGAGAAAGAGAGAGAGACTAGATATCCAAGTGTTCAAGATTTACATTTGAGAAAACAAAAGTTTTAAAAATACGTTGGGAAAATAGTAATTAAAACAAAGTATGTGATGTTTTAATATAATTTATTTATAATGAAAATCTTGATATGATATAATTAAATGAGAAAAAATATTTAGATTGCGATTGTAAAAAATAATGGCACGTGATGTAACGATAAACATAATAAAAATACAAATATAAACATTTATTAAACAAAACTATGTTTCAATTTCAACGATAAAGTCTTTAACTTTTTGTGAAATGAGCGTTGAATGATATGAAATATGAATAAAACATGAGTAAAATGGTTCCCACGTCTCATCACGAAAAGGGACACCCGGATCACGTTTCTTGCCCATTTAATTTACATACCACATTTTCCCACGTGTGGGCCACTATTTTATACAATCATCATTAATTTCATTTTTTATATATTATTTTTTATATTATATTATAAAATATTTGATAAAAACTTTTAAAAATCATTCTTTATGTATGAAGTATTGTTTATTAATACATATTACTTAAAATTTAAAATTGCAGGTAATTGTGTGTAAATACAACTTATTAAAGCTACACTTTTGAATTTGTATAACTAAATGCAGATAAACATAATCAAACACAAAATAAACATCTCATTTTAAATATATAAAAAATAAAATATAATTAAAAAAATCATTAAATTCTAACAGAATCATTATATTTATAAAAATTGATTTAACAAATTACTTCACTATTAAACTTAGATTAAATTATAATAAAATTTTGAATTAAAGAAATTGTATAAAAAACGAAAACTTTTAGATAGTTAATTTGATATTAATATCAATATGTTTCTCTCAAATTTTTATGATATCTTCAAATTTATTTTTATTCAAAAGTAAAAATATTATATTTCTCAAAACCATATAAACCATATTATATCAACACAGAAAAAAAAAACGAAACGCTAAAATAAAAATTTATCTCGTTGCATTGCACAAATACTCTTCTAGTATATTATAAAATATTTGACAAAAACTCTTAAAACCCATTTTTTATGCATGAATTTTTGTTTATTGATACATATTACTTAAAATTCAAGATTACAAGTAATCTTGCGTAAGTACAACTTATTAAAGCTCCATTTTTAAATTTATGTAACTAACTGCAGATAAACATAATTAAATACAAGACAAACATCCGTTTTAAATATAAAAAGTCTAAAATATAATTAAGATAATTATTGAGTTTTAACATAATGTTTAATTATTATCTTCATAAAAAAATATATTATTAAACCAAAAATAAATTACTTTGTTATTAAATCTAAATTAAATTATAACACAAAATTGAATTAAAGAAGTTACAAAAATAAAATAAGAACTATTAAATAGTTTATTTGATACTAATATCGATCTATTTTTTTTTCAAATTTTTATGTTATCTTTAAATTTATATTTCATTTATAAATAAAACATTACCGCTTTCTCAAAACCACATAAAATCGTATCATATCGATAGAGACAGATAATAAAAACTTAACATTAAAATCGAGATTTATCTCGCTGGATTATGCGAGTACCTTTCTAGTAATATTTTATATGTGGTTAATAGTTATATAGAGAACCGTTCAAATACAGCCTTTTCTAAATTATAGAACCGATTCAATTCACTTATCCACCATCTATTTTTTTTAATTTTCTTTTTTGCGTTTTTAATTAAGGTTAATTACAACCGATCAAATGATAACCGTTGATAATCAAATGGACGCTCCTGATTGGATCATAGAGGTTGTAGGAAAGTAAATGGTTATATAATAGTCCACCTCTGGTTATATATTCTCTTTATATTTTGTGAGATATCGATCCTTGACCCTTTGGAACTACATGTATAATGAAAGTTAGTTAATAACTGAATTTAGGGGGTGTTTGTGATTGCTTATAAAAGCTGCTTTCTAACTTATTTTAGTATGACACCGGTGATAAGTTGTTTTCTGGTGTTTGGATAAGAAAAAAAAATGTTTATCCCGGTGCCAAACTGATAATAAGTTGTTTTTGATAATTAATTTTTTCTGACTTATGAAAAATTGCTTATTACCAGTTTACAATTTAACCTTGTTTTATTTAACTCCGATTTGATACCATGTAAGTTAATAAACACTTTTACAAAAAAAGCATAAGTTGTTTTAGATAAGCACTCCCAAACACCCTGTTAATATTTATTAATATTCGTAATAGTTTATTTTTATCATTATTTTATGAATAATCAATATTTGTTTTTAATTAATAGTGATAAATAATAATTAAGATTAATCAATGTTATAATTGAAAAAAGTGACAATAAATTCATTAAAACTACTCCAATTAACTTACCAATAAGGTAACTTATGTCCATCCAAGCATGTACCCAACAAATAAGCTTTTTAATTAATTGTTCATGGTATAATTAGTAGCTGCATATTTTTTTAGGCTGTTTGCAGACTTCTATCATATATAAAAACCTTGCGATGTCCAAGAAATCAAGGTACATATTTATAGACACTAAATACGTAAGAAAAAACAATCAAATATCACGTTACAAAATTGCGTATTGACTCATGCATTCCACAAGATTTAACGTCATGTTAGACATAAGTCTTGAGTCATGGCGCACCATGACAACTGCTGTAATGAGCCTTTTAGAGCATTGGTTTCTATTTGTTATCGTTATTAGATTTGATTATTATAGGTTCTTTTTATTGAGAAACGTGTTTTATGAAACCAAATGGCCTTTGGCCTCCTAGGAAGTCGAGAGGTTCAAAACTCACCAAAAGTGAGGAAGGTGTGTGAGTTTATTTGTTTTATTTGCGGTATATAAATATCATATACTTCAAAATATGAAACATCCATTGATCTATGTGTTAAGTCATCTTTTTAATACGAAGCAACATTTTTTCAGGTTAATGTTCTATGTTGTTTTTCATTAGAATAAAATGGACTTGATTTTCAAAAATAAATTCCTATATGGATAATGAGAGGAATTAATCTGCTTCATTTTACTATTAATCTATCCTTTTTAAATATTTTGGTACTCAATAATTTTATACCACAACAACTATGGTTTTTGAGTATTGTCATCATATTTTTATTCAAACATAAATTATGCATTTTATTTTTTAATTACAAGTTTTGAAAATTAAAAACTACAAATTAATGCATAAGTTGATAACAACAAATACTTTGCATCAAAAACACTATTTCAAAATATTTGATTAATGGAACCTTTTAACTCTGAATTTATAAATCATTTAATCACAACAAACTATAAAATTAACATAAAAAGAATGAAGAATAAAACAAAATTTAAAACAATATTACGATTTTAGGTCATCTCATCAACTTTATAATCAAAATGATTTATACAACATCACACAAGATATGTTACAAAAAAGTTATTTGATAGCTGTTGAATGGTTTGATTTAAAATGATTAAGTGATCAGAACGATTAAGAGTATAGCGTAAAATGAAATATAAATGTTTGGTAATTATTCAGAATTAAAGTAGGTTGCTGAATGGTTAAGGAATGCCCAAGATACAAAATCATTTAGAAGGTTTTAAAATCATTAAAAAACAGATTATTTTTTTGCCAAACAAGATTTATTTTTTAATAATTTAAAAACTGCATTTTAATTAAACTATTAAAAAGATAAACGAAAAACTCTAATACAGAAATCAACAAAAAGTAGGAGGCGGGTCGTGAAGCGTGTTCGCTTAAGATTTAAGAATGAGGTGGACCCACTAGCCAATCATATACTCCATGACGAGGATGTGGATATCGCACCCAACATGTGTAAATTTTTAATTACTAAATAAGATTTTCTGGTTGTTGCACGATATATATAGCACGTGCTTCATCATCCTCAACGATTTTAACAGCCCCAAAAGAATTTTATATTTTCTGTTAATATTTTTATTAAAAAATTATTACAATGACGAGACTTTTGAATTTCAGGTTCTCGATTTCTAATTTTTCCAACCACCAAAACGTTTATACGGTTCTAATAATAAAAATATCACATCGATTTATAAATTAATTAGATATGAATTATAATATACGATTTAAATAATAAAAAATTCAATATTTTAAAATAAGATGTTCAAATAAAAACATTCATGTCCAAACTGATAAATTATTAAAAAAGTGTTTGATTTTTATTTATATTTAACATTTTATCGTTTTTTATATCTTTATGTTAACGTACCTCATCACGTTTTAAATTTAAACAATTCATTATTAAAATCAAGTTTATGAATTTACTTTTATTGATGACAACATCCAATATCTAGCTTTAATATATATTTTTCCAAGTAGCAACAGATTTGACTTGGTCTGTTTTCATGCAGACAATTTTATACCAACTCTATAATTATAGTCGATTGGTAGTATCTTATCTAAATAATGGAGCCACTTTGAAGCTAGAAGGTGCATTTGCTCCCCCTCAAACTTTAACAAATAGATTTTGATATATTGCTTTCTTAGAACTTTATTTTATTCGTATCAAACTCTTTTTTAAATTTTCTAAATATTATGGTATAACAATATCTTATTTTATTGAATACAAAAAAAACCAGTCCTGACAATTACAATCTATCTCTTGTATAAGTTGTAGGGAATGAAAACAAGTCTCTTTACTTTTAAGTAAATCTTTTGAGTATACCTCTATATCATTCAAGTTGATGTGTTCGAGATGACTTATCTGTAAGTCCATCAAACTTTAACATTTTAACAACGATCAACTTGTCAAAAGAGATGTCATTTTTATCAATATAACCTTGAATGAGTGGTTGGAAAAATTAGTTATTAATTAACAAATTCGTACCATCAAAATCGGCTTTTTATCTTAACGTTACCCTACACCCAAATAAGGTTGTCAACCTATCATTGTTTGAGATCCTTTCATTTTAAAAAGACTAAAAACGAGAAAACAAATTTTGACAACAACTTATAAAAAATGAGAGTCATGGTAAGATTAAAGACTATTAGAGATTAAAGTCATGCTTTGGCTATTTATAGTAAAACATAAATCCACAAGTTGTCCAATAATACAAATTTCCAACAAGTAGGAAAAAAAGACTGGTGTCTAAGCTTCACAATCTCAGCTCAATCTTCTCAAAGTTGACCCCAAAAAGTGAGCACTTTGGTGCAACATTCATGAGTACTCCTAAACACATCATCTTCCAAAACCTTTATTTTCAAACAAAAGTTATCATGATATATTGTTTCAACTTCCATGTTCCATAAACAATAAATGTATAAAACAATAGCAAAATAGACTCAAATCATCAGTTTAAGGATGTAAAACATAAGTGAAAATTGGGGGAATTATGTTATTTTATCATACAAATTTTACTTATCAGCTATTCTTCCAAGTTTTAAACTAGATGAATATACAAATTTTGGAAGGAACGAGCTTACTCCAAACAGTGACTCCACAAATCGTACTATAAGAATCGCTGAATCGGTACTGAACATCACCCCTGTAATTGTACATACTCCCATAGCAATAATATATTTTGGTTCAGACATTTGCTCTGCACAATACCTGTCAAAGGAATATAAGATGCAGAGTCAACCAAATCCTTAATGTACTTGATGGCAAAATCCCGATTATACCATCAATCTGATAAAAAAAAGGGTCAACACTCCTAATGAGATCCTCCAACTCATGCCACTCTCCTAAAGCCCAACCTCAAGGAACACAACACCAACCCTCACACCACCTCCAAATCCCATTATTCCAAATTAAAGATACGACTATTAACCATGACTTTTTTTATAACTTTCAAGACTAAATAACCTTGGTAACTTATTGCAAAGACGAAAATAAGCTAACCATCTATCTTTCCAGAAAAAACGTCGAAAATCCATTACCCACTTTTTTCTCCGAAGGAGGAACTAAAGGGGATGTCAATATCAAACGAAATATCGTCTATTTTGGGAAGACTAGACAAATAATCAAATTCCAAAAACTAATAAATATTAAATTAAATTATTAATTACCAATAAAAAATAAAATAATGCCCGTTTAATAAATTAGGTGCCACAATTGAAGTAAAAAATGTTCCATCAAAAAGTGTTTGATTGATGAATAAACATTAAAAAATTGTAAATTTTCTTGGTTGAACGTGTTCAAATTAGCTTATGTGTACCGACTAATTTCCTGATCCATTATAAATGGTCTGAAAGTATCTTAAGTAAATACATATTATCACAAAAAATTTGACGATATCAAGATCGAAATCATGTAAATGAGATTTATACAATTAGTTCGTTACAACAAGTGGTTACAATCATGGTGCAAGCTACCACTGTTTTGTTTGTAAATGGAAAAAATAAAATATGATATATTTATTTGAGACACATGATTCATAACCGTAGCTAATATTATTATCTATAAACAATTTGGGTATGGTGTGCATTAATTAAAGAAAAAAGTATACCACAAAAGTGAATAAATGAATATGCGATGGTGATTGTTTTTAATGGTTTTTTTTTCTTTTAATATGTTTTATTTTTAATTTTCGAATTAAATATTATATCTGTATTTGTTTTCTTTTTCTCCAACTCATGAGATATTGAGATAAGATATGTGGAATTGAACGGAATAATATAAATACATGAGCTGTTTGTTTATTTTTTAATAGTTTTATTAAGAGATAATATTTGAATTATTAAAAGATAAATTTTGTTTAGTAAAAAAAAATACGTTTCTTAATAGTTTCAAAACCCTCTAAATGATTTTATATTTTGGGTCTCCCTTGACTATTCAATACCCTAATTTTATTCTGAAGAAATTTACAAACAATTATATTTCATTTTACACTATATCATAAGAGTCTCTTTATCATTATAATCACTTAATTAATCATGATACCAAACAATTTATCAACCGTCAAACAACCCTCTTAATTGTACATAATTTCAGTCAGGTCAAAGTAGTATAAGATGGAAAAATCTTAAACTTATTAGATTCTCCCTTAAATATTATTTTAAGGTTTTTAATTATATAATAATAATAATCGAAAGCAAGTATTTATTTATTATTATTTCGATTATTATTAAAAAACATCAATTTATGTAATCCATCAACAGTTTTATTTAATCAAATTGATTTGATATGTTCCATTTATGTTAAGATTTAAGTCTTTTGCTACGAATAAGTGTAGAATGTTCAGTTAGACGTAATGATTCTAGTAAAATATGTATAATATTATACGTATTGTAATTATTTTATAATTAAAATAATAGAGAAAAAAATTTATACAAGACATATTTAAGAAATTACTAAATTATTTATGTCATTTATACAAATTTTCGTTTCATTATAATGTTTCAAGCTTTTAGTATGTAACGGATATGGAGATCATTGATTATGGATTTTAAAGACCGTTAAAAAATATTATATTTAATTAAATTATTTACTTTGTCATTTACAAAAAATATGGTTTGAAGACTCTTAGGGGCCGTTTATCTAAATGCTTATCCAGTAAGTGCTTAACGTTAGAAGTCAACACTATAATTTATTTTATTGGGTAAGATTGTAGTACATCAAAACGTAACATATACAATGATTTATTTGGTAAGCCCTTACCCGGGTAAGAGTCGTCACCCTCACTTACTGGGTAAGACTCTTCATCGATATCATTGCTCTTACCGGGTAAGATTCTTGGCCCTTGTCATGTTCATCCGGTGAGGAAAATTACCCGATAAGTACTTACCGGGTAAGCGTTTAATAAATAACCCCTTAGTGTAACAACCACAAACTCAAAATAGACATTTTATAACCTTTGCCAAAACGACAAGTATTGATGCTAAAATAAGTCTACAAAGTCAACTTGATCCCGGGAGGTCCAACGGAAATAAAGTAACATTGCTGAGATTTATTACAAGAAACTAGAAATAGATTCGAGACGACTATCTAACTAGAAGAAAGCGTCCTCGCTTCAAGTTTCTAACTCACACCTTTCTCCTTCCGTTGCTACAGCTCTCAACATGGCATTTCTTTCTGAAAATGTTTTTAAGTATTATAAAAATAAGGGTTAGATTTAGACCAACGGCTTAATGAATTCCCTCTCATACCAAAGTTTCATACTGTGACAATTTTATGGAACATAAATGAGAGCAATAAATACACGCACGTTGAAATTATAAAACACCCACACCTGTTGCAACAATTGAACAATTTAGGGTCACACACAAACATACACCTGTGACCAATCAATCGGACTCACACCTACCCTTAATATGAACAACATAAAACAAATTCATGTGCTACATTTGGGTACACACCTCCCGTATAGTAAGCATTCACACACTCACACTTGCATAAAGGCAACGTGCTTTAATACTCACTTGTCAATGAATAAAATTTCCCAGCATAACTGATAAGATATTAAACACTTTCCATATGAATAAACACCTATGTTAGTAGAAAAATGGTAACGGAAAATCACCAGAAGTTCAAGTCCAAGTCCAAATGCACAACGTTAAGCTCACAACAACCGAACACTTGAATTAGGTCATCCAAACGATGAGTTAATTCCTCAATTATAACCCCAAATGAATCACTTGCAGTCCCCAAAGGTGACAACCCCAAATCACCGCCTAAACAAAATTCTGAAAACGTGACACAGTGCCAGGTCGCGGGAATACCCAGAGGCTCACTTTATCCCTACATAGGACCTGCTTGAGCTCTACAACTCCAAATCTCACATCCCAACCAAAAACTACTTCCATATACAAGATTACTCAACCATAAAATCATTCCTCACTAGTAATAATAATCCATCTATTAGTCAAATCCATGAATTAGGGAGTTTCTAGAAACTCAAAGGAAAAATATGGTGTTCTTATCAAAGATTTAGCCCTAGCTTCTTGACCTTCTACAATCATTCTCTTTGCTCCTTCTCCACCTCTCTCTCTCTCGATCTCATGATCTCACCACAACACAAACACATAATACACACACAAAAAATGGGTTGGAAAGAAATGAAGACTCACCCCTATTAACCTCAAATTCACTCCTAGCCCCTGCAATTAAGATCATGATGCAATTTTACCCTCCACTTTCATTTATTTAAACTAATGATTAGATTTGAATTTCACTCTTAAAGAAATCTGATTTACGATCTTACTCAACTGATGATTAGATTTGAATTTATGGATATCTTTTTCAAAGGTTATCAGTTTAAGTTCAACAAATGTAAATTTTTTTGAATGTTTTCTAAAACCTGTATGATTGATCGAGATACACATAAACTAGCCTCAATAAATTTTTTAAAAAAAGTAGGATTTTGCTTTTTAATGCAGAAACCAAGATTTCCAGTACAATAAAAGCATATGGCGCATAAGGGGTCAACATGGCACCACAAACAGAGACAGGTGGTCACGTTAACGTTACCTACACTACACACATGCAAAACCACGTGGATTAATATAATTTTATCCAAAGTTTTAATTATTACATAAATTCGTAAACAATTATATTCTTCTAAATTACCTTGCATTTCCTAACTGTTTGAACTTTGCTTTGATAATAAAACTTGCATGGGATGGAACCTTAAACATCTTCCTTAGTTATCTTAGAAGAAAAAAATCTTCAATTTTTTAGATCTAACAACTGTGTTAAACTAGAGAAAAGGAGAATTATAATGTGGAATTCTTCAAATTTAGAATTTTTTTTAAAACTCTATAAAATAGATAGATAATATTTTAATTTTTTCCCAGTAATATGACGTAATGAAATTAAATGTACATGAGAAAGAAATAACATTTTATTAATATAGGCGTTGTTTGAATTGTTAAAATAAAGTAGTTGTTAGAGCGAGATGTATTTTTTTTTTATTTTATAGATTTTGATTTATTATACTCTATTATAAAAAGATTACTAGAAATGTATCCGCGCAATGCAGCGAGATACATCTCGATTTTAATGTTTCGTTTTTTTTTTGTCTTAGTCGATATTATAATGTGTTTTTATATGGTTTTGAGAAAGCCATACTGTTTTCATTTTTGAATAAAATATAGAAATGAAAATATTATAAAAAATAAAAAAATATTAATATTAGTATCAAATTAACTATTTAAAATTTCTCGGTTTTTTTGTGTATTTCTATAATTCATTTTTTTTTGGTTTAATAATATATTTTTTTATTTTAATAATATATTTTTTTATAAAAAATAATTCAATATTTTATTAAAACTCAATAATTATCATAATTATATTTTAGTTTTTTTTTATTTAAAATGAAATGTGTATCCTCTATTTGATTATGTTTATCTGAAGTTAGTTACACAAATTCAGACATGAAGCTTTAATAAGTTGTATTTACGCATAGTTTACTTATAATCTTGAATTTTAAGTAATATGTATTAATAAACAGTACTTCATACATAAGAAATAGTTTTATAATATAGTATAGATAAAGTAAGCATAGGAAACGCTCTTATCCACATCCAAGCTGAATGATAATAGAACTCAATTAATAAAGTGAAACACTTTTAGGCTTTAAAATGAATGCGAAATTGATATGGGTTTGGGTCAAGTGTCTTCCTGTTGGGCCATGACTATATACAAAATGTCAAATATGGACCTTCAGATTTGGCTCTCCAAATTCAAATGAAACAATTCTTGTAAGATTTGAATAGAGTATTATATATTTATGCATATAATTTAGAGATGGCCAAATGGGTCCGACTGATCTAGAACAGGACCAACTTAAGAGTGGCCCAGGATCAGTTTGGGACCGCCGATTAGGGATCGGTTATGGTTTTCATCCAAAAACAAGGCCCGGTCCTAGACCGACCCAATTTTTTTAAAACCCAAACTGAGTCACTTTAGAATCTAATATCTCTCCGATAAAACAACGTTCGAGTTGCATGTGTTAAGCATATAGCTAGCGTTCCTTCTGAGCCAGAATCAAACTCTTCTTTTGACTATGATTTCGCCCCGCAGTGGTAGAACCTGGTGAACCGGGCATAAGTATTTTCATATGTATTTCTAGTTTTCTAGGTGTATTTGATTGAAAATAAAATTACAAATTCACAAAACATATTTTTTAAATGTATTTGATTGAAACTAATTATAAATTATAATAAAAGTTATTTTAAGTGCATTTGATTGAAAACCAATTATAAAACTACAATAAAACGTATATATGTTATATATATACATAGTTTCTAGAAAGAAAAAGGGTTTAGACTTTTAGGTATTTTCCATCACGATTCATCACCAAAATAAGTTTAATTCGATGGAGTCGAGTGATATTTGAATAGATCTTTGTATGTCCTAGGTGGACGTCGACATACCAACGAGTTTCTAGTAAAAAACATTGTTTCTGTGCATACATCAATCTATCTCATTTTATAAGGATTAGAAGGTACTCGCGCAATTCAGCAAGATACATTTTGATTTTAATATTTCATTTTATTTTTTTATCTCATTCAATGTTATAGTATAGTCTTATATTATTTTGAAAAAACGATGACGTCTTTATTTTTGAATAAAATATAAATTTAAAAATATCATAAAAATTTGACAAAAATATATCAATAACAAATTAACTATTTAAAATTTCTATTTTTTGTGTAATTTTTTAATTCAATTTTTTTATTATAATTTAATTTAGGTTCAACAACGAAGTATTTTATATTTGGTCTAATAATATAATTTTTTTACAAAGATAATAATTAATTATTTTGTTAGAACTCGATAATTATTGTAATTATATTTTAGATTATTTATATTTTAGAATGAAATATTTATTATCTATTTGATCATGTTTATCCGCAGTTAGTTACACGAATTCAAACATCGAGTTTTAATAAGTTGTACTTATTCATAATTTACTTGTAATATTGAATTTTAAGTAATATGCATCAATATACAATAATTCATACATAAAAAATAATTTTTAAGAATTTTTGTCAAATACTTTATAATATAGTATAGATAAAAAAAATATACGTGCGCGGTTAACCATTGGATAATATTAATCACAAAATTTTTGTTATGAAAATTTAAAGTAAATTTCAATGTTAATAAAAAGTAAATTTAAAAAGTCACGCCCAGTGGGACTCGAACCCACAATCGCCTGATTAGAAGTCAGACGCCTTATCCATTAGGCCATGGGCGCTTCTTGTTGTTGAATTATACCAAACTGTATTAATACTTTAACTAATCCAGCTGACACCTTCATTGATGACGTAGTCATATCTTCATACGATGAACTGAAATTTTCAAACAGCCTTTACAAACCCCAGATACTATAATTTCCACTATTTATTTGTATATCCTGATGATGTCAATACCGTAAGCACAACTGCACAAGATGCTTTATGCGCATGCAAAACTGATCATGACCGCAAGGTGTTTGATAGATTGCCACACTGAATCTGCTTGCATCATCCCCCACTCATTCGTGTAACCTTTTCACTTTATTTTTACATTTCAAACATCTGGTACCCTAAAGCTATAATTTCTCTTCGAAATAATTAAGCAGTTGGTTGGAAAATGATGAAGTCAGTACTGTTTGGTTTGCAGTTTCTGAGAAAACAAGTTGTAAGCACTGCAATTTTCTATTTTTACATGGCGGTGTTTCATTTTATTTATTTATTTTCTTGCATTTGAATGGAGATTTTGGATTCAAGTTCATTGAATAATGTGATTGAAGATGATGACAGATGGTAGTTGACTAAATAATATGCCTTGGAACTTCCATGCTTGATGATGAAGATGGAAGACACTGATTCCAATTCTTATTCATGACACTTCTATAAAGAAACTTGAATTCACCAATGAAATAGTTAAAAAAAAACTTTCTTACCATCTCATTCACATGAGGGGTAAAACAAGAAGAAAGGGTTTTTGTTAAACCATGTGAAGATGTCAGTGTGTTTATATGTGGATTGATTGTTTCCATTCAGAACTCATGGCAGTGTGTGTGTATTCTCAGGCAACCATGCATGTGCTTTTCTAAAGAGACTTTTATCATTGTATTTACTACATCTTCTGCTTTAGTTTACCCTTTGGTCTTATGATCAACCTAGCCATTATTAATTGTGATTAATTAGCAATCAATAACTGCAACCCAAGAAGTGTGCCAATGGCTTGGGGTTGATGCACCAATGTCCCTTGTTTCTGGTACATGGCTTGGGGTTGGTTGGGTGTCTTATAAGTATATACTTAATAGTACTTCCTTGGACCCTTTGGGTCACTAAAGCCCTTATCACTATTCTTCTTTGGGCATGTGTGAAAAATTAATGATCTTAAAATAGTTGATCTTGTGATGTAAACTAGCCTTGTTACTTTTTAATTAAAGTTCACTGACACCATACACAAAAGGGTATTTTCTTTGTGGATTAGATGGATCTCTTATTTCCATTTTGTGGGTCACAACTAAAAGCCAACACAGGCATTTATTGACCAATGATATAACTTATCATCCATTAATGTCACCTGTTAACTTCACCAATCCATGATTTTGAACACCTAATGCAGCTTCAGATTTCATCCATGTACCAAAAACTTTATGAAGATAGATACAGTTTATTCCTGTATCCAACAAATTACAAGGGGGATCCAAGCAATTTGTGTTGGTGGGGTTATAGCTTGAAATTGTAGAGAGTTGGATTGTAGGATAGTAACTTTTGAAGTGATTTTTGGTGTTGGATTGAATTGTTTTGCAGAGAGATATGGCAGAGTGAAAAGGGTGAGAGAGAAATGAGAAAAAAAGGGCAGACAATCTGAAAAAGATGGCAAGTCTAGTGGTGGAAGAGGGTTTGTCCAAAGGGAGTAAGCAAATTAGGTCTCTCTTATTCACAAGGAAGAACACCCATGAAAGGAAAAATCTTGAAAGCAAAAGCCTGTGTAATCAAAGAAAATGAAAGATTGGACCACTTCTTTATAGCCTGTAGCTATTACTACACAAAAAGATTACAATGCATTGCAATATATCTACTTTGCTGTTTCTTAGAAAAGGTATGAACTCAAGATTTGTGGTTTTATTCGGTTTGTATCTACTTTTTTAAATCGGAAAACTTTTAAATTGTTTTATCACTCCGTCCTTTTTTTTTCATTTTTCTCCCCGCTTCATCTTCGTTTTAATTAGTCATTCATAGCTACCACCCTCACCCTCACCCTATATATCAACTAATTCACTTTTCTTCTTCTATCTTATTTATCTCCGTTAATTTGTTTTGCTTTGTATATATATATATATATATATATATATATATTCTAACTCGTGTATCTTTTGGAGACGATGGTTCTTGATTCATGTTCTTGGCTTTGTTGAGGACGTTACAAATGTTTTTCAAGCAATATATTATATGTTTAAAAGCCCGTTATTTAAAATTTAGTGTAAAATTCTTTTTAATTAACTAAACGATGAATATATATATAATATACTAGAAGCGTACTCGCGCAATGCAGCGAGATACATCATGATTTTAATATTTCATTTTATTCTTTATCTCAGTCGATGTTATAATATGGCTTTATGTGATTTTGA
>NC_037528.1:13502015-13503745 GCF_001531365.2 Cynara cardunculus var. scolymus | reverse complement strand
CTAATTTATTTTAGATTTTTTATATTTAAAATGAGATGTTTATCCTGTATTTGATTGTGTTTATCTGCAGTTAGTTACACGAATTCATATATGGGATGAAATCGGRTAGAGATGAACGGGTTTAAGAGTTTAAGAGTTTTAAGAGTTTTTAAGAGTTTTAGCCAAATGCTTTATAATATAGTATAGATATATAAAGAGAAATTAGAAGAAAATAGAGCCACGTGCTATTAGATATAGCATGAGAAGGAAAGGAAAAAGGTTGAATTAATTGGTGATAGAAAGTAGTTTTAGATAGTGAAGAAGTGGATGGTACAAAAGAATGTGAAAGTTGAGGGTTGATTGTATAGGTTAGGGTTGGGGGGTGCAGCCATCATGCATTAATTCATTCATTTAAGCACTTACAATTCAATATTATATATCATTGAATTGAATTGAATGTTGAGTTATCATGGTTTGAGTGGGACAAATAGAAATTGGAAACCTAATAAGTCAAACCTGCACAACCTACCACTTCTTCCTTTTTAATGTCTTCCCTTTTTTCTTCATTTAATTAACTCATCATTTCTTTTAAAATATGTATTTTATATACATGAATATTTAATGATGACTTAAAACCATCATTATATTCATTAAATCATTTTAACAGTACATCGTGCATATATAGGACATTTCAGGATCAAACGGACAATGCAACGACCTAAGTGCACACGATAAGAGTCCAACAATGAAGCCTCGTGAAGAAGATTTTAGTGCAATAAACCCACATGAACAAGACGATCCATCCATAGTAGTAATATATATTCCTATATGGATATTTCAAAAATTATATATCTATACTATATTATAAAACATTTGGCTAAAACTCTTAAAATCTCTTAAAACTCTTAAAAGTTCTTAAATCCGTTCATCACTATCCGATTTCATCCCATATCTGAATTCGTATAACTAACTGCAGATAAACACAATAAAAAAAAGATAAACATCTCACTTTAAATATAAAAAATCTAAAATATAATTAGTATAATCATTAAATTTTAACATAATACTTAATTATTATCTTTATAAAATTTATAATATTAAACCAAAATATATTATTTTATTATTAAACTTAAATTAAATTATATATAAAAAAATATTTTCTATATTATAAATCATTTCACAAAAACTCTTAAAAACCACTTTTTATGCGTAAAATACTGTTTATTAATACATATTACTTAAAACTCAAGATTACAAGTAAATTGTGCATATGTACAACTTATTAAAGCTTCATATCTGAATTCGTATAACTAACTGCAGATAAACACAATCAAATACATGATAAACATTTCATTTTAAATATAAAAAATCTAAAATATAATTAGGATAATCATTGAGTTTTAACAGAATACTTAATTATTATCTTTATAAAATGTTATATTATTAAACCAAAAATAAATTATTTCATTATTAAACTTAAATTAAATTAAAAAAAATAATCTATACTATATTATAAAGCATTTGACAAAAACTATTAAAAACTACTTTTTATGCGTAAAGTACTGTTTATTAATACATATTACTTAAAACTCAAGATTACAAGTAGATTGTTAATAAGTACAACTTATTAAAGCTCCATATCTGAATTCGTATAACTAATTGCAGATAAACATAATCAAATACAAGATAAACATATTATTTTAAATATAAAAAATCTAAAATATAATTAGGATAATCATTGAGTTCTAACA
>NC_037528.1:13499713-13500752 GCF_001531365.2 Cynara cardunculus var. scolymus | reverse complement strand
AATGATGATGTATCTCGTTGCATTGCACGGGTACGCTTCTAGTATATATATATATATATATATATATATATATATATATATATGAGGTTTTTGGTATCTGTAAGGAGATAATTAAATTTAAGACTGTAAAGTTAATTTAGGAATAAAAGCTAAACATAATTAAGTAGTAAGGATTCATTTGTGCACTTAATTAAATATAAATATTCTTAATTTCAAACAATGTAATATCCCCTCTCATCAATTGAATTGAAATATTAGTTGTGGTATAAATGCATAAAGGGGTTGACCGTCAATGCCACCCACGGTATATATCATCAAACCTCATGTAATTAATATGAGTTATCACCTCCAAATTTATACATCAAATATACATAGTTTTAACTACAAATAAATCTTAACCGTTTATTTAATTTAATGAATATATATATATGTATTATATTATAAAACATTTGACAAAAACTCTTAAAAACTATTTTTTTATGCACAAAGTACTGTTTATTGATGCATATTACTTAAAATTCAAGATTACAAGTAAATTATGCATAAGTACAACTTATTAAAGGTTTATGTTTAGATTCGTGTAACTAACTACAGATAAACATAATCAAATACAAAATAAACAATTCATTTTTAAATATAAAAATATCTAATCTATATATATATTATATTATAAAGCATTTGACAAAAAATTCTTAAAAACCATTTTTTACAAAACTCTTAAAAACCATTTTTTATGCACAAAATAATGTTTATTGATGCATATTACTTAAAATTCAAGATTATAAGTAAATTGTGTATAAGTACAACTTATTAAAGCTTCATGTGTAAATTCGTGTAACTAACTACAGATAAACATAATCAAATACATGATAAACATCTCATTTTTAAATATAAAATATCTAATCTGTATCTATACTATATTATAAAGCATTTGACAAAAAACTCTTAAAAATTATTTTTTATGCACGAAGTACTGTTTATAGCATATTACATAAAATTTAATATTACAAATAAATTGTGAATAAGTACAACTTATTAA
>NC_037528.1:13497853-13499290 GCF_001531365.2 Cynara cardunculus var. scolymus | reverse complement strand
ATTTTAAATATAAAAAATCTAAAATATAATTAAGATAATCATTAAGTTCTAACAGAATACTTAGTTATTATCTTTATAAAAAATTATATTATTAAACCTAAATTAAATTATAATTAAAAAAATTGAATTAAGAAATTTACACCAAAACACAATAACTTTTAAAAAGATTAATTTGATACTGATATTAATATATTTTTTTTTGAAAATTTTATGATAATTTCAAATTTATATTTTATTCAAAAATAAAAACATTATCGATTTCTCAAATCTACATAAAACCGTATTATATCGATATGAAAAAGAATAAAACGAAACACTGAAATCACGATGTGTCTCGATGCATTGCACGAGTACCCTTCTAGTATTTTTATAAATATCTCGTTAACTTTAGTTGATAAATAAACCATTATCATTTTCATAAATATGTCAATTGATTTGTTTCTATAGTTTGTATTAATGACATAGTTTGTATTTGAATTATTCTCTCTCATCCAGATATTCATTGAATCAAATTTTCAATAAACTAAATGAACGGTTGAGATTAATTTGTATCAATAATTGAGTTTGTAAATGAAACCACATCTCTCTCTCTCAATATATATATATATATATATATATACACACACACACGCACACAGACACAGACACATATAAACATACCATCGACACAAATCATACAAATAAATCTCAACCGTTCATCTAGCCTACTGAAATTCATGTGAATATTTCGATTGATTCCTACTATAAAACGTTGATCATAATAAATGAACTATGATCATCTTTTATAAATAACCAAATCATAATAAATAAACTCTCATCATTTCTATAAATATCTTAATTAATTAATTTATATAATTTATACTAATAATTGGGTTTGTAAAAGATCTCTTCTTTGTTTTTGTTTCCCTCTCTCTATGTGTGTGTGCACTTAATGAAATGAGAATCTTATAATTTGTTAGATTCATGTGATTCAACGAGAGTCACATTTTAGATAATTGTATTATTTATTAAATAAATATAAAAGATAATCTAGTCAACTCATAAACTCATTTAATTAGTATTTTTCTCGTAAATAGAAAACACATAATTTTCATAAATAGAAAATCCATAAATCATCAAATAAAATATCAATTTATTGTTCATAATATCTATATTATTTTATAAAGCATTTGGCTAAACTCTTAAAAACTCTTAAACTCGTTCATTTCTAAACGATTTCATCTCTATCCGATTTCATCTCATATCTGAATTCGTGTAACTAACTGCAGATAAACACAATCAAATACAAGATAAACAATATAATTTTCTTATAAAGATAATAATTAATTATTTTGTTAGAACTCGATAATTATCCTAATTATATTTTAGATTTTTTATATTTTAAAATAAGATGTTTATCCTCTATTTGATTATATTTATCCGCAATTAGTTATACGA
>NC_037528.1:13454500-13495708 GCF_001531365.2 Cynara cardunculus var. scolymus | reverse complement strand
TAATTATTATCTTTATAAAAAAATATTATTAAACCTAAATTAAGTTACTTCGTTACGTTAAATTAAACTATAATAAAAAATTTGAATTAAAAAAAATACACAAACAAAAACTTTTAAATAGTTAATTTAATACTAATATTGATATATTTTTTGCAAATTTTATATGATATTTTTAAATTTGTATTTTATTTAAAAATAAAAACATTATCGCTTTCTCAAAACACATAAAATCGTATTATTCGACATAGATAAAAAATAAAACGAAACATTGAAATCAAAATATGTCTCGATGCATTGTACAAGTACCCTTATAGTATATTTAAATGCTTACACAATGCTTTTAGGGATCTTTAGTTTTTTTTTTTTTTTGGTTTTTTGTTCTTGTTGGTGTTCTCACAATGTGTAAAAAAAATATATAATCACAATATTTAATTGAAACAATATATTTGATTGTGATTCACATGGTGGTACTATAAAATTTGTGTTTTGGGTTTATCAGAGAAGTTTGACACGTGTTCAAACTTAATTATTGATTTTCTCTACAATGTTTATCTAAATATTATTAAACGTTCTAGGGATCTGTAGTTTTTTTGGTGGTTTTGTGTTCACATTGTGATCACAATGAAATACTTCTTGATAATTGTTAGGTTATCTGGTGTTCACAATTTGTTAGGTTAATGTTGGTAATGAAAGGAGAGAGGAGAGAAAAAAATTGTAAAAATACCATAATGATCTTTATTTAAATTATCAAAATTACTAATTTCTTAATTTAACTTTTAATTTAATATAATTTGTGGTTTACAATGGATATAAAAATATCGCAAATTGCATGGTTCTCAAAAGAAGACCTTATATATAGGGGTGGTTTCAAATACAAATCATGTAATTATTGCAAACTAAAATCAATATTTATTATATTAGGAAACAATTAAGATATTTAATGATCAATTATCATGATTCATTAATTATGATTGAGATATATATGAAAAATTAGATCAGGAAACAAAAAGAAATCATATATTTCTAGACTAGATAAACGACTAAGATGTGATTTACATAATTAGTTGGAATTAATAGGTTTGTAAAATAAACCGCTCCTATACATATAATCAGTTTAAAAAATGGTTAGATTAACCAAAAAAAAAAAAAAAAACGTTCCACCAATAGTTGTAAATATTTTTAATTTAAGACCATTTACAAATAGATTATATAAACACATATCGGAACATGATATGTCCGACGGGTTATAACGACATTAGATATGGCTTTTATGTCATGACAACTAATGGATGTTGTAATAAACCTTTGTTTCAAATGATTAAAACATTGCAATCGGCAATTTATATGCAAACAATATATATAATCGAATTTTTAATAAATTAACCAAATAATTAATTATTTTATAAGTCCGCATTTTTTATTATAGGTCAATGATCACAATTTTTATTATTTTCTCAAACATTAATTTTATACTTTTTAAACTTTGATAAATACGACTCATGACATAAAATATAAGTTTTAAAATATCATCAACGATAAAAAATAAATAAATA
This sequence comes from Cynara cardunculus var. scolymus, assembly GCF_001531365.2. Classification (NCBI taxonomy): domain Eukaryota; kingdom Viridiplantae; phylum Streptophyta; class Magnoliopsida; order Asterales; family Asteraceae; genus Cynara; species Cynara cardunculus. The sequence goes on along the minus strand of NC_037528.1, from coordinate 13,494,155 downwards.
TAATGTTTTGTATTCAATTTTAAACAATAAAATAATCATCAACTTAATTAACTCTGTTAATTGACTATCAGATTAACAAATTTTAAATTACCAAATAAAGAAATTCATAATACTTAAAATATTTGCATATACATATATACACTATATGGATGAATGATTATTATGATATATCAGAATTCTCTAAACATTTAAAGAAAAAACACTTGTGCCTAAAAATTGTCTTTACAAAACATTTATTTTCACATAGATAACAACCCGGTGTACCAATTGGAACATACAAAAGGTTTATATGGATATATCATAAATACCCCTCTAACCCTACTTCTAACAAAATATATAACTTAAAGGGTGGTGTCTGATTGGTTTTGAATTTGGTCTCCAAATATCAAAAATGTCTGGAGGTCCCAAATTTAAATTCAAATGAGGTGAGTCCGGGCTACCAGAAATCGGGTGATCGTCCTGTTATTAGTCATCTCGCATGATAAGTTGGATATCCAGGTTAAAAGAAAAACAAGAAAATTGAGTTATGATTGGTTAGAATTATTTAAATTTATATAGACACGAGTATGACAATATACGTTTTTTGGGTGGGTTGAAGTAAACATTTATCAATATCTAGATTTGGAGTAGATTTTTGAAGACATGACATGTGATTGTGGGGTTTCCTTAAAGCAACCACAACACTTTCAATTCTATACTTTCACCCTCTTTTTCCCCCCTTCCTTTCTCCTATGTTTTATTTTAACATTTTTTTTATTCATAAACATAATTTAATACTAAACGGTTAAAATAAAAATAAAAATAACACAAAATGGAAATTCTATTTTTAATCTTTAACGAAAATTTGAGCTTTTAAGAAAACGAATTCGATATATTATATAATATAAAATAATTTCTTTTATTTTAAATCTCATTAATTATAACTTAACATCTCTAAACAAACACATCCTATAATTAATTAATACTATATTTTTATAAAAGTAAAGTTTAAGTTGATCTAAATTCTAATAACCTTATAGCATTAAAAGCAATACAATATAATTAATCCTCAAGTTATTAAAACTATATTATATATATATATATATATATATATATATATGGCCAAGGTTTATAAAATTCTTTGCCGTTTAAACAACTAGTAGTGAAAAGTTATTAACAACGAACTATAAATAGTAATAATTCAATTCACAAATAAAATTGTCGAGATAGAAACTATATATTGCTCTTTTTTTTAATTAGTACTCAATTTATTTTACGTAATATCTTTAAAAATAACGAAATTTATGGTTCGATTCGATTAACGTGTTTTAATTTAATCATAGAAACAAAAATACTTAATATTGTTTACTTTTGGTCAAGCTTAAACCTATTGAATTTGTGTTAATTAGATACTTAACTCGTAAACATTAATATATGTATGTTTTTTTTCTAGGTAAACAAATTTTATCTCTAACAACAATTGACTGCCACAACTTATATTAATTAATTAAGGAATGTGACACCTATACATAGAATATAGAAATACCTCTTAATCTATACTACCTTATAAACAAAATTTATTAAAAGTCTTAAAAACAATTTTTAATACACAGAGTATTATACATTTATACACAAAGTCTTAAAAACAACTCATAATGCATTAAGTATTACTACTTTATGCATACAGTCTTAAAATCTCTTAATCTATGATTAAAATAATATATAGTACAAGTTAACAATGCACATTATTATCTTTTCTTTGCATGTTCCCAAGATATCTTTGACATCTTTCACTCATGTTTTCACTTTCTCATACATCTATGTCTTTTCCTTATCCCCCAAGGTGAGATTCAAAATGATATTCACTACAAGTTATTAAAAGTTCTCTCATTCATCTTCTATTCAATTTTGCTTTAAAACTCCCAGTCTCGCTCTCGATATCTTGATTCTTTGCTCTTCGTGTAAATCGAATACATTTGTGGAGTCGTTTAAATATGCTGGATTTTAAAATATATTGGATTTTAAACTGTTATACAATTTTTTTCATCGATGGACTGTAATTGGAAACCATAACTCTTATTTATTCAAATTGTATTAATATGTAAAGACCAGATGTAACTTATATCATCGTTAAATCTTCTCTAATAAAATCAATGAAACTTCAAAATCGTTAAAATTCACGGCTCCTGCAGCATTATGCAGGTACACACAACTAGTAGTTCTATTAAGAGGCGGCCTCTAAATCGCTAAGAGCTGAATCTTGTTTGGCAAAAAAAAAAAGTTTGTCTCTTAATGGTTCTAAAACCCTCTTAATAATTTTGTATCATGAGTCTCCCTTGACCATTCAGCATCCTAATTCCATTGTAAACAATTACTGCACAATTATATTTCATTTTACACTATATCATGAAAGTCTTTTAATCATTATGTACTAAATCATTCAGCAACTGTAAAACAACATATAATACTAAACATGCTGAAACTCTTTTCAAGACTACTTTATGCAACTCTTGGCCGGTCATAATTGATTTTTATATTGGAGACGGATTCACTCCTTCAATCCCTTCGATAATTAGTTTGCATTTTGAAACTCTAGCAACCCACAAATCCATACGTATGTTATGATGCTTATATATGGATAATTTCTCAAAAGGGTATTCGTTAGTTGTGAAAGTAAAATAACTTATATATATATATATATATATATATATATATATATATGAATGTTTATGTGTGTGTAGAGAGAGAGAGAGCGCATGTGTGTTTGTGTGAGGTTCAGGGGAAACCCCCCTCAAAAAATAAAAACTGAAGAAAATCTTAATAATCGTTTATCTATACGATATGCACATATACATATAAGTAATCTCTACAGTATGCATATGCGCATAAACTAAAAAACATATTCAATTACGTGTATGCGTATATACATAACATACAGACAAATAGTAATTTAGGTATTTCTCGGTTTTTATTTTCTTTTAACCTAATCATATATATGTATATACAAAATGTTGAATCAAATATATATGTTGTTCCTTCGTATATAAATGACTTGAGTATATAGTCAATCTTGTAAACCAAGTGTACAGGTAAATTCTTTTAAAGATTTCAGAAAGAAAAGGAAAAGAAACTTTTAATTGTAATTTTAGTTATTGCTTTTCATTTTAATTAATTTTTTTTGCTGCTTTTTACACTTTTATATATTTTTATTTTAAATTGTTAATTTATATATTTTTATTTTAAATTGTTAATTTATATATTTTTATTTTAAATTGTCAATATTATATATATATATATATATATATATACTAGGTTCGGACTCGCGTATTACACGGGTTAATGATAAAAATTAAGCGAAACTGATATGTATTTTATAAACAATTAATAATTGGAGGTAAGTTATAAACTTAAACAAAGGTACATGTGCGATTAATTTTTTGATATAAAGATGTTCTTACTCGAGAATTAAATGTTACATATACAAAGAACGGTTCATCCTTCGATGATCAGAAAAACTTCTAAATAGAGACGAACAATGTAGATTCAGTATGCAGCGCTGCGTAATACATGCAGATTCTTTTTATACCATTTTATAAACATTATATATATATATATATATATAGGTTGGTTATTATACAACCCTTGACATTTGTGCAACTTATACAACCCAATCTCAACCGTCCATTTCATTTGATGAATATGTGATTTCATAGAAATTTTGATTATTTCCAAATATAAAGTATTAATCATAATTAATGAACTATATTCATATTCCATAAATATTCAAATCATAATAAATGAACTCCCACCATTTCTATAAATATCTCAATTAATTGGGTTGCAAAGGTTGTACAAATGCACAAGGTTGTAAAAGAAATATACCTTATATATATATTTTAAATTGTTAATATTATATATATATATATATATATATATATTAAACAAGAACACTACCATTTTATAAACATGTTTCCTTTTTCTCTCTCTCTCTATATAGAGAGAGGGGTGTTCAAACAAAAACACTACCATCTTATAAACACGTGAGAACATATGGAACAATCAACCATCGCATGTGATACTATATGGAGACGAAATAGTGTGCAAGTGATTTGGCGTGCATGCAACCTAGGTCGTGACCAATGTCGCTCATGTCCATCGTGTGTGCATCGCTAGCTAGTTTATTACACATGTTAATTGTTTTCGTGCCGTTCTCGTTTGAACCTATATGCACATAACTTCAAACAGAACAAAGTTCAAATAAGAAAACACAAAAACATCTATATCATGTATGATTTTACTTCGAGCTCAAATGTGATATATACAAGTGTTTTTACATTTTCTTAATTTGACATAATTTTTGTTTGAACCGGAACTCTTATATATATATATATATGTATATATATATATATGTATATATATATATATATATCTATGTATATGTGGGAGCAATAAATACGAGACTTCATATATAAAATTGTATTAAAATATTAGGTTTGAATTTGTTATTTATAAATACCCTTCCACTTGCATATTCCTACAGTACTGTGCTATTCATAAAACCCTAATTCTTTTAACTACCATATTCTCTCAGCCTAATCCACTGTATCTTTGTGTTTGCACTACAACCCAAACATCAAATGGAGATGATGCCTATGATGATGGAGCTGGACGAGCTTCCTGAATCATTTCCTCTTCCTTTCCAAGATCTTTCTGATTCACCCCTCGTGGAATTTTCCAGCGAAAGCTCCACCAGCAACCACCCTACACTACCACTGCCACCTGTGATCTACCGCCACCCAGTACCCCCTGTTATTAATATGCCATCACCACAAATCAGGACGTTACACGACTTCCCACGAGGGGGCTGGTTTCAGCAGAAGCCAGACACGGTGGAGGCGATGAGGGAGATGATATTCCGGATGGCAGCGTTGCAGCCGGTACAGATAGACCCGGAGTCCGTTAAACCACCAAAACGACGGAACGTGAAGATATCCAAGGACCCACAGAGCGTGGCGGCGAGGCACCGGAGAGAGAGGATCAGCGAGAGGATCAGGATACTGCAGAGATTAGTTCCCGGAGGTACTAAGATGGACACTGCGTCCATGTTGGATGAGGCTGCTCATTACATGAAATTCTTGAAAAAGCAAGTGCAATCATTAGAACAAGCTGCAGCAGCCGGTGGTGGCGGTGGCGATTTGCCAACAAAAACACCACCACCACCGGGAGTCAATGCTGTTGGGTGCCGCACCACCGGCACTAACCACCATGCTATTAGTAATAATTTGATTAGAGCTTGTGGAACTGATCAAGCTTCTCCTATGATAGGTTCTATGGAGTTGCTTAGGTGATTAGTGGGGGGTAAGGTAGGGAAAGAGGGATCGAGCTAGAGAATATTGGATTGTAGTTTAGGTATTTGGGATTATGTTGTAAACAACCTCTAGTAATTATATTTGTATTGGAATTTGAATGAATTAAATATGCAGGGTGCACCAATTAATACAAGTTAACCGTATTATATGTACATAACTACGATAATTTGTGAGTTCTATTTATAATTATTTTCATAAATGAATGCAAATATACGTCTGAAAACTCAAATCAAAATCGAGAGATATATAAATCACAAATACAACCGCAAATAATATGTAAGTTTCAGCTACAATATCTGTGTCATGAGTTGTATATACGGTTAATAGTTAAGCACAATTACACTAAAAGAATGTGTGTGTATATATATATATATATATATAACCTCAAAATAACGATAGTTTTGGATTCAAACGAAAACGTGTTGCTCTTTCTCGAGATCTTCTTAAATAAAAGAATAGTATATAAATTAACATGGACAAATTGATATTGTTTAAAATAAAGTCTTGTTAATTAAGACATTATGTTTAAAAGTTGTTGATCACAGGAAATCAACTTAACCGTAACTAGTTGACGATAACAAATCAAGTGATAATTATGATGGCAGATAGATTTGCATGCATTAAGTAGCATTAGCAGGTGTACTAGAGTTAGGGGCCGTTTACTAAACGTTTACTCAGTAAGTACTTACCAGGTAATTTTTCTCATCGGATAAACTTGACAATGACCAAGAATCTTACCCGGTAAGAGCGATGATAAAAATGGAGAGTCTTATCCGGTAAGTGAGGGTGACGATTCTTACCCGGGTAAGCGCTTACTTGGTAAATTGTTTTATAGAATAAGTTTTGATATTCTACAATCTTACCCAATAAAAATAAATTATAGCATATAACTTAGTGTATAATATATAAGATATGAAATTAATGTGGAATTATTTTAGGGTAAACATAGAGATGAGTATCTTATAATTAATTTTCTGTTTTTGGGGGTAGTGAGGTGGGGTGAGGTAGGGCTTCCCTTTAACTTAAAGCTTGGTGGAAGAATGACATTGGTTATGCTTGTCTGTGCCAAATATTAATTCTTATATTCTTTTACTATTCTTTACAATATATATATATATATATATATATATATATATTATGATTATATTATTATTATTATTATATAGTACAACAACGAATTTAATTGTTAAGGTTCGTGACTAAAAGCAGTACTATATTATTAAAATAGAAGTTATTCCAAAATTAGAAAGAGTAAGTGACTAACCCCTCTATTTATAGTACATTTGCATCCTTTCGGTTAACCATATGGATAAATGGTGATGAAGTTTGGATGAAAATGGGAGATTCTCCTCAGAAAACTGAATATTTTAGTTGAAGACAAATGTGATGCAATCTAACTCAAAATCCCGATGGAACAATCTCGTACGAATTAAGATTAATATATTTTTGTGACAAAATGGTAGGCTCTTCGTTCGTGTTGCTTTGGACAGCAGGGGCATGGATTTGGACACTATCTCCTAGATGTGGAGAAGCGTCAGAGACGATCGACCACTACTTGATGACTTGTACACTTGTAAAATAGATTTGAAAAGGGTTCCGTCAATGGTGGAGAATCAACATTGATTTAAATTAGGAGACTTGATATTTGAACTTTTGTGTTTATCAAGGGGGCGATATCTCCTGATCTTGGCTAAAACAAATTTTGCAAGCCTTCATTTAGGCCACTTGCTTCCTAATTTGGAGTCATCGTAGTAACATAATCTTCAAAAAAGACATTCGTTCTACTGAACTTCAATTTGCTGAGATTCAAGTTAGGGTTTTCGAATGGGCATCAAGACGTCTTAAAAAAGGATCCATTTTGTAGGGAATGCGGATTGAAAATCCAATTCTAATTTCTCCCAACAAGATGAATGATTTGTAGTCTTCATGACAATTAACAACAATGTGCTTGTTTTTTTAGTGTAGGGTGGCCATCCTTTTAATTGGGTTGTTCGAGAACTAAAGTTACTTCTTTTAATTCTATTTTTTTCGAGGGTTTTTTTCCTTCTTTTTTGTTATGTTTCATTCTCCCTATTGCATCCCGTAATTCCTTCTTCTTGTATCTTGTTCTACCCTTTGATTTTATTTTTAATTTACGTTGATTTTCAAAAAAAAAATTGATTTCAAGCATATTAGAAATTTATTTTAAGCATTTTCTTCTAAACAAATGGCTTCTTTATTCAATAAATATATAAAGCTAATAAATGAAATTGAAAATGGTTCATAAATAATTAATAAGTTGGGTTTATTTATTTATTTTACATGAAATACCAATAGTTTATAAAACAAAAACGACGTAGCACACGCACTAAAATTTTAATTTATTTGTATTTGAAATAAATATTATGTGATATATATATATATATATGTTATGATAACATAAACAAATTTCTTATATTGATGCATGTGAAGCAATCTGAGTAATAAAAATCTCTAGAAATATCAAAGATATTACATACCGGATATATAATTATGTTACGTAATGATTGTTATTTTTGGAGGTAAAGAAATGATTGAAAGGTTGGCCAAGTGACATAAACAATATATATAGGAATGCATGCATATACAAAATTCTTCATATATAAAATGGATGTGTCATAGATCAGACAAATCTTTTTATCATTTCGTATAACAAATCAAAACCGTTAGAATTTAGGTTTACATCATCGGATATACAAACTTGTGGGGTGAACATTTCAAATTCTTGAATTTCACATTCAGATATTTAAAATAGTGATATATATAACATGATATTTTAACTTCTGATCGATCCAAATCTGAAAAACCAATATTGTACATGTAATCTGTTTTTTAATAATATATAAGTATGAGATTTCACGTCAAATAATATACAGGTAAAATGATCGTTATATGATAAGTAAGTGATAAATATTAATCAAATACCAAGTGGCTAATTAATAAGCCACATATACAAAATATATAAACATACTACGAATTTATAAAACTGTTTATATATATATAATTTTTTAAGTAATTTATTAAAGTGGTTGCGATCATGAAGAAAATATTATACTAATTAATGCTTTCTCATAAAAATTGTTGTCCTTTTCATTACAATTACTACATAGACACCAAACATTAAATTGGTCGAAGTTATTTTATTTGTCTCAATTAAATATGCTTTAAATATAAAATATAAAATATAAAATATAAAATAAAATTAATTAGTTCTTTTTATGTATTTATTGTGATCAGGTATTCGGTTATAAGGTTCGGAGTTATTTTTGAAAAGTATCGATTGATTCTGTGATTTCTACGTGAAAGATTAGTGTTATTCATCTCTTTGTCATTAAGGTGGGTTTTTTACAAACTTTTCTTATTTGGAAATTTGAAATCTGAACCGTAGGATTCCTTATGTGGGTTGATATAATATTGTTTTATTATGCTATAATCAGCATAAATATGAGTTTTATTATGTAATTATATCATTGTTGGAATAAGGGTGACATATCAAGAAAATGTGTATTTTGGTTATAAGGGGGCATATCAAGGAGTGGTGTTTATTGGGATAATGGTGACATATCAAGGATAAGTGTATATCAAGATAAGGGTGACAAAATCATGAGTTATAAAATCTGGGTTTTTGATCAATATTCATAATTACCGCATCCTTATGATGCGATGAAATGCAGTTATCGCACTAGCATGATGCGATGAGTGAGCAAGAATGCGACAAGTTGACTTATCGCACCTATATGATGCGACAAGTTGAGTTTATCGTATCAGTATGATGCGATGATGTTCTCGCTCCAGTGCGTTGAAAGGAGATGAGGTTGTCTCACTATATGATGCGAGAAAATTATACATTCATCTATGTGATCGATAAGTTTACTCAAAATGTGTTTAAGAGGTAATGTGATTGTTTGGATACAATATATGAGGTTTGTTATATCAAAATGATTATAATAATTATTATTATAAAGATGAGTTTATAAATGTGAATTGGTGATTATTCACTCAGGTCTAATCCTCATTTTGTATTTCAAAAATGTGTATTACAGGTCAGGCACAACTAAAGATTAAAGGGAATGAGAAATTGTGAAGTGTTATAATATGTTTGCATGAGGTATTGGGCTAACATATTCTTTTTTTGTAACTGAATACTTGTTAGGTATTCATGTGTTGTATCGAGATTTTGTAATATAGCTTTTGTAAAGAGATTGAGACCAAATGTGTAAATTATATTTCTTGATATATGAAAATATATGGTTACAATGCAAATGTGATCTTGATGTATTGCATTTATGAAATCAAATGTTAGAGTAAGTTATACCGGTGGTCCTTGTGGTTTGCTTAAATGTTAGATTTGATCCCTAAACTAAATTATATACATTGATGGTCCCTACAAGTTCCTAAAGTTATATAACAAATCTAAAATATTTTTAATGATGAACTTTTATAAAAAAGAATATGCGAATCACACTTAATTTTAGAGTGAATTATACTTTTTGTCCCTATAGTTTATTCAAAAACCGATTTGTTCTTCCTAATGGTTGCTAACTTACTGTGTTAACAAATATGATATGGAATATGTTGAAAATTTTACTTAATTCTAACATTATATTATATAATTAAAACAAATCACTAATATATTTTATCATATTAAAATAAACAATAACAAAAACAAATAATTTTCTTATTATTTGTGTTTAATGGACATCGCATTCCATATCATATTTGTTATATTATTATGAGTTTATCACATCTCATCATAATACGACCCTCGCATATTAGAAAAATCTAATGAATTTTCTAAAATTATCAATTTGTGTAATCAAATATGAATTTTATGAAATTTATCATATTAATTGAAAATTTATTACGGTTACATATAATATGAATAAAAAAAGTTTTTTAACCATAATTGTTTTTAATTTATAAAAATTAATAAATTATAATAAATAATTTTGTTAAAGTTTTATTATTTATTTAAATAAAGAAATATAACTTATAACAACAACAATACAAAAATAATCAATATGACTAATAATAATTCATAATAATCTATAAGAGTAGAGGATATAATTGGAAGAAAGTGAAAAAAAAAAATTCTATGTGGTTTATTAAGACACGGTTTCAAGTAACGCTCAAAAAACTAGTTACTGATATTCAAAAATGACTTTTTTTAATAAGATCAAAAAATAAATTGATTTATGGTAATAAAAAATTAGTTAAATAATGATCAATAGTTAAGTATTGTTATATGACGGATTTACGTAAACTAACGATCACTAATCAAACGTATGATCCAAAAGAGAGAGAGTAGTATGTTCAATTAAATTGAAAAGCCATTTGGGCCCAAATTTTATACATTATTTAGTAGTGATGGCTAAAAACCGGTTCCAATTCAAGTCGGGCCGGTCCTTACTCCCGGACCTCAACATATCCGGTGTAACTGGTCCCGGTTGAAAAAGGTGAGTTCAGTCAAGCTTTATTATAACCGGTTATGGGCTGCCGCTCCCTGTCATCAAAAAATAATATATTTTTTAATTTTTTTAATGATATATATTTTTAATATATTATAAAATTCATAATTGGTTCACTTAAATACACTTTAAAAATGCGTTTTACTATAATTAAAATTACATTGTCTTATAAAATATTGCGAGAAACCGAGAATTTGAACCTTTTTTTTTGCTCTTTTTGCGAATCGAGAACTTGGTATGTAAACCCCTCAACCAAGACACTTATATATAGTGTTTAGAAGGCAAAAAATACAAAAAAGGACAAAAAAACGGTGATAAACGGCTAGTTTTTTGGAAAATTACTACTACATTTTTTTTATTTAAAAAGTACATTTTTGAAAAATTAGCAGGGCCGGGCCAGGCCGATCCATAACCGGTACCTGTCCCACGCAACACCCCAAATCCATAACCGGTCCCAAATTTCAATCCTATAATCGGTCCTTATTGATCCCAGGCTGAGCCGGGTCGGTTTGGCCATCACTATTCAAAGAGTTGTTTATGTGTTTTTTTAATTAAGTCTTGTATGAATTAAGTTATTTGTCTGAATAAATTTATATGTCTAAACTCTTAAGGACAGGAGTTTAAGGGGGCATTTGGTTCGCAAGATTCTGATGGAATCTAAAGGAATTGAAATTATCAATTCCGTTAACCAAATTTCTTTCAGACGTTTGCTTTACCTATGGAATGGAATTAAATTCCACACATTTCATCATTAGTGGGTTTGGTTATTCAATCACAATCACAATTGAAATGATTCAATTCACAATTGAAATGATTCAATTCCATTTCATCCAATTTTCTATAAAAAAAAAATTATCTCCGTCTTCTCTACTTGATTTACCCAGTGCCATATGATCTCCATCTAAACCACCGTCGACCACCACCAATCTAAACTACCGTTCTAAACCATCGCCGACCACCACCATTATAAAAGGGGTATTTTGCTATTTATCGTTTATTCATCCTAATTCAAAAGTTACTTTCTACCAACAAAAGTGGCAGATTCCAAATCATTAACCAGATTCCATTCCAATTCATTCCAATCAAAAGCACGATCAAATCCCATTACAATTCCTGCAAAGTCAAGTTCGTTTGACAGATTCTATTTCAATAGAAAACATTTTGCAAACCGAACTCCCCGTAATGTGTTTGAGGGAGACAGAAAGTGTTGGATCATTTATGAGATATTTTTTGTATTAATTTTTTGGAGGTTGCTTAAAAGAACAAGTGAGGGGTACAAACTTATACCATATAACTATTTTGGTTTAATGACTTAATGATTAAGCCGTAAAGAAAACACTCATATATGGCTGAACAAATTAGCCGTCAAGACCATTAACTTGCAAGGAAATAGTCCCTGCATATCGTTTAAAGCAAATAACAAAAACCATTCCTAGACTATTGGTTACGAGACAATTTTAGTGCCTTAACTACAAAATGCTTATATAGTTGGTACCTTAACTTTCTAATATGCCACTACTCGCGAACTCACCAATCTCGCACCTCTTCTAGACGTTCCACATTTCTAACTTCTTTTAGAAAAAGTTTCTCTGCTCCTTGGGATTTACTCGGTTCCTTTGGTTATATATATATATATATATATATATATATATATATATATATATATATATATATATATTTGTTGTTGTTAGGTGGAATTCAATTTGGATGTTTCTTTTCAGCAATGGCTTATGTAGTAAATGTAGATTCACACAAAAACATTACATGTACCTTCTTTCCGTCTACATATTTACTCAACATCTGCCATTCAACTAAATTACTACTAATTAACCCAAAACTATTGCATCAACATTCTTCAAACTCCATTTGCATCATCAACCACAAACTCTACCATGCCTTCTCACTCATCTCTTCACTGCACACAAAATCAATACATATATTTCATAAACATCAAATCTACACTCTCAAAGTGGGAGGTGCGGGGTAAAACTCCCAAAAAAAATGAAAAACTGAGCAACACCCTAGTATTCATTCATTCATTTGGATGATACATACATGTACATATTTCATGCACATATGCATGTTATGCACAACCGGACAAATTGCTTATAATTTACTTATATGCACATGTGCATACTGTCCAGATGAACCATTACCAGAGTATTCCTCGGTTTTTCATTTTTTTTTTCCTTTGAACCTGAACCTACTATCAAAACAGTTTTCTACTTGAAAAATGTTTGCAAATAACTTCTCTTTTTTTGTTGACAACAACTTTAAAAGAAAACATGCCATGAATACATCAAAAACCAAATAAAGAGAACCAAGAAACAAGAATTCACCTGAATCAAGTTAAAGGATCAGGAGTGATCGGGACGAAAGCAGGAGATAAGAGAAATGTTTGCATATCGCTGCAAGGGCATGACTTTGCGGGAAGTCCCGGGAGCTTCACTCCTTGCCATCGTTTTTCTCATTTCTTGGGCTTTCATTTGCGCGAGTCTAAGCTTCTTCATGATTCTGTCCATCGATGCTGATTTCTTCTTTTCCAGTTTCATCTGTTAACGAAGTGATAGATATTTAAACCCAACTCAACCAAAACAAATCTCATCAAAACATTAAAACTGTTACAGAAGCGTTAGGAATATCGAAAAAAAAGACATTAGATTAAGATATGGTTAATTATCATGGCAAACACACCTCAAGTTTTCGAATTGATGCCTCTGCTTTTGCAGTCTGCAGGTTCTCCCAAGCAACGATCCTTGCTTCCTCTTTCTGGAGCCTGCAAAGGCATTGCAAGAGGAAAATCCATTATTCATGTAATTTTAGATATATGCACATATATAGATTCAAAACTCAGGTTCCCGCTTTCCCTTTTTATCGGTATCAAAAACGAACATCACCAAGTGAAACAATTCACTTTTACTTTCCAAGATGGCTTCCAGGAGTGACATTGTGATAAGACCAGAGGCTGCTCAAGACTCCCTCTCTCTCAATTATAATCTCGACAACTAGCTTTTCAAACAACAGCTAACTTATCAGCTAATTTGCTAACCATAGTTGAAATGTAGTACATGTTAGAGACATACTTTGACAATTCGGTTGCTCCTTCTGTGGGATTCCATGTCAAATCCAGGTTCTTGATCTCCGTTGGCCTATTCTTTTCTGTTCTCCTCGGGTGTCTTTTTGTTTGCTTTGTGATGGTGATTCCTTTGTCTACCTCGACATCCCTGACTTCCACTCTAGCAGAATGGTGGCTGCGAGGCTCCACTGATGACGGTATTGGTGGAGGAGAGGTGGACGGTGGCGGCCTTCTGTTTGGAGATGACCCTCGGCTGTCCACAGGGCTCATCTGGGTAGCCATATCTCGCCTTGAAATCACACGGGTAACACTGTTTTCATCAATCTTTTCATCTGCACATCAATTTATAACACATTCAACCAAAAATCCTATAAAAATACACCTACAAACTATTATAAGAACCACTAAAATCAAATAAACATAACTTGTAATCAAGAATCTAATCAAGAAACGATATCCACCAACAAGAAGTACGATATCAGAATGCATTCTATGAAATTATACCTTGAGAATCAGGATATGAAGACAAATTTGCAGATGGAGTGACTGTATAATCGGTGTGAGCATGGTGAAAAGATAACCCATTGGGCACCAAAACACCAGTTGAAAATGGCGAACCTGCAAGAAAACCGTTGGTTTCAAGAAACGGGAAAGCCGGTGAATGGTTCGAAAAATATGGAGTGTCCCCCAATGGTCCACTTTTTGATTTGGGTCGTCGTTGGGACGGTGGAGCTAGAGTCTTGCAAAACCCAGAACCAGAAACTGGACTCGTAATCCACCTTTCGGCATCATCCCATTTTGAAGGCAATGTTCTTCCATTCATCAATACATTCGAACTGGCACGCCGCCGGTTACTATTGCTCGGCAACGGTACCCTTTCCGAGCACCAACCCTTTTGAAAACCTCCTCCGCCACCGCCGCTGCAGCCATGGTTATCCTTGTAATCAGGAGTACCTGGGCTTGTGTATGCACCGGAATTACGAAACGAAGTTGAATCCTTATTCATGGATCTGAATTCTGGTGAATAACACACCCGCATTGCACTAAATCTGATTCTAATGAATTAGGGTTTGGAGATACAAATCAAGATTCAAATCTGCACCTTAAAATCGACCAGGGGTTAGATAAGAATTGTACTTATTACACCCACAAGAATTCACCAAACAAAACACTATAATCGATAAACCTGAATGCAACATCATGGGACATCTTACAAGTACGAAGGAGAAAGCTACAACAAATTGCAATTTGTAAAACCTTATTCCTTGTGGACCAGTGAAAGAGATACTTCCAAGTTCAGTACGAAATCAAAGAAACAAAAGATAATTTTCAAGAATTCGAGAAAGAAAGAAAGAAAAGGGTTTACCGAATCAATCAAGGAGATGAAGATGGAAATGGAGATGGAGATGGAGATGGAGATGAAGAAGATGACGATATTATTGGTTGATTGTAGTGTATCTGAATGGTCAGGTCTTGTCCCAGATGAAGCTAAAATTAGATTGTTACAGGGGTATGGTATTGGAGCCAAAAGCTGTCTGTTATCGATGGCAGAAATCCATGTGGTTCTGTCCCCATCGTTTTCCGACCTTCTTCCTTACTTCCAATTTCACAAAATCTATTCCATTCTTCCTACAAAAACCACAAATATGTTATTTGATTCATAATACATCAACATTTATTTAGTTTATATGTGGGGTTTCTCTTACATTTGATATCGTGGGTCATCCTAGGGGACATAATTAAAGATACTGTTGGTTTGATTTGAAGTACTGCTTTATATAAATTTGATAAAACCAACCACTTAGGTTTACAACCAAATGTTTACTTGAAATACAGAACCATTTTCTAACCAAACTGATTTATGAAATGTTTACTTGAAATACAAAATGATCGAGATATAACTGCTCTTGTTGATTTGCTGTAAGGTTGTTGTGATTACCAGTTGGATGACCGATTGTTTAGGTTGTAAAAATAATATTATATCATAATACAATATATCATTTGTTATGTGTAAAACAATCCACCATTCAATTTGTTTTATGTAATAATACAACGATTATGCATTTTGGAGATATATTTGATATGCCCAACAAACTATTAAAGACATGTCATTGAGCAAATGGTATGAATGTGGATATCTTGAATGCGACTTATTAGTCTTTCTTGAAAGGACAAAAAAATTTATTGTATGTCTAGAGAGAAAAATATATATCTTACTGTTATAATTCACATTTTGTTTATATTATTATTATAATTTTTTTACTGTAATCCGGTTCATAACTTATTATCCAGTAGTTGAGTTTCGTAATCCAATTCAACCTGTTTATTTTGCGATGTTTACTACATTTCTATTATGTATTAGGAGATTGTTTACTTGCTGTCAACAGTATTTTATCATGTAAGAGATTGTGTTTACCCTTCCTATGACCGACTCCAACCTCTAACTGAGTAAGAGATGTTGTAACGTACATTTGATTATAAAGAAGGGTTTTGGATCTGCGTAGTTTTTTGATAGGTGAAAAAAAAGGGGAAATAAGTGGGAAAAAAACCATGTCAAACATAGATATAAAATTTTAGGTCAATATATGAGGACAATAATTTTATAATTTTATAATATTATTATTTTTTGAATTAATACTAGAACTACCTTTTTATTGTATATACTATCAAGATTTAGAGACTGTTTGGTTCAAGTAAGAAATGAGAATTAAAATGAAAATAAAAATGAAAATGATAGAGAATGGATTTCATTCCTTCCAGTTTTAACTTGGATTGAAATGTTCGAATTTGTGGAGGAATTAACTCATTATATTATATAAAGTCAAACAGTTTGTTTTATAATTAATCTCATTAATGGCTACTTAATACCTCTAACCAAACAGTTTCTTTTATATTCAATCTAATTAATAACTCCTTTATATTCAATTTTGTTAATGATTGTTTAACAACTTTAATTAAACACACTTTAAACAGAGTTTAATATATTGGTTGCACGATAACTCAAAACATTGACCAAACCTCATAAACTACTTTCAGATGATCAACTTATTTATGTCAACATTTTGAAGATCGTACTATTTAATTTAAATATAATTACTAAAAGGTTTATATTAATGAGTAAACTACAATTTTGGTCCTTATGGTTTACACCTAACTGTGAAAATCGTCCCTAAACTACAATAAATACAATTATTGGTCATAGCAAAGCAGAAGATTGATAAGGAGGTTTTGTAATGGTTATAACAAGGGAGAAAAGGGATGAAATCACTTAACAATTGTAATTGGTACCTCTCACTCTAACTCCTCCATTTTCACCATTCAAGAAAATGGTGAAAATCGATTCCACGTTGATAAAGCCTCCACAAACTATGAAATTTGGTTCCAAAATGAAATCTAAAACCAAAATCAGTGATCTACTACTGAAAGTCGGTTACAAAATGAAATCAAAAACTTAGAATCGAAGAAACCTCGTAAAAAATGGAGGTTGCATCTCAAGGGGGGAGGAGGAGAGGTTTAGAACTCTTCACTAGAGTTCCTTGTGCAGTTTCGTCTTGATAATAACAACAAAAATTGTCCTTGTGATGATAGTTTCGTTTATATAATGGATCCCACACCATAATTTTTATATAATTTTTTAAACACATATAATTTATATTCTTATTTATAAAAATTTCTTTATTAAATTGTATAAAAGTATGTATACTAAAAAAACAAAAACTGGATTATTAAATATCTGGAAAAAAAATTGAATAAAAATACATCGAATATTTGGGACATTAATTTAAATATATAAAAAAATACAATTACTTTAGTTATATATTTATTTTACATATTTATTGATTTTATTTAAGTATGATTATTTTAATTATATTAATAAATAAAGTTGATTAAATATAAAGATTTTTTTTATGAAATTCTATAAAGTGAAAACTGATTAAATACGAAAAACCTCTAAAAAAGCAGGTCATGTAGTTACGACCTATGACGAAAAGCCTCACCAAAAACCTCCTATGAAAAAGTGGCCACTATGTTAAAAAAAAAAAAAAAAAAAAAAAAAAAACTCAGAGAAATTAGTTCAAATGACCATTTCTTTCGTCCAAATTAGTCTTCTAACCATTTTTTTCCCGGATTGACCCAAATGTTACCACTTCCGCAATATCCATTGTGGACCTAGCTAAAAAATAAAAAAGAATCCAAATTCAACCAGTTTATCATTGCAATTGCATATATGTGTTGAATTTGGACCGACTCCTGATCATCGTGTTAATAAACTACTATCTCATCAATTAGTTAGTTAGTTTTTATAAGTCCTTAATGATTAAGTCGGTAATAATGATTATGTACTGTAAAGTAATACACATTATTTTGAATCCAAATGATTTGTACGTATAAATATGTTGGTGGTTTATTCTAGTAAAAAATGTATTAATAAATTAATAAAAAAGCGGCGAATGCAAATACATATGCTATAATGCTCGGTTTTTTGTTCAAGGGATAGGCACCGACCGAAGCACATGTTCATCACTGGAGAAGCCAAACAAACCACACTATTTTTTTTTATTTTTTTTTTCTATTTTTTGTTTTTTTAGACATTGACCACCATAAAAAATATGAGTGTTGACTCTGTAATAAAATAATTAAAAAAGTATTTTAAATTATTTTTTAAAAGGCGTGCCGTTAAAGGATTGATACCAGGTTCTGCATTCGAAGGAATTATTGAGAAGAGCGATACTGTTTTGTCAAATATTTTTTAAAATGAATTAACACTTGGAATTTGGAAGTTTAAATTGCTATCCTAAAAAGGATTGAAAATATTTAGGGGGTGTTTCAGATTGTTTATTTGAAATAACTTATGTTTTTTATAAAAACATTTATCAATTTATTATAAGTTAAAAGAGTTTAACTTCTTCAAAAACTCATTATTACCAGTTTGGCACCGGTATAAGTTGTTTATCCAAACACTCAAAAGTGCTTATTATCGGTGTCACACCGAAATAAATCAATAAGTTGTTTTTATAATCTATCCCAAACACCTCCTTAATAAATTCTACTGAAAATTGTAAACGTAAAGGTTTGAGTAGACCTGTTAGGCATATTTTATAACCATTTCCTAAAATAAAATAATGTTTATATTTTTATTTTACTTTATTTTAAAATTAGTTTTGATTTTAAAAATAAAATTTTAATTTTCTGTTCTACCCTTCTTGTGTTGAGAAAAATTTCTATCTTTATTATTATTATTAATAGTAAATGTATCGTTTAATTAATTAAAATGTGTAAAGTTATGTAATTTAAAATTTTATTGTTATTATTAATAGATATTTATTTGAGAATGAATGAGTATTTAATAATTAAGATATTTTAAAAAATTTGAAAGTTACCCTTCCTTCTAGAAGAATGGTAACATGAGCATGTGTTGGATATTGGGGCGACATTAACGGAAACTCAATTTCCCACTGATTATTAAAAATTGATATTTATTAATAGTTTATAATCATATCAATTCTATTATTATTAAATCATGTAGCATAAACCATTAATCATGATTTAAATAAATAATTTTCTTTTAAATTGTTACTTCATCTATTTTCTTACATCAAACTTATCAGCAAGGTCATATAATCGAGATCATTGTTCAGAATCTTGTAACAATAATTTTTTAAGTATAGCCTTATGGCATAATACAGCCAACTTTAATGTGATATATTTAAGAAAACTAGCGTTAGTCCAAGTTTGACAGGTGTATTATGAGGGTCACAATTTTTCTGAGGGTTGAGCTTCTTGTAAAAAGAGGAATGTAAAACTACCCACCTAGTGGATCATTGTATGCCTGATTTACCTATCACATAATACTCTTGGAACGAGACAATATGGACAATCTAACCTTTTCGCATAACATTTGTAGAGAACTAAGTATAAACACTAATGCATTAAGAGTCATGACTTGTTAAATTTATTTTGACAAAAAGCATACCTCACATCATAAGTTATGCAACAAAAGGTGGAGTAAACTTCATGCCTATAAAAGACGTCAAATACGTTGGTTTTTTTAATTATTCTTTTGTTACAAAGTATATAAATTAATGTACTTAGCCATTTATATTCAAACATAAATTTTGAACTTTTCATTTTCTACCCAACTACGAAGCATCGCAAGTAAAGAACATATGCATATGTTTGTTAGATGATAACCTAGTAGGAGAAAATTTGGATAAAAAATTGATTACCGATAATTCTAACCAGCCTCACACAGAAACTGCTTTCAAAGACATCAATGTGATGGGACATTCTTTTGACTCACTCATCGGTTGAGGCAGGGGCTTAGGATCGAACCCATGACTTGTCTTTTATTTGGACAAAGCCGTCGAGCTCCACGCTCAAGACTTGTAATTGAGAAAATAAGATGAGACTTTTGTTTCTTTGGCAAAAGAATCCATGTAGAATGATGAAATTGAGGAAATGCATAATCCCTAGAAATTCAAGTTGGTTTGAGTTCTGAATCCAGCCACAAAAGTCGACTCATGTGGGTTTTCTTCGTTCCTTCTGGGTAAGACGATAGATAACACAAGCTGCGAGGAGATGAATCTATCTCAAACATAACTACAGATTTTGAAATAAAAATACCAAATATAATACGTACACCACATAAATATAGTCTGCCTACACAACAGACACCAGAACACAGAAACCCAAAAAAAGGTGGATGTCACAATCAAACCTCTGCTGCAACTTGCTATTATTATTAGTACTTGGACCGGCTTCTCACCCTGCAAATTTGGCTCCAATTACTTTTCCTTCACCCCTAAAACTGCTTCTTTTCATCAATCAGGAACATGGGTTTTACCTTGGAGACCGAGAGTGAGAGATGGAACGAGAGGACCGCACTGGCGATACAGAACGTGAGCGAGAACGGGACCGAGAATGATATCTTCGAGAGCTTCTGCCCCTACTTGGACTTCTACTGTGCCGGCTATATCGTCTGGATATAAACACCAATTTTTTACAAGTGTAAGTGGAAACCAACAAATATTCTTTTCAAAGTTGAAAGCTAATTCAAGAACACCAAATATTTATCTTGAAAATAACCCTTCTCTTTACAGAAAAAAGAAACCTCCGAAGCCGACTTTCCATTGGGCCAGTAAGTGATAGACAATAAAAAACGATGAACCATTTATCAAACTTGAGATCATGAATACATGATGAACAGCTTTGTAAAATGTAAGATACCACCTTGGGGGTGAACGACTGAAACTTCTGCTACGGCTTCGGTGCCTGTATCTACTTAGTCTGTTGGTTTCAGCCAGTTTCTCAAGCCTCTGGCGCTCTTGTTCTCGTTTTTTAGCCATTTCTGCAGCAGTATCTTTCTTGACTGTAAAAACAAGTGAACCATGAAGGCACAAGAGCATCAACAATCATCGCAAATTTAGTACAAGAAATAACAAAAGCGGTATCCTCTCAACGCACTAATTTGCAGCATCATATTTCTAGCACCACGTGATGGTAAATTTTACTTTCTTGATAACGAAATTGACACATAATAAAAGTATACTTTGCTTGTTTAGTTGCTTGCTCATAATCCGCTTAAGTCGCTCCTGAGGTGTTTCTTTTTTCTCTCCCTGTTGTTTTGCAAGACTTCCACTACCGGAAGGCTTATTTAACTTGGCTAGTCCTGATGAAGATCTGCCGAGAAAAAAAATGAGAATCTTAGGCACCAGATAATGCTTGCTGGCACTAAAAACTATAAACAATAGAACAAAACCAGCAAACTAAAGTACCCTGCTGATGGTTTTGACAATTTGGCATTTCTTTCACCATCAAGGGATACACCAGATGCAGGATCAATATGCAAGGCTTCAAGAATTTGACCAGATGATGGCCTGCAGAAAAGTAGAAGCATTAGGGGAAAGAAAGCCGTATGAGCGCCTAACCAGATAAGAGGCTATGACAAAAGGTCCATCCACGGAAAAAATGAACTCATAAAAGGAAGCTTCCTCTCTCTCTCTCTCTCTCTCTCTCCACATCTAAGCTGATGACCTAAGTCAGTATTATCCGAAAACACAATAGTTTTCCTCATGTAACAAGAGGATGATACACGGCAGCAGAGAAAGACTTGTGAATCTAGCTATGCAATAATTAGAACAGTGCTCCGACCGGTTCAATGCATCAACTTGGGATGGAGGAGATGATGGAGGAGTATATCCAGCAAGCTTGGGTCCACCACCGTCCGTCGAGCCCCCAAACTCCGTGATGTATTCTATTTTTGGAGCCCTAGGATTATTCCGCTGAGTATCATCAGAATGACCACGGCCATGACGCCTTGATTGTGAAGGGGAGTACGATCGTGATCTAGATCTGCAAGTCAAGGTGTTTACCCATTGTTGGAAGTCTCTATAAGTTGCTTTCTATACAACAAAAATTTCCCAGAAACTTACCTTCTAGAACGTGAATAAGCTTCATATGTTGGACTTCGTCTAGACTCCCTGCACACAATATTCATTGTTGGTTAAATGAACGACCATTATAAAATGTATGTTGACTCCATCATGTTGCATTAAAGTCCCTTTTGAAGAATAAAATTTTCTACTAGAGATTTTTGAAAAGGCATATATCGGAAGACTATGAGCATGTACCGGTAGGGATCATGATGAAGAACTCTACTTCCAGAGACCCGTGCTGATTCTCTCTCCCTCTCTCTTTCAATTTGAGAAGCCTTTCTTCTTTCTTTACGACTCAGCTTCCTCTGCATGATTCAAAATGAACAGGTTCAGTAAAAGTTGTATTTTAAATCTCCAGACTCACCAATCCAACGTATCGGCTGATAACATACAATTGCAGGATCTCCCTTCACCACTTCTTTTTGCCTCCTTTCCTCCTCCTTGGCCTTTTTATCCATATATACAAGCCACCCATACCTCTTCACTCCAAATTCCTTGGCAATTATATCCATTCCTTCATCGTTGCTATCATCACTGTTAAAATCCTCTTCATCTTCGTCATCATCTTCTTCTTCATCATCATCATCTGAGTCTTGATTTTCCTCTTTTACATCCCCATCATAAGAGAAGCCCACTTGTGAATATGAACCCCTATTTGCTGGGGCTTGGGTTGTTTGAGACCTGCCAAATATATAATAAAAATAAGTAAACTAAGACGTAGAAGTTCATAAAATAGCACTGCCTTCCAGGCATGTTGATAAAAAGCAAGACAAGACAATCCATTCAGTACTTTTTGAGACTCAAAGGAAGCATGGACTGATCATTAGTAGCCATAAGACACCACAAAGAAATAGAGTATTGATATTATATATGTAAGACTGGTGATACAACCGCTTCATATCTTGGGGAATAAGTCTTCAGACTAAGAAAACAATTATACCACACACTAGGATTCCTGTTTGTTGCATGTAAGTAACAACTGAGATGTAAAGCATGATATCACTCAAAATTCATTTAAAAAACTTCTACTGAAAAAATAAATTTTCTCGCATGTAATCCACACTAGAAATCCTTTGTTAGAGATTATTTGAACATGTAAGAATGCAGGCAAACCTGTCTAATCCAAATAAAGCAGCACTTTTAGCCTCCATCTCTTGATTAACATGCTGCAAACCTTCCTCGTCACTAACTGTTAATAGAGAACAGCAGCTTGTAAAACATGCATTGAAATAATACCACCTTATGGCAATGACTCAGAAAAGGTTGCCTGGTCATTCTTGCAGACTGCCTTGTCACTAACAGTAGATAGCTAAGGCGACAACAATTTTTAAAGTCAATAATTTAAAGCATGATCATCAAACCAAAAGAAGTACCGACATCCTCTACGTCGATGCT
The DNA here is from genome assembly GCF_001531365.2 of Cynara cardunculus var. scolymus. Classification (NCBI taxonomy): domain Eukaryota; kingdom Viridiplantae; phylum Streptophyta; class Magnoliopsida; order Asterales; family Asteraceae; genus Cynara; species Cynara cardunculus. Next base: position 13,470,415 of record NC_037528.1, on the reverse strand, counting down.
TAATTAAATCCCGGTAACGCTCAAAACTAACAAACTCTTCTAATTCTTCTTCTTCCTCTGTCTTCTCAATGACACGGAAACGTCTAGAATCAGGGTCTCTTATAAAATCGAGAAGAGCACGGCCATCAAATCTACAAAAAGCAAATTGAGAAACCAGCCAATAAGGTGGATGAACCTTCCCAAGCTGTTGAAATTTTAAGAAACGCAGGATGAGAAATCCAGTACCTGTCAATCATAATGTCCTGTTTCCCATTCCATGGGATCCTAATAAATAGCAGACACAAAAGGTCAAGATTTCAAGGTAAAAGAGAAGGTAGTTTTGCAGTGAAATTATAGAAAGGCAGAATCAGTTCAAAAAAAGAGAATAGTTCCAAGTCCAAGAATTGGAGTTCTCATATATGATATATGACCTAATATAAACACACACATCCACAATAAAAAGCAGTGCAAGTGTTACAACCAAATAACAAATATAAAAAAGGGGTGACCTGGGTTGCATTTCAGTAATCGTGCAATCTACAACTTATTGAGAGGTATAAACATGTTTGCTCTTTCCATCCATTAAAAAGGTCAAGAACATATGCAGTAGCTCAAAGTATGGTAGATCACAGTAAGCTAACCAATTGCCAGAATGACAATGGATCATTTGAATTAGGTCATCCTAACCCTCTATTTTCTACTATTTCTCCCCTCTTTTTCTACCACGAGATTCCTAGGGTTCTCGAATTGGAATTGCGAAACTAATTAGGGACACAGGCAAATCCGAGTGGAGGAGTTACAATTGTCAAGACATCTACCTAAGAAATAGGATTGCTGACATCAACCATTGAAAGAGAAATTATTACTTGCAGATAAACAAAATATGATGGATAGTTAATTAAGAGCTTAAGACAACCAAAAACTGACTTAAGGAGCCAAATAATTTACGACAACAAGTGAACATACAGGCCTTGCTGATCTTCGGTGGCTTGGTAGAGGCCATCATCACGGTACACACGGCAGCGAGAGCCTGAGACCTGGATGGATTGCTGTGGATCACCGCGTCGCTTGGCTAGATACACCGCCCGCCTCTGTGCCCTCTTCCGGGCGGCGTCCATCATGTCATGGACCTTCCTCTCCGACCGACGAGCTTCGTGCCACATCGTGTCTCCCTCTTGATCGGCTGATTCGATTTCAGATAGGCGTACACTGTAGATGAATGGAAACCTAATCCCTCTAAAGTTGCAAAGAAAAAGAAGAAAAAAGTTTATTTTCAAATAAGTCCCTGCCGAATCTACAATATTACAAAAATATCCCTAATTTTTGAGTATTCAATTAGATTAGAGGAAACTACATATTTTGGTTCAAAAAGTACATAGATGGTCCAAATTTCGTTATTGAATGAAACTCGCTAGCTGCCTTTGAAGTCAGGTACTTTCTCTTTCCTGCTAATAAGGAAAGGACCTCCTTCCTTTATTCGGAATTCATACTTCTTTGTGGGGCCCAGATCTCTACGAGTGAGCAGTTCAAACTTTTCTATCCATTTAACAATTTTATGTCAATCATATAAAGAGACATTTTCGTCAATTTATTCTTGTCGTTTATAAGTTTTTGTAAATACAGGTATTTAAAGCTTGAAATTTAAAAAAAAAAAAAAAACTAAACTAAAGATCACCCCCACCTCATTCCCATCTTCATCTTGGTGCCTCCCCTTAATGAACCTTGCTACAAAAGCAGCGATGGCATTTGGTTGATGCTATCAGCGCTTGGATCCCCTCATGTGAAGGGCACATGATTGATTTAACTAAGTTTTCATTAACGGTGTTAAGTGGGGGGACCAGTTTGGACTTTGAAACACAAACTTTTGATCACGACTGTATTTACAAAAATATAGGGATGAAAACCTGAAAAGAGTCATATGTGAGAGACTAAAAATATAATTCACTCATTTGATTATCTACTACATCATGTAGAGTTAATGACTCATTTGGGTAAATGATCTTAAATTAGTTTTTAATTAAATTCATGATCACCCGGCTATATAAGAAAAAAAAATGAGTTTATATTCATGAGAAAGTTACGGATTTAATTAAAATTTCATTTACGATAATATACCTAAAAATCTCACATCTCCATCATGTGTGTGCTCGCATACATTTTTCAAAACGTCTTAAATATATGAAAAATCATTTTAAAGATAATATCGAAGTTTGAACAAGATAATATTTTTCTTGAAGCAAATAAGATTAAAATAAACAAGATTCAAACGTAAAAGTTCGTGTAAGAAACATAAAAGAATAAGACGTCCATAAATAGTAGAGAAATACATGACTTAAACAAAAACAAAAATCGAAACAAAGAAACAAGCAGCATAAAAGGCTCAGCCCCTGCAATCCCAAATCATGAAGCAGAAGATGTCACAGAAAAGACAAGCAACACAGACAAGCCCAAAAAAGAAGAAAACAACACTAACGGAATGTGCATATATAGTTATTTTTGCAACATAAAAAACTAATATGACAGCTTATTTAAAAAATGTCATTAAAAAGCTGTTGGAACACCTAAAAACGTTTTATTAATTTAAACATTTTACATAACATAAAATTGTTTGGTCAATATAAAACAGTTTAATAAGACATATAGACGTATTTAATGTTTATAAACCCAATTTATTGTGTTTGGGAACCATGACTTGATGCATGTATTATAAATATGAAGTACATTAGATCGTAGAATTTATAAATTGAATTAAAAAATATATATGTATTTAATACATATATCGGGAGCAGGGAATACCATCCACTGTCAATGGCGGATCCAGAAACTTGGATGACTAGGCGTCCTAGGGGTATAAGAAAATCCGGAACCAAAAAGCTTACAGGAAGCAAAATGGTTTCGGGTTATTCATTTTGCGAGTTAACCGTTTGCTTAACCAAATAAGTTTCAGTTTTTTTTTTTTTTTTACCATATTGGTTAATCGAATAGCAAATTATATTATTATTTACTCTATAAAATTTCCGTATAGAGGAATTGGCTTGAGTATATATAGAATTATCATTAGGTGAATTGATTTATCTTTAAACTAAAAGAACGAGAAATTGAAATATATTTAACAAAATCATCAACCAATATTACCATTACAACACGATTGCAAAAACTAGCGGTAGAAAACAATCAATGCGTGAGGGTGTGATTGTCAAGCGAGGGAGTGGAGGTTTCGTCAAAACGGACTGAGCCACTGGGGAACTTTCATAAATGATTGAGGCAATTAAGGACATAAGAGTAAAAAATATACATCTTACCTAAATTACTTGAAAGATTAAGCTCCGAGTGGGGTCCTTCCCCCACAAACTTCAATGCAACTTTGCCACCCTGTGTTGCCGGATTATTAGAAACGTGGTTGTTTTCGACGCCGACCCCATCTTCGAACCCGATTAGTAAGAAATCCTCGGTTTTCAACATACACAAGTGAATTGGATACCTATGCGGGCTAGGGGAAGTCATCATCCATACCTACGCATAGTGAAGACGAGAAATTGACAAAAAAAAAGTCATTCAGCAAATACAATTTCAATTTTTCATCATTTTCTGATCCAAATTTATTTTAAACAATCCTCATGTAGAAGACTTACGTGCATGTGTAAGGATTGTAGAATGCTATCTAACAAAACATTGAATTGCAAAAACAATAAAAACACACACACACACACACATATATATATATACATGGCCGGAGGGCAGTTCCGCTGTATGTTCAGTGCGCAACCACCCATAAGAAATGGGGTCCATTTTTTTTCATATACACTACATAGTACATAGCAGTAGTTTAAAAAAAATTAAAACTAAAAAAGACACAAGTTTTTTTTTGTCTGTAATATGGTCTAAAAATAATTTAGTATTATACTAAGAATCCAAGCATGTTTAACTAATTATATTGGAGAAAAAAAATATGTAAAAGAATAATTGGTTGTTCATTTATAGTATTTTTTTATTGTTTTGTCTAAATAAATGTATTTACTATTAAAATGTAGAACTACTTTGCCCATAAAACATTGATATATTATCCATCATTCATCTCCCACCAACTCCTTTGATTATTCACTCCACATGAATTCTATTTTTGTGTTGGAATATAATAGATTCCTTGTTATTAACTAAGAAAAGTCCCACATTTTGAAAAAAAAGTATATCAACCATATGAGACGATCCAATAAATATAAATATATATATATAATTTCAAAACTACCCTTATGGTGAGTTTGGTTTGCAGAAATGGAATGGAATTGGGGGGATTTGGATTTAAAATCCATTCCAATCTTGTGTTTGGTTTGCCAAATTGTCAGGATTTGAAATCCCGGGATTTCTTTAAAATCCCTTGAACATGGGATTTGAAAATCCTTTGCAAAGGGGTGGGATTTAAAATCCAATCCTACGGGATTCCTATAATCGCTTCCTCCCGCTTCCCTCCCTGTCCCCTCACCCTCCTCCTCGCCAGTGCTCCCTTCCCGTCCATCGCGAAGCTTCAGCCCTAATCGGTCCTCCTCGCCGGTGCTCCCTTACCGTCCTTCGTGAAGCTTCAGCCCTAATCGGTCGTCCTCGTCGGTGCTCCCTTCCTGTCCCCTCGTGAAGTTGCCGCCCTAACCCGCCAGTAAACCCCTCGTCTTTGAATGATTTATATAACAGTAGATTGAAAATAGACTCCTTTATATAACAGTAGATTGAAACTGTTTATATAACAGTGGATCGAATAGGATGCAACTTTCTATTCAAATCCCTTTTGTGTATGTTTTGGCTTCTGTTCAAATCAACATAGGATGCGACTTTCTGTGTATGTTTTTTCATTCCCACCATGTTATCACAATCCAAATCCTACAAACCAAACATGATTTATAAAGGAATGGATTTCAAATCCAATCAAAATCCTGCAAACCAAACACAGGAATGGATTTTAAATCCAATCCAATCCAAATCCCTCCTGCAAATCCAAATCCCTCAGAAACATTCCTGCAAACCAAACGCACCCTTATTTTTTTATACATTATTGACTTCTTATTAACTAATATTAAATGCACACAATTTAAGTACTCACATATTTCTAAAATTGAAAACAATATCTCAAGCTATTACCAAAATTAGGCATGGGAATTGGCCTCAAAACGTCGAGAACCCGGTCTACAACCGGGACGGGGGATTCCCTGTTAAATCGTGTCTCGGGGATGGGGATGTAGATACCCATTTGGCTCAAACCGGAGATAGGTATCGCGGTCCCCCCCCCCCCCGGTACCTGTATATTAATTAATAGATTATATAATAATATATTATTATTATTTCTATTAAATCGATAAATGTTAATTTATATTTTATATATTCTGGATATTACTCGATATGTTTGGTACATGTGACGTTAATCTTTTAAATTTAATTTAATTTCTTTTGGATTTCGATTTATTGATTATTATATGATGATGCATATTTTTTGTATTAAATTAAATTTCCTTTGATTTTTGGTTCATTGGAAAAATGTGAGGTTTAAACATGTGCGGCATCTCACATATTTAATTTTAAAAAACTTACCCAAACAGAAAAAGAATCCCCGTTTTCTCGTTGGAGACGGGGATGGAGATGTGATCAAATTTTTCGGCAGGAACGAAGACGGGAATAGAAAGAATCACAATCGATCGATATATTTCTCAAGACTGGGGATCGGGGATTGGGGTCCCCCCAAAACGAACACACCTGCTACCTACTGTACTGGACCTTCGACCAGGCATTCTACCTTTGTCGGATCGGAACCAATAGCAAGGGGCGTTGAACGTAATTCATCCGCATCTGTGGGGGTATATGGGGGGAAGCCAAAGAACTGTCTTTTCTATATACTTTTCCAAATGTCCTTGACGCCAAAAAAAAGATCAACATTACTGTGTAACATGCTATGGTCTCAACGCCCTTACGAGGTAGTGATGAGTTTCACTCATTTGGGCAGCATCCACTAATTCGAAGCTTAATTTGAAAGCCATATTTCTGCCCCATCCCTGCCTAACCAAAATTGAATTTTGATTATAAGATTGGTGTTTTATAAAAAGTATGTTTTAACCCTAAAAAAGTTTAAAATTGTTATGAAAACAATAACATGATGTGACATGTAAACACAACTAATTTATGTAAAGTGCTACTCTGAATAGTCAACATTTGTGACCACAAAAATGATGTAAATCTATATACTAAAGATATATCATATAATATGTTTGATTGTGGAACGGATTACGATGTTATGTGAAAACGATATGTTAAATAATATTAATTTAAAAGTTATTATTGAATGATTTTACATATAGGAATACTTGGAAATACGTTTTTCTATGAATCATTAGTATTTTTTGAATTCACTATTTTTGATAATAAAAACAATAAATAGTTTTTTTCATATTCATCGAGGGAACTTTTTTCATATCTCGCCGAAGGCCTATAAAATGTCAATAACATGCTTGTATATAAATAGATAACATATACATGTAGGCAAGGTTAGTTTACAAACAAGTGAAATCTAACAAACCATACAAACAACATGGTTCATTGTTTAATTGAATAAAATTGTTTTATGAAAGTGTTTAATATAATGAAATTGTTTTCATATAATTTTTTTTGATGAAATTGTTTCATATATTTTGTTTCTTTGTGAAAATGAATTTGTATCATATACTTTTCACTTTGATGAAATTTATATCATCTATACTATATTATAAATCATTTGATAAAACTCTTAAAAATCATTTTTTATGCGTAAAATACTGTTTAATAATGCATATTACTTAAAACTCAAGATTGCAAGTAGATTGTGTGTAAGTACAACTTATTAAAGCTCCATATATGAATTCGTGTAACTAACTGCAGATAAACATAATCAAATACAGGATAAATATCTCATTTTAAATTTAAAAATCTAAAATATAATTAGGATAATCATTGAATTCTAACAGAATACTTAATTATTATCTTTATAAAATATTATATTATTAAATCAAAAATAAATTATTTTATTATTAAATTTAATATAAATTATAATAAAAAATTTAAAGAAATTACATCAAAAACAGAACTTTTAAATAGTTGATTTCATATTAACATTGATATTTTTTTTCCAAATCTATATTTTATTCAAAAATAAAATAATTATTGTTTTCTTATGAAAATGTTTAAAATTGCTTATTTAAAACAATTTATGTTTTTTAAAACAGCCCAAACACCCCCATAATAAAATAATTATTGTTTTCTTATGGGGGTCTTTTTGGGGGTGTTTTCTTATGTTTGGGATTGTTTTCTTGTGATTGGCTTCAAAAATCCAAGAGTCAATAAAAGTTACATTTAAAAAATAATGCATTTATACTACCTTATAAATCATAATTGTCAAAAGTCTTAAAAACAATTTTTAATGCACAAAGTATTATATATTTATACACAGTTTTAAAAGTTTTAAAAACAACTCATAATGCATTAAGTACTATCACTTTATGCATTTAGTTTTAAAATCTCTTAATCTACAATTAAAATAACATATTGTACAAGTTACTAAGGCACACTATTACTTTTTCTTTTTCATGTTCCAAAAATACTTTTGACACCTTTCACTTATGCTTTCACCATTTCATACATCTATGTCTTCTCCTCATCCCCAATGTGAGATTCAAATTGATATTCACCATTAGTGATTAAAAGTTCTCCAATTCAATTGTTCTAGAACTTCTGATCTCGCTTTTGATCTCTTGATTCTTTGTTTTTGGTGTAAATCGAACACATTAGTGGAGTCGTTTAAATATGTTGGATTTTAAATATATTGGATTTTAAACTGTCATACAATTTTTTTCATCGATAGACTGTAATTGGAACCATAACTCTTATTTATTCAAATTGTATTAATATGTAAAACCAAGTGTAACTTATACCATAGTTAAATCTTCTCTTATAAAACCAGTTAAACTTCAAAATCATTATAATTCACGATTCCCACCACATTGTAAGGAAACACAACTAATTTTATATTAAATTGTTCGAAAATATCTGAAACATTTATTTTGATTTAAAATATTTCATAAATGCTTAAATGTTTTTTAATGTGATTGGTGTCAATTTAATGCTCCACTTTTTCCGAGAAATGGAGTATGTTTCGGAGTAACGTCGTATTTAAAAAAAAAAATCATTCCAAGGAGTCAACAATTTCTATATAATTAATAACTTTTTATAATATCATATTATAAATTTTCTAGAAAACTTTGATCTATATCTTTTTTAATTTTAGGTCACGTTTGTTTTTAAAATATACTGAAATCTAAAATTTTATTTCTCTTTTAATTTATAAGAGATTGTGTTAAAATATGAAATCTGAATTAATAAGACTATTTGTTTTTTATAGACGTCTGAATTTGTTTAAATTGTCTATTTTATCTATTAAAAAATTACAGTGTTGAATTTATAAATAAGTTTATACAATTTCGCATATTTATTCATCATCATTACGAAATTTACATCTAAATCATATAATTAACATCCATTCAAATGAAAATATGATATGAACGGTATTTAACATATTTAAATTATATTAAAATACATCAATTTTGAGATGTGATAATGGATTTGTTAAGAATCGATTTAGAGAAATGATCGATTAAGGTTAATCGATTGAGAAATCTCGTTGTTGAGGGTTTGAAGAACAATAATAGACAAATAAAAGGTTGGTTTACTTCTTACCAGATAAGATGATAACAAGACATAAGTGCCTCTGAAAATTTGAAAAAATCAAACAATCTGAATGATCTTACCTCTTAACGAATCAAACATAAAAGAATGATAAAATTTTTTTAATAAAAAACAAACAAAACCTTAAAGATTATATATCAATTATATATTAAATTATTAATACTCCACCAAACTTTTAGAAATAATAATTTTCAAAATGAAATTTGTATTTTTTTTTTAAGTAAATTTAGAGATTTTTTAAAAATATTAGTAAGTTCTATTAATTTTTTCTTTGAAAATTTTATTAAGGGCATATTTCGTCCATGAAATAAAATAAGAATGATAAAGAATTAAAATAGGGATGAATTTTCATTCTTCAAGTGAGGGAATTAAAATTTAGGCTTCTAAAAAAAACAATCCATTATATTATGAAAAATCAAACAATTTCTAATTTCTTTTATTTTCATTCATCAAACACCCATTAAAAACATTCAAAAAATTAATTTTCTTCATTTAAAAATTGTCGGCCCTATCAAACGTCACCAAATGTATTCAACGTTAGGTGGGCCCTTTGAAAACTTGCGCACCACTCCTTTATATGCTCCAACTATGCAATTTGCATCTCACAATCGGAAATTTCGCCACCCAATTCAAACCCGCCAGGTTCCCCGCCCAACGGGGGTTGGGCGACCATGCCTCCGCCGTACCCCGCTGCAAACCCACCGTCTCCCTCTTCACAGCCTCCACTCTCCTCTCTCTACACACAGAAATCCTGGTCGCCTGACCTACACCGAGACGAGGAATGGATCAGGCGGAAGGGCAAACACGACCACCGCCGGAGCAAGAGCGTCACCGATGAGGATATCGATGAACTCAAGGCTTGTATTGAACTTGGCTTTGGCTTCGAACATTCTCCTAAATTGGATGATCGCCTTTCCAACACCTTACCGGCTTTAGGCTTATATCACGCCGTTAACAAGCAATATTTTGATACGATTTCCAAGTCGTCGTCAATGTCGTCGTCGTCTTCTTCGCTTGTATCTTCATACTCATACGCTGTTTCTGAGCCCGATTTATTTTCTCCAGTGAGCAGCCCCCACACCATATTCAGCCGAGGTAGTTCCTTTTTTCTCACGCTCCTATCACTCTGCATCTTAAAGCATCTAATTCAAAATTCGAAACTGGTGTTGATTTAATCCGATTTGACAAACTGATTTCACATGAATTCCTTCCAATCCACTAAGAAATTAAATTAACCTTTTCATCTAATCAATCATGCTTCTATTTGAATCACAATTTATGAAGCTATATCTTCCAGGATTTCATTTTACTACCTACTTGGTTCATTTAAACAGCTTTCAGTTGACTGTGGTGAAATTTATAAGAAATTGTTGTGTTTTATGATGAAGGCGATAATCCACAGACGGTGAAGGCGAGGTTAAGACAATGGGCACAAGTTGTTGCTTGTTCAGTGCTGCAATCATCATCATCATCGTCATCAAGCTGAACACAAGATCAACAACGTCCGAAACCAAGGATGAATCAGATCCAGGCCTGGTTAGATCACAAGTAATTCTAACCCAACCAACACATAGTTGAAAGAGTTAGATTGATCTAGATCTGATGATATAAACTTCTCTAATAGGGTTTGAATCTGCCTAAAGCATTACTTTGATGTTTGGTAATTCAAATTTGCTTTTGTAATCATGTTATGTGTTAGCTTTCGGTTGTCTTAATGCTTCATTTTAGCTTTTTTCTCGAGTGCAATCTGTCTTTTATTCATGGGATTTTTGGTGATTTCTTGTCCCCCCAACTTTATGTAAACGCGTTAAGTTTTGTTGATGATATATATATATATATATATATATATATATATATTTGCTTTGACACATGGATTTGGTGCATTTTGCTGTACTCTTCACCACTTTTGATTCAAATGTTTGTCGCATGTATGTGGAATTTACTCGTCTTCATTCTAATTTTACCTAAAATCAACATTAACACACGTGAACCTTGTAAGGTTACCTTAACTATCAATAAAACTTAAGTTTTTGAGGATTCTACTCAGAGATCAACATTTCGAGTCTTGTAAGGTCATTGGGGATTTTCCCGGCTGGTCTTTAGGCCTCCTGAAATTAGTCGATGTACACACAAGTTTTCATTACTATTTTGGATAACCGTGAATCAAAACCTTTATTTTGAAAAAGCATGATCTAGAATTTTGAATCTAAATGAAACCAACTTTAATTTTAATATTAGATTCCTATTTTGAGGATTCAAAATAAAAACAAACTTGGTTCCATTTCATACATTTTACCGTGGTAGAATATGTCAATATTCTTATAGCATTCATAGTATTTGGCGATCTTCGAGTTCTCCTAGCCACCTTCGTTCTCCCACATCTCATTCTTATGAATTATGGAACGAAGGGCCCTCTCCATAACTTCAATTTCATTTATAACAACAATCTAAACTTGGCCCGTACTATTACTCTCTGCTTCTCGTGGCTTACGACATCAGCATATGAACCCCACTCGACCCGTTGCTCCTTCATTTTCAACCATCTTCTAAATTCTTACTCATTGTCGTTCTAAAATTTTGATCATTAGTCAAACATTTCATTGTTGTACATGTCAAGAAGTTCAAAGCGAGAAAGTTTGATTTGGCAAAATAATCTTTTTAGTTAATTATTTATCATATATATCTTAATATAAGTAATAAAATAAATGAAACCCATGGTCTAAAAAAATAAATATTATGTTTGTTGAAACAACATAAATAACATTTATGATTATTATAAAACATTTGTTTATTCGTCAATAATACACATTGATGTGTCATTTTTTTAAATAAAATATCTTGAAAAGAATAAAAACTATTTAAGATATAGTTTATTGTTTACAAATAGAAATTGTTAATGTTGTATCGTACATTATCGGTAATCTTTTATTTGATTAATATTATATTATTAAGGTAATAAATGTTGATATGGCGTATTTTTTCTTAATTAAGGAATTAGGGAAAGTTGTTAGATTACAAATACGTGTGATTTCATATAATAAATGGTATATTAATTATATATAGCATGGACGGTTATAGAATAAATACTATATCATTAGAAGAATAATTGTTTGTGTACGTTTTGTATCTCCTCTTAAATAAAACATTTCCTCGTAATTTTTAAATAAAATTATTAGATCACAATATATATGTTATCATATGATATAAAGTATTACATAAAAGATAATATTAATATATTCTTATAGTATAACAAAAGCTTAAGGAAGCTTCTAGAATTATAAAACGAGGACCTGTTCAAATTCTTATAGTCAATTTTCTGTTTGTATTTGTTTATTGAAGGTGGAAGTCATGTATTTCTAGAAGACTTTTGTATGTGTGGACAAAGAAAGTAGACCTTGGAGTCCTACTAATCCATGTATCAAGTGCAAGATTACGTTCAAATTTGGCAATTTCTTTTATGTTCTTATATTTTATATAAATGTTTTTTATAGGTGATTTTATATTATTTAGCTAGTTAGTTTTTAGTACCCTTCTAGTAATGTATATAAACAAATTGTGAACATGATCAAGCCACGTAGAAAGAAAACATCGTATGTTCATATATGAACACATAAACCCCATACTATGAACACCGGATGCAATTACTTACACAATTTGACCTATACAAACACGAGGGGCAAGAACGGTGCTTATATAAAAATTTGAGAGCAAATTTTTAACCGACTACGCGGTAAGTTGACATAAACATATATGAACATCAAGTGAGATCACTAACAGAAACCGGTATTCATATGATGGAGGTCATTAACATGAACGTACACAACTGTAAACATGATGAAGCCACATAGGAAGAGAATATCGTAGAAAATATATGAACACATAATCCCCATCATATGAACATCAAGTCAATCACTTACACAAATTGACATATATAAACACCAGGTGCAAATACTTACACAAATATAAAGATTTTGGATCAAGCTTCAAAAATGACATTTGTGTTCATATGACCCAAAATTTCGTTCATGAAGTGTTATATATACTTAAATGAGAGTAATAACATGAACACAATGGTTCATGATTCATAAAAGTTAGTTATATGAACATATGAAAATGGGTCGTGCATGGAATTTCATTTGAACATGTGAATTAAGTACGTATTAATAATTAAAGAAAAAACTACCAACACAATATGAACTACAAAAAACAAAACGCATTATAATGAACATAATTTCGATTGAAACAAGTACAATAAAATATTAATCCATTACTAAGACATTCGCTTTGGTTATTTTCTTCACTTCCCGAACTCGAACTCCGATTGTCACCATAAACCATTTTAATCTTCTCAATGTTGTTGAGTTATTTTCAAATGCGTTTATCCATAATAGCTTGAAGGATACCGAAGATTTTACTACCGTGTTTCCTCAACGAATCACAAACTCATAAAACAATAAAAATGGAAGATCAATAATAAAAACATGAATATTAAAAATGCACATTTTTAGGGATTTTATGATTTTATAACTTACAATTAATGATATGGAGTTACATAAAAAATGAAATTACTCAACTACCTTTGACATTAAATTGTAAGCAAAAAAACCCTAATAGAAACATGGATTATGATTGGTTAAAATGGTTTGTAAATTTAACACAAAAACTTTGATTAACATTTGATATTACCGCATCTCTCTCTCTCTTTATATATATATATATATATATATATATATATATATATAGAGGAGCGATCAAATGAAAACCATTCCAATTTGTAAAAACTACTCTCATCAATCATTAATCTTATGAAAATTTTTCATGAAATTGTTAATCTTGTAAAATTGTTTCATATACTACTTAATGAAATTTTAATGAAATTGTTTCATGTATTTCTTTAAAATTAAAATAATGAAGATGATAATATCCATGATTAACACCCTACACAATAAAAATGGTTAATCAACCTCTCATAATTATAAAAAAATAAACAAAATGAAAAATTATGATTAATTGAATGAGGTTTTCACGATTTTTACAAATTGAATGATTTTTATTTGAATCCACCATATATATATATATATATGTGTGTGTGTAAGGTACATTCAATGATAACAATAACAATTAGAAATAAAAACATAAATTGCAAGCTTTAGTGGGATCGGGTGTCTTAAGTTGGTGAATAGGTGACTTAGTGGAGGATTAGGTGTCGCTATATTGGACATTATGTGGAGAATGCATAATTTATGTTAACCAAAAGCATGGACATCTTTTTCCATAGTCATTATGAGACCTCTTATCCATTGATCTAAAAGTATAAATAGCATAATTTCCTTTCATAATTCATCCTTCAAACAAAACTCAATAAAATTTCTCTTAAAAACACATATATAAGCTGTAACGAAAGAGGAAGCAAGAGGAAAGGGTGTTGAAGCACAAGTTTAGCTTCTAGATAGCCATATAACCCAAGGTGATTACATGTTTTTGTTTACGATCGTGATACACAGTATGTATTTAACCACAAATTATGATTATGAATCATGTTTAGGGTTTATAACCTGAATCTCACATTACATGTTTTTATGCAAAAAAAAAAACTTGCAAATCATGATCTCATTGAAAACATGTTTGCATAATCATAACATAAACTTTAATGTGTCTTCCAAAATAGAAAATTTAAGGCAAACATATCAAGATTTTGAGGATGAAAACTTGTTTATGTTGTGAAAAATTTCATAGATACATATTCTTAAGAACATATCCAATTGTTTCTTTGAAATAAGTGTTTTGCTCTAAGGGATTTGTCAGTAAATTTCTCTAAAATGGAAAAAGTTAGAGAAAGTATGTAAAATCCTCGAGAAATAATTATCTTGATGGATAGTTTTTTATTACATTGTCATTGACAAAAGACTTCAACATAAAATATTTTAATAATATAATTATTGTATCCTCTAAACTAAAAAATAGTATCCAAACTAATTTTTCAGAGTAAATTATGGATTTGGTTTTTGTGGTTTATACTTTCTCTCCATAGTGGTTCCAAAATCAAAATAAATACAACGATGGTATCACTAGTTTGTTTTTCACACCTATTTCAGTCCCTCCCTCTGTAACTAGGTTTGTATTGGGACTTGATTCAGACTTGAGTTTATTTTAGGATTTACTTTGATTTAGATTTTTGAGTTTAATTTGTATTTTGAAACAGATTTTAAGTTTGATTTAGAATCGGTATCACCAAAAAGGTGTTGTTGGAATGGGGAGGGAGACGGAGATGCGCTGCTAAATTAAGGAGGGAGACGACAAGAAGCTTCGTGTTGCTCATCGGTAAAGATGGAACTGACACTGGTACGATCGGGAGACGAAACTACCAATGGTTCCAGATCGTTCCTGTGGTTCCTTCCTCTTCCCTTTGATTGTCCATGTAGTTCCAGATCAAAAACAATAAGAACTACTAGAAACTTGGGAAAAAGAAACAAGGGGAGGTGTTATTTTGATTGGGAAAATGATTATGCGAGGGCCTGGGGAAAACGAAGGGCTATGGCGATGAGGTTCTCCAGCAAAGACCACGGTAGTAAAGACCAGTGATATAGGTTCTTCGGTTGAAGACCACAATGGGGACCATTTTCTCTTTTTGTGTGTGTAAATATACACACATGTATTTATAACTTACTAGAAGCGTACTCGCGCAATGCAGCGAGATACATCGTGATTTTAATATTTCATTTTATTCTTTATCTCAGCTGATGTTATAATATGGTTTTATGTGGTTTTAAGAAAGCGATGATGTTTTATTTTTGAATAAAATATATGTTTGAAGATATTAAAAAATTTGACAAAAATATATCGATATTAGTATCAAATTAACTATTTGAAATTCCTCATTTTTGTGTAMTTTTTTAATTCAATTTTTTATAATTTAATTTATGTACAATAACRAAGTAATTTATATTTGGTTTAATAATCTAATTTTTTTATAAATATAATAATTATTTATTTTGTTGGAACTCGATAATTATTCTAATTATATATTAGATTTTTTATATTTTAAAAATGAGATGTTCATTCTCTATTTGATTATGTTTATCCACAGTTATTAATACGAATTCAAACATCGAGCTTTAATAAGTTGTACTTATGCATAATTACTTRTAATCTTGAATTTTAAGTAATATGCATCAATATACAGTA
>NC_037528.1:13428309-13453608 GCF_001531365.2 Cynara cardunculus var. scolymus | reverse complement strand
ATTATAATTTAATTTAAGTTTAATAATGAAATAACTTATTTTTGGTTTAATAATATAACATTTTATAAATATAATAATTAAGTATTTTGTTAGAACTCTATGATTATCCTAATTATATTTTAGATTTTTTATATTTTAAATGAGATGTTTATCCGGTATTTGATTGTGTTTATCTGCAGTTAGTTACACGAATTCAGATATGTGATGAAATCGGATAGGGATGAACGGGTTTAAGAGTTTTTAAGAGTTTAAGAGTTTTAAGAGTTTTAGCCAAATGCTTTATAATATAATATAGATAATATTAAAATAAAAAAAGAATATGATTTTTTAATAAAAAAAGACACAAAAAAAAAAAAAAAAGACCCAAATACCTCTAAATTTAACTGGTCTAACAAAATAAAATTAATAGACGTTAAAAAGAGAAACTCAATAGGTGTGAAAATGTGAACCATAAGTATCATCTATGTATTTATTTTAATTTTTGAATCATTATAGATAGAAAATGTAAATTAGAGGGGCCAACTATGTAATTTACTCCTTTTTTATTTGGAAGAAATTTTGAAAATATATGGCATGACTGAGAACTGCAGTGGACACGTGTTTGATGGTAGGGATAGTGTCAATTTCTTATCCACTTCTGTAAAGACTACTACGCGAAAACGGTGGCGATCATGGCTGCCATTGCCTTTCACTTTTCCCCTCCTTCCTTTTGCTACTCGTCTCCTTCCCTCCAAAATTCCTCTTACTCTTCTCTATCAAGACTCCGATTCTCCTGCTCCGTCTCATCGTCGGTACCTCAGCACGGTGGCCGGACAGGTTTTATGGAGTTCCCGTACGTTTCGGCCCCACACAAAGATCTTATGGTCGACCTAGTATCCACGGTCGAAACTCGCCTCGAGTCTTTCCTTAATCCTTGCAATCTCCCGCCTGATGTACAGTCTTGTCAGAATTCCACCGGAACAGCTCATGCTTCTATCCATCTCAGATCCGGCGTCCAGTCGTCGGTGGTACTCTTCCACTTCCACTTCCACTTCCGTTTCTGTTTTGGATTCACTTAATTTGCGTATGTTAGCTTCTATAATGGTCATAATAATCTATAATAGAGTGTTGAATGAACTTAGGGTTCTATAATTCCTAATTTAATTTAGGTCAAGCTTAACTAGTCGAATCTAAAATAGACGATTAAATGAACTTAGGGTTGTATAATTCTTAATTTAATTTGATTGAGCTTAATGCTATGTTTGGGAACTCCAATATAATTAAACAAAAATCAGTTCTATATTTGAATAACTTACCAATTGGTGATCAGAGATAAAATATGAAACCAATGGCAACAGTACATCAGGTGTTCCAATGTTCAGCTTGTATGCAAGGGCTTCTATTGAGATTTGTTTTGATGTATCTTGAAGAACATATATAGAAATTCATCACTGAATCGTGGATGTTGGCATGTTTAATTTGCAGATTGATTTCATACTTGGAAGTTGGCTTCATTGTGAGTTACCATCAGGAGGAGCCTTGAACATTACGAGCCTGTCAGCCTATCTAAACTCATCGACTGATGCACCCAACTTGTTGGTAGAGCTCATCCAAAGCAGTCCAACATCTATGGTTCTAATTCTTGATTTGCCTCCAAGAAAGGATCTTGTTCTCAACCCTGATTACCTCAAGACATTTTATGAGGACACCCATTTGGATCAACACAGACAACATCTTGAGAAGCTCTCCGAGGTAAGACCGTACTTCTCGTCGTCTCTTTACATTCGTTCAGTCGCCTCTCCCACCGCAATCCTGGTGCTTATCGAGACTGAACGACTCGAGGAAATGATCAAAACCCATGTTAGCCCGATTGCCAAGGAAGTGTTGAAAACTTGGTTGGATATTTGTGTTTTTGGGGAAAGGAGAGTAGATGAAACTGAGAAAGCTTATTTGAAAAAGAGGGATGAAATGAGTAAAAGCAAGACCATTGAAATCGATCTGGGTTCAAACCTGCCAAGGTTGTTTGGGCATGAAACTGCTAACCGCGTACTAGAAGCTCTACGTGAGGTTTTCTGAAGCGAGTTTTGTTTGATAAGGACTTGTATTTTTCTGCATCGAAGGTTGTACCATATTTCGATGCTCATGCATTATCATCCCCTTGGTTTGCAACTTCATTTTTACAACACACCAATGTTATGAATCTTGAAACCAACATAATTATCCTTGTTTTTGTTTTTATGGCTGTATTTTTCGCAAATTTTAATACAGTTATTAGATTTTGTTGAAGTACTTCAGCAAACATTGATGAAAAAAGGTATCAAAATGACCATGCAAAAGAAAGGATTTAAAGGATGCTGTTTTCCATGTTTGACGACTGATCCCACATCGCTATATAATGGAAGCTGGAAGCGCTTAATATATAGATTTTATAGATTGGTGGTCGCCGGGCTTGGTAGCGCTTGCCTATTACCTAAGCAGGGGTATTAAGGTGGATTGGACCTTGAGTTGGGCTTGATGTTGCAATATCTGGCTTGCCCATTCCAAGTTGAGAGTTGGTTCATGTGGCTTAGGCGAAGGCTTGGGTCACTTGGACCTTAGAGAAGGGGGCAATGCGTTAGGCTGGTTTCACAGAGCTGCGACAACTCCTCGCTCCTTACAGTGGAAGGATCACAAGCTTGGGCTCGCCAAGTCCAATATGCCTACTGGTCTCGCTCAAAGGAACACCCATTTTTTTATTTAAAAAAAACATAAATTGTTTTTTTAGTGTTTGACAAATTTTGCTCATGCATGTAAAATGACATTTTTTCCGATACCATGAGGTCCAATATGCCTACTTTTTATACATCAACATTATTGTATTACTAAAAGTTCTTTTTATACATCAACATTATTGTATTACTAAAAGTTCTTTCCATGAACTAATATGGATTAATTTTGATTTTCAAAAACATGTATAAATTAAAATGCAAGTAAATAAATTATGAATTAAACTTAAAGTTATACGAATTAAAGAGTTTGTAATTCTCTAGAAACATGTTATTGTTCGAGAAAAAATTAATAGAAATAGTCATTTTCAGATTTTGGTTTTAGTCATTTTTTTTCCTTATATTTCAAAAATGTTACTACCTTTGCAAGTTGTAACTTCTCAACTTGTGGAGAGGTCAGAAGTTTATGATATATGTCCGTAAGTGACTTGCGGAAGTGTTAGAACTAATTTACAGATTTGGTCCATACATTTGTGGACCTGCTTCAAAAACTTATATTTTTTTACACTTTGACTCTTCCATAAGTTAAGTTGAGGAGTTGTGACTTGTAAAGATGATGACATTTTTGAAATGTTAGAAGAAAAATGGCTAAAAGATAAACCAAAGGAAGGGGGTGTTAGGGATTGCTTATTTAAAACAATTTATGTTTTTTTTTTTGTGAAAGTGCTTATTAACTTATGTGTTGTCAGATCTGAGTTTTATAAAAAGTGTTTCGATTAGCTTATAGTGGTATCAAAATGCAATAAGCTGATAAGTTGGTTTTTAGTGTTTGACAAATTTTGCTCATACATATAAAATGATTAAAAATGGTATTCTTCCTGATACCATCAGATATATGAGAAGATCGATCTCATAAACTTCAATACTTAGATTGATCAAACCTAGATTCATGACCAGATTTACGACCATTTCCACCGGTCAGAAATTTATTTCGATCCCGTCGGTGATCTTTGAGATGCAAAATCATCGCCAGTTCACGGTTGACGGTGGTGGTTTTCTGTCATTGTTCATGAACAACGTCGTTTTCAAAGCATGATTCATAAGCTACAGTTTCATCTCTTCAAAAATGGAAGAACAATAAATCGAATTCAAAAGTTTATGAGATAGATCTTCTCATATATCTGATGGTATCTTTTTAAGATCGATCTTCTGGTTCGTAAAAACTGGAAAAGGTTAAAGATAAAGGGTATTAGAAAATGGTTAAAAAGGTAAATTGTTAATAAGTTGAATTTGATAGTTAGGGGGATTCATTTAAAACGACTTATTATCGATATCACACGGAATAAGTCAATAAAAAGATTCCATAAGCAAATCACAAACACCCCAAAATGTCTATCTATGCTATATTATAAAGTATTTGACAAAAACTCTTAAAAACAATTTTTTTTATGCACGAAGTACTGTTTATTGCTGCATATTACTTAAAATTTAAAATTACAAGTAAATTATGCGTAAGTACAACTTATTAAATCTTCATACTTGAATTCGTCTAACTAACTACAGATAAACATAATCAAATATTGGATAAACATCTTATTTTAAAATATAAAAAATCTAAAATATAATTAGGATAATTATAGCATTCTAACAAAATAATTAATTAATATATTTAAAAGAAATTATATTATTAAACCAAATATAAATTACTTCGTTATTGTACCTAAATTAAATTATAAAAAAATTGAAAAATTACAGAAAAAATAAGAAATTTTAAATAATAATTTGATACTAATATCGATATATTTTTGTCAAAATTCTATGATATCTTCAAACTTATATTTTATTCAAAAATAAAAACATTATCGTTTTTTCAAAATCACATACGACCATATTATCACACTGAATGAGATAAAGAATAAAATGAAATATTAAAATCAAGATGTATCTCGATGCATTGTGCGAGTACCGTTCTAGTTATATTATAAAACATTTGACAAAAACTATTAAAAATAATTTTTTATGCATGAAGTACTGTTTATTAATGCATATTACTTAAAATTCAAGATTACAAGTAAATTGTTTATAAGTACAACTTATTAAAACTCTATGTTTGAAATAGTGTAACTAACTGCGGATAAACATAATCAAATAGAGAATAAATATCATTTTAAAATATAATTGGATATTTATTGAGTTCTAACAGAATAATTAATTATTATCTTTATAAAAAAATATATTATTAAATCTAAAATAAGTTACTTCGTTGCGTTAAATTAAATTATAATAAAAAATTTGAATTAAAAAATATACAAATAAAAAACTTTTTTTTGCAAATTTTATATGAATTTTTTAATTTTGTATTTTATTCAAAAATAAAAACATTATCGATTTCTTAAAACCGTATAAAATTATATTATCTCAACATAAATAAAAAATAAAATAAAATAAAATATTAAAATAGAAATGTATTTCGATATACTAATTTTAATTAATTTATGCGGTTGGAGATCAAATACATATACTATTGGGTCTAAAGACTTAACTCCTCCACAAATTTAATTATATTGCAACCCGGACCCGATGTCGAATTCCACGTGTTTGGTTTGATTCAATCGGCGGGAAGCCGAGTGTAACCAGCCACTGCTCCTTTGTAGCATGCACCTTAATCGTCCTTGCAAATTTGCGGCTCTTTTCGCCTCTTGCACACAACTTTCCTACTTGAAACCTTTGAAGGCTCAACTTATCGTCCATGGGTTCTTTAAACAAGATACAGTTGTGGGGGATTTTATCAGACGATGCATTGATCTGGGTGATCCCCAATCAGCTCTATCAACCCTCTCGAGAATTAATCCCACCTTGTTCTTGCAGAATTTGACTATCAGGTGCTTACATGATCATGAATTGTACCAAGATGTTGTTGTTGCCTACAAATTTTTTCAGTCTTCTAGCTGTCCATCTGATAATTTTACCTTTCCGTTCGTGATCAAGGCTTTTTCAGCTTTAAAAGCTATTCAGAATTGTAAGGAGATCCATTGCGTTATTTTGAGAACTGGGTTTGATCAAAATGTAGTTGTACAGACGGCTTTAGTTGATTTTTATGCAAAAATTGGTGAAATCAGTCTTGCACGTAAGTTGCATGATGAAATTACTCAACCAGATTTGGTTTCTTGGAACGCGTTGCTTTCTGGGTATTCTTTGCATGGACTTAATCAGGAGGTTTTTGAGGTGTTTGGCAGGATTAGACTTACAAATTTGAACCCCAATGTGAGCACTTTCGCTAGCTTAATTCCAGTGTGCTCTCGTTTGGAGGATTCAAGGATAGGAAAGTCCTTCCATGGGCATGTTTTCAAATGTGGGTACTTTAATGATTTCTTGATTCCTGCTTTCATTTCAATGTATGGCAGCAAGAATGAATTATCTGTTGCCAGAGATCTATTTGATTCTGTACCGAAAAAGAATGTTACGATGTGGAATGCCATGATCTCTGCCTATACACAGAGCCTGAAACCTTATGATGCTATTGAGCTATTCAGAAAGATGACTCTTGATCACGTCAAGCCTAATATGATCACTTTCATGTCTATAGTTCCCTCTTGTGAGATAGTTGTGAGCATTGATTATGGCGAGTCACTTCATTCTTATGTTATCAAATTAGGGTTTCAGAACCAACCTGCTGTTGCCACAATCATTTTGTCAATGTATGCCAAGTTCCGTCATCTGAATTCAGCCAAATTTCTCTTCAATCACATGACCCAAAGAAACCTCTTGGCATGGAATTCTATGGTTTCTGGGTATGTTTATAACGAGTGTTGGACAATGAGTTTGGTGGCATTTCGTAGTATGCAGGCTGATGGGTTTAACCCAGATGCGGTCTCTATAATCAGCATTCTTTCTGCTTGTTCTGGACTGAAAGCAACTCTTTTAGGTCAATCTGCTCATTCATTCAGTCTTAGAAGGGGTATGGATTCGAATCTCCACTTATCTAATGCACTAGTTGCATTTTATATCAACTGTCACAAAATGAGCTACTCTTTTCAACTGTTCGAAAGAATGGTCATAAAAGATGATGTTTCATGGAACACGCTAATATCTGGATGCGTACACAATGGAGAAGATGAAAATGCAGTTCTCCTCCTTCAGATTATGCAGAAAAAAGGTGTGAAATTAGATTCAGTCACCTTGATAAGTGTACTCCCTTGTTTCAAGAATCTTGAAAATTTGGTCCAAGGTATGGCTGTTCATGGCTGTGCTATAAAACTCGGAATCGCCTTTGATGTTTCTTTAGACAATACACTTATCAGCATGTACATGAACTGTGGAGAACTCGATAAGGGGAAGATGATCTTTGATGAAATTCCCGATAAGGATGTAGTTTCTTGGAATGTTCTGATAACTGGTTATCATCTCCACGGGCTTGAAAAAGAGGGAATTGATTTGTTTGCTCAAATGGTGAAGGATGATCATAGCCCAAATTACGTGACCTTGTTAAATGTATTGTCGATGTGTTATTCGAGTATGCAAGTGAAGTCAATCCACGCTTATGCAGCTAGGAGATGGAATATTATGGCCGAAACCTCGTTCATCACGTCTCTAATATCCACATATGGTCGATTTAATGAAGTAAGTTCGTCTTATTTTCTGTTTCAAATGGCAGAAAAAGGGGATATCTCAGTTTGGAATGCTATTGTAGCTGTTCTTGTAGAACTAGATCATGCCAGGATGGCGGTCTCTTTGTTCTCCTGTTTACTTCGAACGGAGGTGCAATCTGACTATATAACAATTCTCAGCTTAACATCAGCTTGTGGTCAGTTAAACCATATAGATTTTACAAATTCTATAATGGGTTATGTCTTACGAAAGGGAATCGACAAGTATGTTGCTGTTAGCAATGCGTTTATAGATTTGCATGCTAGATCTGGGAACATATCATATGCAAAGAAGGTGTTTGATGAAATGCCTCTTAGAGATGTCATCTCCTGGAGTACAATGATCAGTGGATACGGGTCACACGGCAATGGTGAAGCTGCACTCGCTCTGTTCACACAAATGAAAGATTCGGGTTTCCAACCCGATGAAGCAACCTACACTAGTATCTTGTCGGCTTGCAGCCATACCGGATTAGTTGATCAAGGGCGGATGGTATTTGAATGGATGCTAAAAGATACAAAAATCTTGCCACGGATGGAACACTATGCTTGTATGGTGGATTTACTCGGTAGAACGGGCCACTTGAAAGAGGCGTATGATGTTGTTAGGAGGCTGCCATTCGAGCCTTCCATAAGCATACTTGAGTCGGTGTTGGGTTCGTGTTTGAATCACGGAGACATTGAAGTTGGGGAGCGAATCGGGAGGCTGATTACGGCACGGGATGTGACGAATTCGGGAACATATGTGATGCTTTATAATGTATATGCAGCAGCTGGGATGTGGAGTGAGGCTAACAAGGTTAGGCGGTGTATGGAAGCAAAGAATTTGAAGAAATTGCGAGGTTTTAGTTTTATTGAAGGACAAAGATCCTGCTGAAGATCAAGTGCATCAAACCTGGAAAAATAGCGCGATTATGAATCGTGTGTTTATCAAGTTGACACCATGAAGCTGTTTAATAATGGTGCGTTTATTCCATTGGATAGGACATAGTAAAATAGAACAAGGATCGTTGTTTCATATTTACATGTTATTCATGTGGAATAAACAGGAATAGTGGATTAGTGGAATAGGCATGTTCCACCTCCTTGAGGTGGAACAAATCTATATTTTATCAATATACCTTCAAAAAAAAATTAATCCTCTTTTAAAACATCAAATGCGTATCCCTCTTTGCACTTTATCCTTATTTCTAAGACGTCAAATACACATCTTTCTTTACATTTTATCCATTCTTTAAATTTTTATTTAAACGGATTTTATGTTCTTAAACTTTCAATTCATTATACTTAAAATATTACTTTTATACGGTTTCGATATTTTGGTTAATTTTGTGTAATTTATTATATATTAATAATTAAAAAATAATATAAAAAAGTATGAACTAAGGTTTGGAAATTGCATAAACTTCACATTTAGTGTCATTTTAATTGTCTTGACAAAAACTTTCTAAGTATATATTTTGTCATAAAATATATTTATTTTAGAGTAAATTACATTACTTTGGATCTCTATTTTGAAATATCTATGGTTACAATCCCTATAGTTTGTAATTTACAACGCATTGGTCCCTGACTTCCAACTCCCCTAAAAAAAAAAAAAAAAACTGTTATCTCAGGAGTAGTTAGGTCTTTTTATCAATTCTTTACTTTTTTTATTTAAATAAAATAAAATCAAAAAAGAAAAGACTAAAATGCTTCTCTAAACCAACCGAGTTAGCAGAATAATTAGGATGGAATTAGATTTAGGAACCAATGTGTTATAATTTTCTATAAACACGATGGGGGATTAAAAAAGAAGTATTATTTCCAGGCAGGGTTTTGGACATAATTTGGATACATGAAACACCCAAAAAACGAATAATCATGGTTCTGGTTTTACATCATCATAATCTCCTAAACCCTGCAACTTTAAAAAGACTCCAGAAGAGTTGTACTAAACCTTCTACATAAACCCATCCAACTTATCTATCAATCAAATCCCTCTTCTGCCAAAACAAACCCAAAAAGAGATACAAAAAAACAAACAAACTCCCAGAAGAAAGGCATTCCAGGTTTCATGTCCAAACCAATTAACCACCTCTTCCGCTCATCCCACGGTCGAAGATGACCCACCTGAAGCCGGTTGTTTCGCCACATAAATCTGCTTCACTTTTGTTGAAGATGGGAAACCCTTCTCTGGTCCCATGGACTGATACCTTCCGTGGAACCCCGTCCTACGATGGGACCACTGACCCATGGTTTTGTTCTTTGGAGACACCCCTCCACCTCTTTGATACCCATAACCACCACCAGGATGATTGTACTGTTGATTCTTACCCTGTTGATGGTGTTGGTTCTTGAATGCATTCGTGGTCTCAATGTTGTTATTGTTGATGCCAATGCTAATGCCACCTCTCTGAACAGCATCAGCGGTCTTTGTGCTTCCTGAAGAGATATGGCTGACAGTGATTGGAGCAGACGTGGTAGAAATGGATGGGCCGGATGAGTCTACCAACCCAAGTTCATCAGGAAACTGGTTCATGGTTGAATCTCTAACAGGAAACACCATCCCGTTGCTGTCCGATGGAGTTGAAGTTTGAGGTTCGGAAAATCTATTTGGGGGGAATGATGATTGGTCAACAGGGTGTCCTCCATGGCTGCTGAAAGGGGTAGGCGCTGTCATCGCTTCTGCTTGCTGCTGTAATGGCAGTGACATAGGAACCGCATGAAGAGGTGATGCAGGTACGTGAGACCAGCGAGCTTGGACTGACATGTCTGGTGCAGTCTGAGTACATATTTCATCGAGGTTTGTCAAGTAATGATGTCATTGGTGCAAATAGACAATTTTAACATGAAACATTTCAAAAATAACAACAGCGGATAATTTAGGAACTACAAATATTACCTGAAATGGAGGCACGTCAAACATGGTTAAAGGGGAACCCATCGGCAATAGGGGAGAGCCAGGAGCAAGATGCTGGATGGGACCGGACATGTTAGGAGGATTGCGCTGTCCAGAAACCATATTCATAGAATTCATGTCTTCTTCACGGGCAGAAGATGTTGGATCATGCTTCCAGTCGGGTTGTTTTCCAGATGGGATATATGTGGCACCCATAAAGCTCAATCCAACCTGCCCAAACTGACCAACCGGAGCATAATGGTTATAAACCACCATATGTGGTGGGGCTTGCACACCTGGAATACCTCCAGGTGAACCGATGAAGGGGCCAGTGAATCCAGCAGGAGGGCCATAAAACGAGTCCATGCCAGAATGGTTTTGCCAGGCTCCAATATGCCTTGAACCTGACCCTGTACTCTTTTGGGATTGAGACTGGGTCCCACCAGATTCGTCATGTGGGCCAAACGCAAAGACTGGACCACTCATCATGGGATGATTCATCTCGTAGAAGGGAAAATGAGAAGGTGCAGCTCCATGGAAATGAGAAAGCATCTGAGTTGATGAGCTCTGAGGACTCGGTAGTGGCGGCCATAAAGATATCGGCGGAGTTTCAACAGAGAGATCAGCAGGAAGTGATACACTAAGAGATTCCTCAGGCTTAGATTGACTTCCCGATTGTTGATCCCCACCCAATCCTGCAAAACATTTAAAATAAGAACTTGTTGATATGGATAAGAAGCATCAACTTTCTATGCGACGACAGCAAACATATGAATAAAAACCAAAATGAACACAATGCAAGGACAATTAGCATTACCTCCTGGGATATCTTCAACTGCACCTCCAAAAGTTTTCGTGCCTGAAACTGAGACGGGTCCCATCCCATTGCCAACGATCTCATCCGTATCAATGGCAGCCACAGCAACGGCTGAAGCAGCTGCTTCAACTTCAGCCTCACAATCTTCCGTCAGAACACAAGATTCACTGGCGTGCTCATCTTTCTTGAAAAATAGATTACGATCACTTTCTGCTTTCGAAATACTTTGGGCCATGTCAGGACGGAAGGACCCAGGAGCCCCAATCCCATGTGAAACAACACGGCTACTAGGAGGAAGTACTGTTGGCGAGGTGACTGCACCTGAGTCTCAAGGAGAGACGATAACATCATCAGACTTTGAAAATACAAAATTCATTATAGTGCTTAAGCTTTCAGGAAGCAGATAAGCTTACCAAACTGAATTTTTTCACCAGCAAGCAGAGAGTTGATTGGGCTTGAGGAGGATGAAATTGATTTTCCCTTTGTCGATATTAATGACGATGTCAAAATGGGTTCACTAACCAAGGTGCTATGATCACCAATAGATGTTACATGTGTTGTACTGAATCGTGCAGGCTTCATAGCCTCATCAAGTTGAGTCTGAGTTAAAGGAATAACCTGTAGGATGTATCTGAATTAATTCAAGATTTCACATAACATGAAGGGAAAATAAAGAACCAACATTTATTCAACACTGAAAGATCTTCAACATGAAATATAACATATCTTACTTAGCAGAAAATAAATTATTAGAACATCACAACTGCATATATTAGAACATATAGATATACAACAATGGACCACTAAGCCAATCTCAGAAAAGTAACTTGATTTCTCCCATTCTAATGTTTGAACTGAGATACACTATAACAACAATGAAACAACATGCTTAGAAAAAAGATACAGAAAAAGTAAGTTATCACCTGTTGATCCATCCGTGCATTACCCCAGTCGCCCAAGGATGTTTGCACATTATCAGTAACCTTATTTTCAGTCTCAAACATGAGATTTGAACCAAGGTCTTCAACTGCACCAGATATTGCAGATACAGATCCTCTTTGGAGAGTCCTGTAGAGTAATGTATATGGTTAACAACTAAATACAAAGAATTTTCCATGCTATTTTCCGTTTCCATGAAAGAAAACATACTTGCTAGTATGCGATCTTATCCCAGTCTGAACATCAGTATCAGCTGAGGGAGTGCCGATTGGAGCCATTGGTTGAGAAGCCATTGTTGAATACTCGGTGGACAGTTCCTTGTTCACCAAGCTGCGCCCCTCAGAACCAACAAAATCAGAACGGATGTTTGATGCTTCACCAACCATTGACACGGAGATTTTATTTGGACCGGTGGAGACTATAGGACCTTGAACAGAAGATCGAGTCTTTCGAGGTTGCTGATGAATTAAAAGAGAAATGTTATGGAATATCCAATGTATTATCTAAGCAAACAGAAAAAAGAAAGAAAAAACCATTTGAATTAAATTGACTGTAAACTGAAACCTTTGTAACCCGTGATTTTGCCTTGATTTCTTTTTCTCTCTGTTCACGCCGATCATTCAACATCTGCCGTTTTGACCTGACCTCTATGAAGTCATCTTCATCACTTGGGCATTCTATGCCAGGTTGCTTAAAAACACGTACAACACCACTTTGCAAGGGAGCATCAACATCCTCTTCGGGAATGTTCCTTTTTAGGTTGCCTTCCACAGTGGATGACGAGGCCCGAGTCTTAGTTGGTGTTAGTCTTGCAGTTCCTTTCCCTGGCCCGCTTTCAGAGGTTATCTCCTGAGAACCACTTAAACCTGCAGCTGAAGCATCAGGTACAACCCGCTTCAATGATTTAGTGGACACCATATGACGCCTATACCCACTTCTTGTAGAATTTCCCACACCTTTATTGCTTAACTTGTCATCCAACCCAGAGCTATTGGAAGAACCCATTCCCAACGGCTGCCTCCTATCAGCATTATCCCGAACTCGAAACTCCGTTCGCTGGATTGGACGTCGATGTTTCCTCTGAAACTCATTAGAACCCGAGGGAGAAGCCTCGTAAGCTTGAAATGATCTTGGGCCAGAATTTCTAGCCGGGTAGGGAGTTCTCTTCCCCCTATTAGCAGATGAAGGACCTGGAGCCTTTGACATGGACACGTCTTTTTCACCAGAAAGGCCCCGAGATGATGCAGGTGCAAATTGCAACCGAGCCTCAGAACCATTATCAGTCGCATCATGCCCCTTCTCCTCAACTGGTTTAGATCCAATTCTGTTATCAGCAGAATGGGAAAGATCACTTTGACTGTTACGTACCATATCGTTGTATTCTGCATTCCCTCTTGCAGTCATGCCCCTTGACCAATTCTCATGAGGTAGATCCGGCATCGCTGAAACATTGCCAGATTGGTTATTCAGGATACTAGCCGAACCACCATCCTTTTTCATGTTAATGCCAAAATTTTCTTGACAAAACTGATTAGGCAGAGAACTACCTGAATTCTGATTCAGATTGAAATGGGTGTGGTGTATGTTTGGCTGAACAAGAGATATTGGCTGCGGAGTCATCGGAAGAATCCCCTGGGAAACAGGAGATGTATATCTCAGCTGACCAAACTGGAACAAGGGAGGTTGTGACTGGTGCATGTGGCCCATGGATGGACCAACAGGTGGGTGAAGATGGAGAGGCATCTGTATAGAACCAATTTGTATGGCTGGAACGGGAGACGGTATGAGAGAAGGGCCAGAAAACAACCCAAACTGGAGTTTAACTGGTAAATCAGCTTGGCTTGGAACAGAAGATAATGCAGGCATGGTGGACTGGCCAGAAGAAGTACTTGATGCCATCTCAACTGATGAAGGGATTGTGTGCAGAACAGAAGGGCAAGAACTAACGGACGAATCGCCCAAGAGACTACAAGAAGTCGATTTCTGAGCAGTTTGGGGCTGGACAACTGAATACTCCGTTATCTTTTCAGGTTCATGAATCACTGCATCAACTGATCCCTGCGTTTCTACACCAACAGGAACTTCTGCCATCTCAATCATATTCCCATCTGTCTTCAAATCTCTCTCAAACTCATCACCAGGAATTCCAACTTCAACACCCTCATTGAAGCCTAAGACTAAATTGTCCATCACATTAGTTGTGCTTTTCTCCTCAAGATGCATATGCTCAAATTCCTGTGTCAGATTGATGTTTTCATCAGGTCCTTCATGCACTTCATCTTCTTCACCATAACCATCATCATCTTCATCATACTCTTCTTGTTCCTGCATCTCATCATGGTTCTCAAGACTCCATTCTTCATCCTCATCAACTGAGACAGACTTCGACGCCGCCATTGTAGTCACTTCTCCAGGTTCATCATTCACGACTTCATGTTCATGAGTCTCCTTCCCTTCAGCTGCAGTGGGTATAACTGAACCAGCAGAATCATCCAGCTCATCATGAGAGAGATGTGTTGGAGAGCTAGGGGGACTGGAGACTGAGAGAGATGACTGTGAGTCACACCTTAGTGTGTCATTCTTGTCCAGCTTCTGTGCCATAATTTCTTGTTGAACATCAACAATATCAGTTTGTTCATGCCCTTCCTGAGGACCTCCATAATTCTGAGTCCTTGCAGTAGATTCTAGAGAACTTGAAGGAGCAGAGAGTTCATTCTCCCCTCTCACAGAGGATTTGGGCACGGATGCTAGTGAGGGAGGGGGGAGCACACGAGGCTGCTTCATGGAATACCGTGACCTCCCGTAGGAATAAAGCTTATCTGATTCAGAATTCATATACAACCGCTCTGAGTAAGGAGAACGAGCATTGCCACGAGAATGCCCCTGTCCCCACCCAACTTCGCCATATTTCTCAGCAACATTGTCATAAAATTCTGACTCAATATCCCTATTTCTGCCATAAGGTTCTCCGTCTCCAAAAGAGTTCCACCTGTGATCTCGATCTCCTAGATGAGGGAATCCATCAGTATCAGGATCTTGCATCCCCCCTCGGAAAGGAGATCTTGAAGGCATATACCCACCTCCTCCATAAAATTCTTTCCTAGGAAAACATCTCCCACCAATTGATGCTTCTCGCCTGGGACTATGATGACCATTATCCTGGTCATTGAGTAGGAAAGATGAGTTGCTTCCAACTTCAAATGCATCTCTTTTCCAAGGATTAACAGGTTTTCCTCTGTCCATAAAGCTAGATGAAACATCTCTAGAAAATTGAGGCCGGTCAAAGGGCCTGTCCATTGCAGATGAATCAGAACTTGCCGAAGTTGTTATTCTCTCGACCATTCTCTGGCTAACTTCCCAGTTATCAAGATCTGAATCCACAGACACATCACTGTCTTTTCCGCCAACTGGAACTTCCTCGTCTGCAGCAGTATGGACACTAGTACCACTCTTTCCAACTTCAGCCTCCCTCTTTGCTATTCTAGCCTCCAATTCTAGAAGTTTCTGCTTTGCAGCTTGTTTCCTCCTCTCTTCCTCAAGAAGCATCCTCCTTTTTTCCTCTTCTCGAGCAATCTTCTGCTCTTCAGCTTTCTGAATGGCCTCCAATCTCTCTTGCTCTGCTCTCCAGGCAGCTTCTCGAGCTTCTTCTTCCATCCGTCTCCGCCTTTCTTCTTCCTCCATAATTACCCTCCGTCTCTCTTCATCCTCTCTCCGTGCTTGTTCCAAAGCTCTTTCTTGTTCTTCAACGATCCTCTGTCGTTCCATCTCTTGCATCTTCTGAACTCTCTCAAGTTCAGCCTCGAAGGACTCCCTGACAGGATCATGGAAATCTGTCGGTTTAATCACATCCTTCTTCCTCTTCACAACTCCAGCTAGGTTTCCAGTAAATGGATCTCTCTCATCATAAACGCTGGAACTGAAATCTTTCTGATAAGGATCATCAAGGTAAGTCCGTTCACTCTTTGAAAATGAAGACTTCTCCCTGCCAAAATTCAGAGCTTGGTCATTTATGGAATGCCCCTTACTAGCTAAGGGAAAAGCTGATCTCGACCCTGCAGAATTCTGGTAACCTTCACCCCTGTATCTAGGGGATTCCACCGAATGATTCCAGTGCCACTGTCCCCCTTGTCTCCCTTGCCCAGCATCCCTTCTCACATATGCAGGGTCCCGGTTTCCAGTTCCCACACCATGCTGAGCATTGTCTCCCAAAGATGACATGTATCTGCTGTTGCTAAGGCTATCTGGCACAGTGATATTGTTTCCGTCATTTATAACTTGCGCTGCAGCAGGTTTATCTTTGTGAATAGAAGAATTCCTCCAAGTGTTGCTTTCCCTGTCTTCCCTGCTATACAAATTTGGTTCTCTCCGGTAAGGCTCAGGTTTATGGACCTCAGAGGTAGAACCCTTAGAAACGTTACCAATGTGCTGACCACGCCTTTCAGATAGACTATTGGGTGGTTTGTGAGGCAAAATGCTGCTCCTGGGCACATCAAAATCTCGATCCCAATATATTTCACTTTTTGGCAACTCATGATCTCTGCCACTCCTGCCAGAAAACCCATGACCTGTATCTCGCTCATCATCAGCCCAATCAGACCTTGGATTCAACCATAAAAGTGGCAGTGGGTCCTCTTGCTTCTGAGCGTGATCCACGCGTGCACTGCTTGATCTTGGACTCTGCCCACCATTTTCATTCACACCATTTGCAATGCGATGGGATGATTGGATGTGAGCTGGTGAACTGAAATTAGAACTGTTTCTTAGATCATTGGATGACTCCTCACTAACTAATTGCTTCAGCTTTTGGAAAGATCCTTCCTTCTGTTTTTGTGCAGGCCCAGTTGAGGAAGGCAAGGCAGCCCGTAGAGATGGAAAATCTTCTCCCCTCAACACCACAGCTTTCCCTAGAGAAGCTACATTCGAATGATGAGCTGAGACCGTATCTCCATGTCCAAGTCCCCCACCAAACCTAGCTGAAGGAGGCATATAAGTGCCACTTCCCTTGGTAGCTACACCTTCAGTATAATTCACACTCTCTGAAACCTGAGTATCACCACTAACTTCCTTCTCCTGCAAAGCAACATTTCCAGGTTTGGTCCAGCCCATACCTGAAGAAGTTGGTCTTGTACCAATCCCCGAACCAGCACCACCTGCCACCCCGCCCCCAGACCCTGATGAATCAATTTTCTCATATTCTTTTCTCAGTGAAGGCAAGTTCAAGGGGGGTGGAACAGATAATTTCGGCACAGCCTTCTGCAAAGGACGGTTTCGAGATAGAACAACCATCCCACCTCCCGCACTAGCATGCCCACCAGGTCGGGCTCGGTTTGTTCCAACACCCGGTCCATAAGGGCCACTATGAGGTGGATAATTATGATGAGAAGGCTGCCCATATAATTTATTCAAATTTACAGACACAAACTTGGATCCAGAACCGCCATGGTTGTTGGCCATAATCGAATAATCCAACCCGCAAACCTTGTTCTCAATCCGCAACAACGCATCAAAACCCTAGCCCTAGGTTTCTCTTTCCTCCACGAAAATCAGGTGTACGTACACACGCAGGGTCTGTTCAGCAGATCTCACAGTGAACACGAATAGAAAACGAAAACCTTAGAACGCCCTCTGAGCCTATCTGAGAATGAATAGAATCACAATAATTACACTATGATCGAGACAAAAATTGATCAATACAGCTAATAAATGTGCACGGTGTATAGATCAATCAGTGTGGAATACATACGATTAGGGCTTCAAATGTAAAGAAATTTGATTGGGAAACGCGATCAAGTTGAGAGAGTATAAGATGGAATAAGTTACCTCCGATGATGTAATACAGCGGATGGCGACGGTGATTTCGCCGGTGGTAGATACAAACACGTCAGAGAAGCCCTACAACCGCTCTAGTCAGGGCGAGGGCGAAGGAGAGTTGATTTTGTTTTAAGATTTGGGGAGAAGGTGAAAGTGTACAATTTGATGGAAACCTATTTTGGTCGGTGTGTTTTTTAATTTTAGACTAACTTACATCAATCGTCCCTTAACATGCCACTAATGTACAACTTAGGTACCTCAAGTTTTAAAAATTCGGATGAAAGTCCTTTAAGTAAGGTTATATGACAAAAAATAGTTTTCTCCCTTGGCCTTGATCAATCGTTTGCAACTCACATGACCACATTTAAGGGTAGTTTTGTAATTTTTACTTACTTTATTATTGTTTTTCTTATTTATATTTTCTTCCCTTTTTGTATTCAGATAACACAGTATATGAAAAGTGTCAGATAGAATTTGTCATGGCGACAGATGAACATTTTTAAATCATTTGATAGATATCATTGATACAAATCGTAAAAGTGTAACGCCCTAATTTTTCGGCATAGTTTATAATAGATAATCCAAATGAGAAACTAAATAATTATTGAATGATTATCATTGGTATAAATTACGTTAACCATGGTTTTAGAATGTTCGATGATTACCAACGAATTAAATAAAACATTAAATAAACAATAAAATTCCGGAATATCATTGATGTTGTAATCTAAAGTTTTGATGTATATTATTGATTTATGAGTTGATGGATAAAAAATGAATGGCAAAAACTAAAAATCTTTGATTGTTTTGTAAATACTAGAAGGGTGTTTGCACAATGCAGCGAGATACATCTCGATTTTAGTATTTTTTTTCTTTTTGTCTTGATTTATGTTATAATACGTTTTTATTTGACTTTGAGAAAACGATAATGTTTTTATTTTTTAATAAAATATAAATATAAATATATCATAAAAAATTTAAAAAGAATATTGATATTAGTACCGGACTAATTATTTAAAATTTCTCATTTTTTGTGTATTTCTTTAGTTCATTTTTTTTATTTTTGGTTTAATAATATAATTTTTTATAAAGATAAATAATTAAGTATTTTTTTTTGTTAGAATTCAATGATTATTCTAATTATATTTAATTTTTATATTTTTAAAATTAGATGTTTATTCTTTATTTGATTATGTCTATCTGAAGTTAGTTACACGAATTCAAACATAAAACTTTAATAGGTTGTACTTACACACAATTTATCTGTAATCTTGAATTTTAAGTAATATGCATCAATAAAAAGTAATTCATGCATAAAAAATTATTTAAAAGTGTTTGTCAAATGTTTTATAATATAGTATAAATTAACAATTTATACTAGATATCATTAGGCATGGCAACGGGCGAGGATGGGACGGGTTTTGTAATTCCCGGCCCCGGTTTTTAGTAAGATCCCCTGGCCCCAGCCCTGGTGGGTACGAGGATTAACATCCCATCCTTGATCAAACTTTGGTCAAACCCTATGAAAAATATATGTTAGTTTGAGTCTATCGGGAATCCTCGGTCCCGCTTTGAGTAACATCCTCTGGCCTCGGGACCCGTTTTAGTAGAGAATCCAATCCTATTTTCGGTTCTGGTGAACTAAGTTACTTACCGGGTCGAGACACATCATCATCGTTAGATATCATGATGATTAATATTTGGTAATTGATAAATTAGTAAAAATTTCCAACCACTAAAAGGGGCATTGTTTGAGTTGACCCATTGGGCCTATGTAACTAGCATATGTTACTCTTTCATTGTTTTTGGATTTAATTTTTATACTAATTATTCTCTTGGGCTAGTCCATTGGGCCTGACTATTTCATTTTTTTTCTGAAATGGGCCTAATTGTTTTTCTTAAGTGATATTTTTATTTCATTTTCGGATTTTAACAATTAACATTTAATTCCATGCAATTTTCAAAATATAAACAGTGGATTTTTTTTTTGATGACACCAAGGGGCTATTTAACAAAACAATTATCAAGTAAATACTTACCAACCTTTCAGGGTAAGATTTTTCATCATTAAAATGACATCATATGTAACAATCTTACTTGATAAAAACTTATGCAAATAGTCTTTACCCTCATTTACCAGGTAAGACTCTCATTCCTTGTCTTACGTCTTACCAGGTAAGATTCTGGTCATTGTCATATAAATTCGGTAAAAGTAAGTGACGTGATAACCGTTTAGTAAACGACCCATAATGGATGATCTTATTGGATATATATTGGATTGGATTGGATCTAGCCAATATTAACCGGATTGGATTAGATATGATCCATCCGACATCAATGGATGATCTAATCGAATACATCCAATGTCTTAAATCCGATTTACAACATTAATATTGTTTTCAACCATAAAGATGCTTACCCTTTTATGGCCAAATCCAATTGAAAATTTAGTACTTGTTAATCGAACTTAAAAACACTTATAAATATCATTTTGAAAATACAACAGAACTATCAGATGAAGATAAGATCAACAAAAAACCTAAATTTGAAAATGCAACATAACTATTCCCCCTGTTTTATTGCAAGATTACAGGATCAACTTCTCCCAGTAACTAAAAAAGCTTTAGTAGTGCACAACAATCTATAAAACAGAACAGTAAGCCAGTAGCTACACAACAATCTATAAACAGAACAGCAAGTAGTTTATCCCAAATTCTAAATAAAATAATAAATAATATGTTAAGTGGATGGTAATTGGATGGGGTTTTGGATGATAACTGGATGGTATCGGTCAATTCTTATTGGATGGTACTTCGGTTTGGTTTCGTTCTTATCCGTTATGGACTACCACCCAACCACAGATCGATCCAAATTGGATGTTGAAATTTTCGATCCGATTCGATTCAATTACAATTGGATAACCAATCTATGCCGATCGGTTCTAATTCGATTAGTCGGTTTTAAATTTGATCGGTTGACTTTTCCCCAATAAGAGCATCTCTAACATATAGATTTTGGCTAATTTTTTCTTACAATAAATTCTCCAAGAGCATCTACAACAGATTTCCCAATTTTTTTTAAATAAAAAACCAAAAGTAAAAATCTCTAAAAAAAATTACATTCAACACCAACTGATTCCTCATTTTAGGGAATCCAACATTGATTATAATATTAAAATATTTTTTTCTTTCTCTAAGTATTTATCTTCAAAATTTCCTATTGGTGGTATCACTTGTAATCATTTTTGAGGTTATCTCCATATCTGGGGAAAAAAACCTTTCTCTCTCCTATTTTCTCTGTTTTGGAGATAATTTGGAGAAGTTGTTTGAGCAAAATATTGATTTAAAATCCCAATTTTTTCCGTTTTAGAGAAGTTGTTGAAGATGGTTCACAAGATACGTGTAAAAATTCTCCAAATTAAAAAATATATAAAAATGATTCCTTATGAGAGAGAAAAATGATTTTTTTAAATTAATTTTATGTAATTTTTCAAACGATTTAACTTTATGTAAAGTTAAGAATTCTTCAAAAATAATAAAATAAGAGGGAAATAATATTATAATAATACAATTAATTTTATAATTTTCAAAATAAAAAAATTAATAAATCAAAATATAATTTCCTTTGAAAATTTTTATGTTCCATTTTGTAAATTTGTTAGAGGGTGGACGAAGATACTCAATGAACCATTATGTAACAATGAGTCAGGTATCCAAAATAAGGCATGGCTCGTTTGTTGACTTTTTACCTTGTGAAAGATTTCGTCATGCATCGGTTCAAGAAGATTTGGGTCTTTGGATTAGTTCAACTTGTAATAAAGTTTCGGCATTTTAGGAATCTTTCTTAGAGGTCACCTATTCAAGTCTTTTAAAGCCACTGAGGTATCCTAACTCTTCCTCGGGATCCATTGGATTAGCTAAGATATGCACAAGCTGGTCTAAGTTGGAAACGAGTTAGGCACAATCAAGACAAAGAAAGCCAGACTCACCTCATGGATTGCATTCTCGTATGCAATTGTAACTAACTAGTCTTATCGCCATGGCATTCACCATTGCTTCAAGAGAGGCTTGAGGGTGGGCATTCATGAAAACTCAACCATCGTTCCGTTAACAGCGACAATGTTGTTAGTGGTGGAGATGTGTGAACTTGGAAACTGCTCGCAAACCACCAGTTGTTGGGTGTTGGAGTGTGCTAGGCCAACCTTGGGTGCATATATAAACATGGGTTCGTTTTATAGGATTGGGTTGCCTCTAGTTGTGATTGGGTTTTATGATAGCCCAAATCCGCAGTTGTCTTTTAAAATTTAAAATCACTCAATATATTTCTTAAATGAATAAACAGAAAATTATAAATAAAATAAAACGAAACTAGTCGATTAAATGTCTATATTGCCATGCTCAGTGATTTTAAAAAAAATCAATTTTTTTTACCTTTTTTGTTCTCAGATTGATTTTTTATATAACATTAAAAACGAGTATTGGAGTGGCTTGTACAAGCAAAGATGCTGATAAACATAAGTAAAAGAACTTAATTTCTCATCATTTATAAAGTGTTGTATATAAATAATGAAAAAAAAATTAACACTGAAAATTATAAAGTTTATGTTTGAAATAAAATAATAATTGATGGTTTTAGATCCAATAAAAAAAACCAGATAAAAAATACTTCTATATATATGTGTCAAACTAAACATCATATGATTGTTATTTTTTTGTCATCGTCTGTTTGATTCAAAATTTTATTATAATCTAAATATTTTAGATTTAATTAAAAATTTGTAATTTATTTTAATTTTAGTGATGAAGTATTTTTTTTTTCGAATAATAATAATCAGCAAGCATTATGTTTGAGCTTAATGATTAAATATTCTGTATCTTTTTTGGAAGGGACTCCCAAATTATGTTTGAATTAATCTCGACAAATTGTAACCGCAAGAAATCAACCCTAATAAACTCAACGTCCATGATTATTGTGTACGTTTGGAATTCAAACATGGGCATAGAGAATTATTAGCATATATTTATTAGCCGCTTATTAGCTTTATGAATATTTAAAGGTTTTTAAAAATTACACGTATACATGAATCATTTGTAAACCTGAAATTTTAATAATTATATATTCCTAAACAATATCTATTAAAACATCTTCGGAGTGAAACTCAATTTGCAAACAGGTGAAATGATGTTGTCCAATCCAAATATAAGACATATCCTGGATTTGATTCGTTCCCTTACTAACTTCAGCCATAGAAAATGAGACAAAAAATGTCCTCTCACATTAGTGCACTTTTTGGTATGGATCAATAAGGATCGCCAATAATCAAAAAAAATTTTGGCCGAAATTTATTGTTGTTATAACATAAATTATACACTTTATTTATTCTTATACTTTCTATTAAAATTCTCTTTATGAAATTATTCGAGCAACGACGGTGGTGCCTAACACGACCTAGTTGGGTTGTGTACGGAACAATATTATACCACGACACATGAGCCTACTCCCTTTCCGCCCACGAAATTAGGTCCGAAGATCAAAAAAAAGCAATAAGGGACCATTTTTTTTCGTTTACCTGGAAAAAAAAAAAAGAATCCCTCGTAATTCTTGGGATTGGACCACAATCTATAGACAACTTTTGAGACCAATAAATGGCTTGATCCATAAATTATTTTATAATTATTATATTTTATCATTAATTTATTTTAATAACCTACAAGATTATATTTATTGTCTTCAGTTAACTTATCATTAATTTAAGTAGATTACGTTTTGTTATATAGCTCACTACAAAAATGCAGAGTAATTTTCCCTCGCTGATTCGTCGCTGAAAGGGCAATCCGTCGCTGATACTCCGTCGCTCAAACAGTCGTAGGTAATGCTATCAGCGACGGATATCAGTGACGGATTTGCGACGAACACTTTCAGCGACGGATCAATGAGGGAAGTATTTAGCGACGGATCAGCGAGGGATTTGCGAGAGAACTTTTAGCGACGGATCTGCGAGGGAACTTTCAGCGACGGATCTGCGAGGGAACTTTCAGCGACGGATYTGCGAGGGAACTTTCAGCGACGGATCTGCGAGGGAATTTCAACCACTTTCAGCGACGGATTTTCCCTCGCTAATCCGTCGCTAATTTGCAAAAAAATAGGAAATATATTTTTTAAAAATGCATAAATCCTGTATTTATTTATAAAAACCTGGAAATAATAATAATATATAACAAACCAAATWTGTGAACAAAGTAACTAATTCATACGATTTAAAATATGGATTCATACAATTTAAAATATTCAATTCATACAATTTAATCTTCGAATACATAAAATCTAACTATCGGGAGGTGGGGGAGGTGGGAAAACGTATCCTGACTGCCGCATAAACGCAACAAAATGCTCCGATAATGCGGCCTGTTGGGCTAATGCAGCAGCTTGTCTGGCCTGTTCGGCCTCCAAATCTGCCCTCTTCTTCCGTTCTTCCTCCATTTCGGCCAGATGACGTTCCTCTACCMTTGCCAACTTCTCTCTCAACTCCGCTACTTGTAAATATTAAATATTCGACAAAATCAGTAATTTCTTCGCAATTTTAGTAAAGAGAAAGTTTATAACAATATAACCAACGTACATCCGCTCTTGACTCGTATGATGACCCGCTAGTGCTACATCTACCCGTCATAGCAAAAGAGGGGTCCTGGGTGGTCCCGAAACCAAATATTCGGCCTTTCCTCCATCCTCCGACACTTTGCTCCCAAAGAGATGCCTCATCAGGGGGAGGGCTGTCGGTACTAGATTGTGACTCACCCCTAAGCGATCAGCGAGGGATCAGCGAGAGAATATGATTTTTGCAAATTCCCTCGCTGATCCCTCGCAGATCAGCGAGGGATCAACGAGGAAATTGTCTTATTTTTTTATTTTTATTTTTTTTATCAGGGCTTAACCCATTTAACTGAGTTTTGTTCGGTTTTATGGGCTTTATTCGATTTTATTTGGCCCAAATATAAACCCATTAAGGCCCAACCAAACCGAATAAAACCCATTAAGGCTCAAATGGAACCGAATAAAGCCCATTAAGACCCAATAAAACCGAATAAAGTTCATTAAGGCCCAATAAAACCGAATAAATCTCATTTAGGCCCAATAAAGCCTAATAAAACCAACTCGACGAGTATATATATAAACATCAATCCAATCGTGGTTACAACCACTACACATCTATATATATCGTGCATACATGTGTATATATACATTATAACAATTACAACATTGTGTAAATATATATATATATATATAACACGGGACGACGGGTATATATATTTATAACACATGCATATATGTGCATATAATACAAATCGCGGTTAGCAACCACAACATATGTGTATATATATATATATATATACATATATACAAACAACACATATACATACATACATACGACATCGACATATAAAAATATGTACATATAACACATATACATACATACGACATCGACATATAAAAATATGTACATATAACACATATACATACATA
>NC_037528.1:13423355-13428213 GCF_001531365.2 Cynara cardunculus var. scolymus | reverse complement strand
TGTTATATACATATATGTTTACACGACGTTGTATGTGTTATATGTATAGATATACCCGTCGGTCAATTATATATACATGATGTGTACTAGTTGCTAACCACGATTGGGTKGWTGAATATATGTTTAAACGTATGTGTATATGTGAATGTATATCATTTTGATCCCTCACGACGGGTATATATACTTATAACACATGCATATATCGCGGTTAGCAACCACAACATATGTATATATATATACACACACACACAAACAACACATGACATGCATACATACGATATCCACACATAAAAATGAGAAAATAGGAAAAATAGAAAAATCCATCGCTGATCCCTCGCAAATCAGCGAGGGATCAGCGAGGGAAATGACAAAAATTCACATTCCCTCGCTGATTTGCGAGGGATCAGCGAGGGATTCTGATTTTTGTAATTTCTCTCGCTGATCCTCAGCGAGGGAGTGTGTAGAAGAAAATTCCCTCGCAAATTAGCGAGGGATCAGCGAGGGAATGAGTTTTTTTGGAACTTCCCTCGTAGATCCCTCGCTTATCAGCAAGGGATCTGCGAGGGAAATTATCCCTCGCTGATTAGCGAGGGATCAACGAGGGAATGTGTTTTTTGTCACTTCTCTCGCTGATCCCTCGCTGATCCCTCGCTGATCTGCGAGGGAAAACTTTCCTCGCTGATATTCGTCGCTGATACCTGGTTTTCTAGTAGTGTAGAAGATTATATTTGTTATCGGTTTTTAAATAATATTTTTATTATAAAACAATAAACGAGTAATTTTGTGAATTGTGTAGACCGACACGGTGGAGGTTTTTAGTAATGTGACGTAAACCCTTTTTCCAAACAATTTGGGAAAGTGTTCAAATTACAATTTGTGAAGTGTTTGTTGATTAGGATTCATGCCAATAACGTATACAATTTGTCAAGTAAGTTTTCTTTTAGTTTTATTAGAAAAATGTTGGGGTATATTTTTAACGGCATGACAATGTAAGCAATATAAGTGTTTGATCTCCTTAAATGTCTAGGGTTTTCACATCACCTAATTTTCAGTCTCTTCTCTGTCTTTACTTATCTCCAGGTTACTTTATCCCGTGTTGACTTTTTTGCTTTCAAATACACTTTACATTGTCGTTAATTGATTAAGGTTTAGCCATCCGCATTCCAGACCGGTGATGTCACATTTGTGTAAAGATTTATCATAAATAAAAAACGATGTCAATAAATTTCCAAGACAAATGCCCTTTTATATATAAAAGATGTTTAATAGTTATAGAAGTAAAACATGATCTACTTGAATAATTAAACTTGACAAAAATAAATATTCCATGTTATGCTAAGCCATCGTTAAGAAGTTTCTATTAAGACGAATGGATTAGAACAAACTCATTCATTCATATCTTTAAGAATATCTCATACAATACTAATTCATCACCTTTTTTGTCACTTGGATGAGAATGTTGCATTGTGTCGATATTCTTCTCTTAAAAGGTAACTTCTCTTTTTGTGTTGCCAACTTTAACGAATAAAATGACATACAAATTACGACTATAATAATACATGGCTGCAAATGATGGAACGTTCGTCAAACAAGGTTCACAACCGAATGTGAATCAGACGCGGAGGAATATTTTTTTTTCTTTTTTAATGAAAGATAATTATATTTGTAAGAATTATAATAACAAGGTCACAAATTTAATTAAGAACTTAAATAATCACTAAAATAACCTCTTATTTATAATGATAGGTGTAGTTGTAGAAGTGGTAGACCAATTGTAATATACAAACGTCTAATATCACGCTTTAGCGAGACTCTCTAGAGGGCTTTTTCGAACAATTCCATCTTAAAAAATGGTGGCAGGTTATAGACGAAAACCTTATTGGATGAGCACTGAGAATTCTCGTCGTCGATGGATGCAATGATGGGTACAACAAGGAGGTATTAAGGGTACGATTTTGTACATTAACGATCTTTTTCTTGTTTTCTTAAATAGTTAGTGTTCTCATTTGAACTTGTCTCTATAAA
The DNA here is from genome assembly GCF_001531365.2 of Cynara cardunculus var. scolymus. NCBI lineage: Eukaryota > Viridiplantae > Streptophyta > Magnoliopsida > Asterales > Asteraceae > Cynara > Cynara cardunculus. The sequence continues at coordinate 13,426,188 of NC_037528.1, read as the reverse complement.
TAATAGGGTTTTTATGGTTTGTAATATAAATATCTCAATGTTATGAATGTCTCTATCCTTTGATCAATCCTAATTGCAGAGAACCACTAGAACCACTTGATCGATCCCTTCTAAATCGAAATTCATGGGTTGTTTTGGTGTGTACATATATATATATATATATATACACACACACACAGAGAAACACACATATATATGTATACGAAGGATCGTGTGAGAATAAAAATTAAGTTGAGAAGCATAAAAAGGGTTCTGAATCCTTAATCACATTTAATTTCAAACTCACCGATGAACTGCGCTTTAGAAGGGAATTGATATGTTGCTGCATCTTGGTGCACCTCATAGTGTTGATATTCAATTACGATTGATCCAAAAGTAGAGATCTTTTCTTATGCTTCCCACCATAACTTCCCTTCTCACTGGAACTCAACTATATATATATATATATATATATTAGAGAGAGACATGGTTCAACCAAAAACAGTGAACAAATAAGAGAACACAAGAATGGAGAACGACTAATTTACATGTGATTTTACCCTAAAATCATGGGTAAAATTAGATGTGATTCGGGAGACTTTGGCTAGGTAGTCCACCTTGTGTTGACCGTATTCCGTATCACATGTGATTTTAGTGCAAAATCACATGTGATTTGACCGTTTTTTGCAATTTTTTTTTTTTAATTTTTGTTCGAAACTCTATGAACCAATATAGACCACACATATTTATCAAAACAGGTCAATACCGATCAATCTATTTGTTATTTCATTAGTGAAACGACATTATTACATCAGTAAACCGAATCAATACAAATCAGCCTGTATATTGTTTCATTGTTGTTTCAAAAGCAAAAAAAAAAAGGTTTTAAAAAAAATAATTGATAAGATAGAAATATTATTATAATTAAAAAAATTAAATATACGGTTAACAGTGATTCATACCGGTTCCTAAAGATCCCTATAAAAGGAGAACAAGCCATGCTTCATATTACAAATTAAAATCAAAACTCGAAATTTACAAAATGTCAAGCAAGAGTTTCTTCAATTTCAAATATGGCGTTTCAAGAAAATCATCTTCCCCTAAAACCCCACCACCGCCACCAACTCAATCACTCCAGCCACCAAAATTTAGTTCGGCGGCAGCTTTCCATCCGAACGCCGACGAGATGAGACGGGTGTTCAATAAATTTGACAAGAACAGGGACGGCAAGATTTCCAAGGAGGAGTACGGTTCAGCCGTCGGTCTACTTGGTGGAAAGAAAGCTAAATCGGAAGTGACCAAGGCGTTTCAGGTCATAGACGTCGACGGAGACGGGTTCATTGACTTTGACGAGTTTATGGAGGCGCAGACGGCAGACGGCGGAGTTAAAACGGGAGATATCAAGAGTGCGTTTCAGGTGTTTGATTTGGATGGAAACGGGAAAATCAGCGCAGAAGAATTGATGCAGGTACTGAGGCAGCTAGGGGAGAGGTGTAGCTTGGAGGCTTGCCGGAAAATGGTTAAGGGGGTGGATGCCGACGGCGATGGGATGATTGACGTCGATGAGTTCATGGGTCTAATGACCCGCACCATGAAACTGCGGTGAAATTACAAATTTTACGGTTACCAATCACATGCAGGGAATATTATTAGAATAAAATATTTGATGTGCTTTTATAGGTGTTAAAAGGCTTGCTCAATAGATGTCATTTCATGTTTATGTCACATTGGATATCTAAATTTGATTTTTCTTCTTATTTATTAATTTATAATATATAACCCAATTTAAATTATTTAATATATTTACTCATCGAGTAATAATTAAAATATATGTTTATATATATATATATATATATATATATATAGTAATTTATATGATATAAAGATCTGTCGCCATAACTCAGGGGTTGTTTGGCAGTTGCTGAATGATTTAATGCAGAATAGTTAAGTGGTCAGATGGTTAAGAGGACCAGAATGGTTAAGTACTGAATGAAACAAGGTTGTTTGGTAATTGTTATCTGAATAACAATAAATTACCATTTTAATCCTCTGTATGATTTAGTGGCACAACTCCAATACATCATAGTTCCTCAGATTTTGCATGTTATACATGCTAAGCTTTTGGAGATTAAACTGTAAATGGCGATGGTTTTACCTAATTGTTTAAATGCATGAACATACCAAGATAAAATGCTTATCAACAAACTTCAATCACTACTTTTAAAATAATGTGACAATGATACTCTAGTTATAGGATTGACATAGAACATGCAAAGTTACATCACAAGAAGAAGGACGACATGTAGCGATTACAGAAACTTAACCCTAAAAGAACAATCATTGATTATACTAAAAGATTACCTGATATTGAACCATAACAAACTGGGTAGTGAAATTAAGTAAAGAAGTGTTGGTTTGGGGGAAATTTTGAGCAAATAAACTGATGGAAAATGGAAAATTTTGGGTATTTGTCTATTTGAAATGGGTGCTAAAAATTTTAGAGAGAAAAACTTACCAGCAGCAAGAGAGACGAGACAACAGAGAGACGAGACAGAGGGAGACGGCACAGCAACAACGGGGCTGTGGAAGGCGGAAGGGGGAACGAGGGTGGGAGGAACGATCGACACAGCAGTCCCCTAATGGCAAGTGACACAACAACAACTAATGGCAGGCGACATCGATTGGAAGGAGGAAGGAGGAACAACGTGCGAGGCGTGGGAGGAGCAGGCGGCTATTGAAGTTTGAGAGGGCAAAGATGGAAGAAGACCCCTCTGAATCATTGAGGAGCGACCTAAACACCAAATCATTAAGAGGCCTCCGTAATCATTAAGAAGTTTTTTTTTTTTTTTTTTTT
>NC_037528.1:13419878-13420930 GCF_001531365.2 Cynara cardunculus var. scolymus | reverse complement strand
TGCAGTTAGTTACACTAATTCAGATATGAGATGAAATCGGATATTGATGAAATCGTTTAGGGATGAACGAGTTTAAGAGTTTTAAGAGTTTTAAGAGTTTTAACCAAATGCTTTATAATATACTATAGATGTTTTAGTATAGTAGTTGGAGTAAAAAAATCTTTAATTTCCAAATTTTTTATTTTAACTTAGTTGTTCGAGATACTCTTATTTATAATAAATTCTATAACGAATGAGCTTTTCAAATAAAGTCGGACCTAAAATTTATATGGCATTGTGACAACCAAAATAAGTGAATAGACATTTTTTTCTTCCAAAGCTTTTTCCTCTTTGATGAAATCGCCAAAAAGTTCTTGAAAATGCTTATATTGTAGAGGGAAAAGTCCAAAAAAACCCAATGGACTTTACTCTTTGGAATGATTAAGTCCCTGGATAATTTTTTGGAACAAATAAACCATTGGACATTCTAAAATCTGTTAAATAAATCCTTAGACTTTTTAGAATTTATTAAATAAATCCTTATTTGTTTAAAATGTAACCTGTGACCTGAAGAGTAGGTAAACTCAAATTAAAAAAAAAACCCTAATATCCTAAAAATGATGACTCCCAGCTCACTCATCGTCTCCCTCTCGTCTCCACACCACCGTGACCACCGTGACCACTCATCTCCTCCCTCTCGTGACCACCGCTCCCTCCCGTCTCCTTCTCCCTCACACACCATCGTCTCCCTCTCGTCCCTACACCACCGCGACCACTCATCTCCTCCCTCTCGTGACCACCACTCCCTCCCGTCTCCTTCTCCCTCACACACTGTCGTCTCCCTCTCTCGCACCACCGCCGCACCACCGCCGCACCACCCCCGATCACCAGGTTGGCTTCCCCTTATGTCTGGAATCACGAGTGTCGCCCTTAGGTATCTTGCCACTACTACTGCATCAGTAACCTGAGGTTTACAATCACCATGGTTAAGATTTGATGAAACACAAAAGATAGATAAAAGGTTGCAATACATGATTTTGACATAAGAAACAGAATGAAATGTGTTGATTTCT
>NC_037528.1:13407663-13418973 GCF_001531365.2 Cynara cardunculus var. scolymus | reverse complement strand
CACCATGGTTAAGATTTGATGAAACACAAAAGATAGATAAAAGGTTGCAATACATGATTTTGACATAAGAAACAGAATGAAATGTGTTGATTTCTGATAAGCATGGTTTATTAAATTCTTAAAGTACCTATTTCTTATGTTTATTAGGTAGATTTTCATAGTTTATCCCAACCTTGAGTCATTTTTACTTCTTTATTTTCCATTTATTATGTTTGGAGYTAATTATGATGATGAATCTGTTTTTACAAYAASTTGGAGTAGATAACATTTCTTTGACTCATTGCACTGCACTGTGATGCTGCAGCATTCCAACAGCATCGCCCGGCTATGGCTTTTTGGAAAAGTGCTTATTGATTAAGCCGTGTCTTGGATAGAGGTCTGAGCTGAAGAAGCTCTCGTTTTGGACTATTAACAGCTGGTGAAATGATGTGGAGAAGACTTTTTGATGACCTTTTGTGATGGAGATGAAATCTCCTTTTTGTTGTCTTCTCAATTTGTATCTTGTACTTTGTACCTCCTTTTTGTATTTTGTCTTTTCCTATTGTGTTGGGTATAAAAGAAGGCCTTTGGCCACTCTTTTCCACACACCATCTTGGACGACTTTTGTCTAAGATTTTACTCCCAAAACACTTTCATCTTATTATTAATAYTACAAGCTTTTAAGTATTTATTTATTGTTCTTCATTTCTTGTCTTTTATTTATTGTCATTTATTTTACGTCTTTACTTTCCGTCATTTACTTTCAATTATTTACATTCACGTCTTTACTTTCCGTCATTTACTTTCAGTTATTTACATTCACGTATTTACTTTCCGTCATTTACTTTCCGTTATTTACATTCATGTCTTTACTTTACGTCATTTATTTATGTTATTTACTTTCCGTAATGAGTAGCTAATTTCATTAGTTCGGGTGTAGGGTAAAGRRTGAAATGTTAAACCGAATGAAAGTGGACATTGTTTCGCAATAACAATGTTCCACTATTTCATTCAAGTTTTATAAAACCAAGCACACTTCTTGACGAGTTGATCACTTTGAAAGTGTTAAAGTGCCATGGACTTAGAGATAAGCCATGATAAGCACGTCAGCTTGAATGATATGAGAGGTAGACTTSAGAAAGYTGCCGACAAGGAGACTTGTCATTTATGTTTTTCAACTTAACTCCCGACGGGTTGGTCACTCTCTAAAAGTGTCAAAGTGTGATAGATTCAGAGATGAACTATCWWGAACACGCCAACTTGAATGATATGGGAATCGGCTCGAAAGAGTGATTTTTAACAAAGAGATTTGTTTAGCCATATATCTTGAAGACACCATTTTGTCACTATCCCTGGACCGAACACCACATAGAGATATGGGTGCAAAGCTATAATATAGTGCAAAGGTGAAGTCCGAGAGGAATACCTTCAAGATAAATGGTGGGAYYGGTYYTTYCACAKYTTTGTCTGCTGGATTTCGTGTTTACGTTTCACCCCAAATCTTACACCCGTGCTACCTTTATTACTCTGCTTTATTATTCTGCTTTATTATTCTGTTATTTTACCTGTGTTAACTCGGAATCAAACTAAAGTCTTCGTTTTCGCCATCTGAAATCTTTTCTTTTCTTATTTAACTTGGAAAGACGACGTTGGGCCGTATTGTATACTTGCTTTGTGGCCCAATTTCTTTAGTCTGAAGGTGTGAAATATAACCGACCAATTTCTTTTGTTTCTATTCCTTCCCCTTTCTTCCTCTCTCTGTGCAGACTTCATTAACTCAATTTTGTGAAACCAACACAATTTATTTGTAAGGAAATCCCACCACTCATTTACCATTCCAGATGAAATTAGAGCGAAACAAGGGTAAGGAACAAGGTAATTAAGACAGAAGTAGAAGCAAAGGTAGCAGGTGTAGGTTTGGACTTTTATCAAATACATGGGAGACATGGTATTCGGGTCCGTTGGTTAATGAGAAAGTGACAAATCCTTTAGATTCTTCTACCTCTTTTATAAGATTTCAAAGAAAGTAACGTTACAAATAGACATCAATGAAAATGTTTAGATTAGTTTCAGATAGCGTGTAGCACTGACCCAAATCTGGTTTAGACCAACAAGGCTTGAGAGCAGTATCTTCCTCCTTCCAAGGATCATCGCCAACCGAATCAAATGCGAGGCTTTTCTCTGAATCCTCAACATTTTGGGTGGATCCAGCATGGTTGACCTATATGAAAGGTAATTAGTAATGTGTATCTGAATTTTGATGGTAAAATAAATGAGGGTTTGAAATGGGCATATAATTAAAACAGGACCAATTCCAATTATGGTTGGAGATTCAACGTGAGATAAAGAAAATGAAAGATTGCAGAGTGAAGAAGAAGAAGCATACATGATGAGAAACAGGAGAGTCAAAGTGTTCACGCTTAATCATGTTGCCAAGCATTAGATTGTAACTACTTTTTCGTTCAAAAAATATTTATGGACTTGATCGTTCAAAATATGAAAATTCATTGGTTTTTTCGGATATTTTCCACTAACAAAATGTATTTAACAGATTTTAGAAAGTCCAAGGACTTATTTAATAGGTTTTGTAAAGTCCAATGACTTATTTAACAGGTTTTAGAATATCCAATGATTTATTTGTTCCAAAAAATTGTCCAAGAACTTAATCGTTCCAAAGAGTAAAGTCCATTGGGTTTTTTTGGACTTTTCCCTATTGTAAATGCTCTAATAAAGTTTAATTTAGAGAAATAAAACTCAAATTCTAGATCATATATTCTAACAGTAGAATACCAACTAATAACTTGGTTTAATGGCTCATAGTACGTTACACAATTAGTTCTATGATTATATACTTAGACATGCAAATAGACAGGGTTTAAAACTAGTTGTAATACGGGATTTATAATTCTTTCAGGATTAGGTCCATTATGGCATGTGGGCATTGAGATTTTAAGTCGGTCATCTAACATATTGTTGTGTACCTGTTTTACTTTTCATGAGCACTTTTAAAGCAGTCAAGTTTGATGGTTGCAAGTTATAAACCATTTTATATTAAAATCTGTTATAATTATCTAATATATATATATATATATATATATATTTGCTATTATTGATCTTTGATTCAGCTAGAACTAAGTTAGTTAAAACAAGTAATTATGAGCTTCAAAATCATAATCAAACTAATTATAAATTTATAATACATGGATTAAGCCAATACTTGTTTCTCTTTATTTTGTTACAAGATTGTAGGCCCTTCAAATTTGGAGCCCATAACTACTTATGCGAATAATCTAGGAAGAAGGTGTTTGTGGACTTCTAACTCCATTATGAAATTTAATTATTTTTAGAATAAAATGTATGAAATAATAACCTATTTTTATAAATTTATTTATTATAGTATTGTATTTTTAGTTTTATTTATTACAGTAATGTATTTTTTAAATTATTTTTTATTAACGCATTGTACTTTGAAAAATTTACCTATTATAACATTGAGTAATCTTTTAATTCAAATTTACTCATTATAACAGGTTTACATGTCACCTCATTTCCACGTAGGTTGTCCACATGTACCATATAGTTGAGGTGACATTTCTTATTATATAATCGTACTTTCAAAATTATTTTATTATAGGATCACCAGTTCCGATTATAACATCGTACTTTTAGTTTTAACATTTTAATATACGTTTCTAATCATAAATTTCAATTAAAAATTTAGTCTCCTAAAATCAAGATTACTGTAATGTGTAACCTTTTCATTAGAATTAAGTTGACATGACAAAAGTTGCTGAGTTTTCATATCATGTCATTGTCCCATGGGATGTCCATATTTTGCTACTAGTGAATTCATCAAGTGAAGGAGCCAACCAATCCCAATCCAAGACTCACATTTTCGACCGAAAGGTTACCGACGAGAACTTTTGTCGAAAATATGGGTTTTCGATGGAATTCTCCATCTAAAATGCCCATCTGTTTTGTAGTGTACTATTCGTGTCCATTGACCCAATTGGAAAAAACGTAACTTTAGGCTCACAAAATCTTTATAAGTGAAAGTTTCCTTTAAAGTTGGGTAAAAAGTTGATTAGTGGCAACCAACCGGTCCCATATAGAAACTGCCTCCAAAAACAACGATCTGAGGGTTTTTTTTTGGCTCACTCAATGCTTGAGGCTAGAAAAATAATGAGGTGGATAGTTTTGATCGAAGGATTAGTTTCTTTTATCATAATTTAATTGTATAAAAACAATATTGGTTTAGTAATAATCAACTATTTAATTAAAACATGTTTTAATTTATTCTGAAATCTATTATGTTGGTATATTAATATAATAGTGCCTCGACTCAAAATTTCAATTGTGTTCTTGAACGAGTCGAATCGAACTTCGGTGTTATGAGGCTCAACTCATTAAGTTATACAAGTTTTAATGCGTGTTCGAGATTTTCTCGAGCTCAACAATTCTTAAGCTCGAGATCGAACTCGAATAGCTTGTTAAAAGCTTGACTCATTGACACCTCCTAAGTGTAACTCCAAAGATGGTCGAACTTTATACATCGGTTTTTTATGTAATGTGTTTTTGAAGGATTTAAATAATGGAAGTTGGTAAAAGATATAGTTGATCATCGATAAGATGATTTGCTAGATGATAGCGGAAAATCGTATAGGTCTAGAAAGTGGTCACAATGTCACTACACTGGTTGCCAGTGCGAACCAGACACAATGATAGCTTTCAAATAATAAAGTGGTAGTAATACTGAAATCGTATTTACATGGATCAGACTTTGGACTTTCCAGTACTAAGTTGAGAATACAATGATTTCAGTTGGAGAAGAAACAAATATATTTTAGCGAGTTTGATGATTATCAAAGCAAATTTAAACATGCAACTTAAAATGGGTATATGTGTAAATGTTACCTAAGTGATCAGTAGTAACAAAGGAGACTGGTCACATAAACATCTATAAAAGTTCCGATCTCTCAAAAGTGAACTTCCATAGAGAGTGGCCACAGTCTCCCCACAAAGTCACCACTTTTACCATCGAAGGCTTGCCGACCGAACTAAGTAGACTTTAGGGAATCTTAGTTCTACGAGTGTGAAGAGAATGCCTCGATCGACGTTTGAACCTTAGTTACAAAATCATGCAAAAACTCGTATCTTTACGTGATTATGAAATCATTTGTCAAATCTTCTTGCATGACTCATGTCATATTTCAAAATCTACTCATCTCTAGGTTTAGGTCTCAATATTAATACTTTCAAATGATCGGCTTGTTCGAATTGAGTTAAAGCTTCAACTCGAGTAACCAAGCCAAGAGTTAGCAATTATGACAACACCCAAGTGTTGTCTACCATTCTTAAGTTTGACTCACACCTACACTTAAAGGGGTGCTTAACTAATAATCAAGATAAAGAATATAGCTGGAAAAGAAAAATACTTCAAAATTACCTGGTTTGAAAATAAATAACAAACTGTCGCCACACTGACAAGCATTGCAGGATATTTAAAAACCTGAAAATAAAATACAACTACAACTATAAAATGTAAAAAGAAGTGACCGAAGATTTCTACATTGCTAGAGCTCTCCTTTAAGTGTTTCACAATTACCTCTTTATATAGCAGAGGAAAGGAGTTGAAACACCTCCATTAACCCGAGGTGTTTCAAATGTTGTAAAACCTTTTAAAACATTAAAGTCAAGATAAGTCGTTGATTCTATTTTTCATGAATGTCCATATTTCACTTTCTCCTTTGTAAGACTCTAGGTAGCCACTTTGAGCTTGAAATTATTTGCTAACATTTTGCTTTAATTACTTTTGTTTTCATCTTTCTTTATATTCTAGATTTTAATCTTAATGCAACTGAAATAAGAAGAAAAATACATGTAAAAATTGATAATTTTCCAGCTATCTTCATATTTATGTCATTCACCAAGGCGACAAAGTGAGCACGTTTATAGTCCAATGTTTAACCCCAAAAATGATGCGTCCAACCATCAAAGCACAAACGTTTATCCTCAACAACTTTAAATTAATAAAATAAAATAAAATAAAATGGGGAAACACGAACACATAAAGAGGAAAGACACAAAATGCAAGAAAAACACACAAACAATGTGTAAATAACACCAAAAAAAACGAGTTAGTTGTAAACCTCACCCGTCAATACTATGATGTTGTAAAATCATTTTAAAAAAATTGAGTAGGATCAGACTAACAAGTTAAGATTAGTGGACAAAATATTGAATAAAAAAAAAACAAACAAACCGCTCGAATATGCCCAACCTATTTATATTTTTATAATTAATTAGTTTTTATATTAATATATTTTTATAAAAAATCTAGAAGAAAATTAAACTTTATGGGGGAGCTTATATGAAGTTCTCTTATGTTTTGATGTGTGCATGGGTGTGGTTATCCATTTAGTTAAAAAAACAATAAGAACAATGTAACTTAAAAACTAAAAATATAATAAATTGTTACTATATTAATTACCATTATTGAAAATCAAATATTTTTATCATTTAATACTAGATGTTTACATGCAAACATATATACGTATTTATTTATTTATACGGGTTGGGTTCCGGTGAGAAGATAAGTTATGATAGGAAGCGTAAGAAGATATTTTCATTATTGGTTCAATCCTAATTAAATGTCAACGGTAACGAGGTGCACCAAGATGCACTAATTCCCTTCTAAAATGCAATTTATGGGTGGACATGAGATTAAAAGTGATCAAAGGTTCATATCTCTTTTTACGCTTCTCACCATAACTTCTTTTCTCACACGATTCTTCGCGTTATTTATACACGCTCTATACATATATCTAACAAAAAAAATTAATCAGGTCGGATTAGGGGCGGGTAATGCCATCCCCGACCCCGCTTCGGGTATGAAAATAAACCCCCGTCCCCACCTTGTTACCCATCAAAACAGAGAACCCTGCACCATTAGAATCGGATACCCACGGATATCCCCACCGACATGTAAAATTTTCATCTCTATGTAGGACTTCTTTTAACTTGATATATAATAATCCCGTTTTTAGTTTGTAAGTAGAACAATGTTGCACAAATTTTAGGGGGTGTTTGAGATTGCTTATAAAAGCTGTTTTTTAACTTATTTCAGTTTGACATCGATAATAAGCTGTTTTCTGGTGTTTGGATAAGAAAAAAAAATTGCTTATACCGGTGCCAAACCGGTAATAAGCTGTTTTTGATAAGTTAATCCTTCCTGACTTATGAAAAACTGTTTATTACCAGTTTACAATTTAAACTATGTTTTATTTAACTCCGGTTTGATACCATATAAGTTAATAAACATTTTTACAAAAAAACATAAGTTGTTTTAAATAAGCAATCCTAAATATCCCCTAAATCTACTTCACTTTTTTTATTTGCATTCGAGAATGTATGTACTAATTCAAGGTCGAAGCCAATATTTAAGTTTATAGGGTTCATTTAAACTTTAGAATTGTAATGTAAAGTTTTAATTTGTAATCCAATGTCTACAGAAAGACAACTAAGAAGCTGTTTACCAAATACTTATCCGGTAAGTGTTTACGGGTAAAATTTAACACTATTATTTAGTTACCAGGTAAGATTTTAGTCCACTAAAACGACATTGTATGCAACAATTTACCCGGTAACCACTTACCGTGGTAAGAGTCGTCGCCCTCACTTACTGGGTAAGATTTTTGATCCTTGTCTCGCTCTTACCGGGTAAGATTCTTGGTCCTTACCATATTCATCCGGTGAGATAATGTTACTTGGTAAGTGCTTACCCGGGTAAGCGTTTGGTAAACGACCCCTAAGTTGGTTTCTCTAAACACACGATTATTTTTCTCTTGTTTAATAGTTAATTATTAAAGAGAAAAGGTAATTTTAATACAACCATATAAACCACAATTAATCAACAAGAGAAATCAAAATATCAAAATAAGTATATAGACCAGGTTCGAAATCACATTACAAAAATACGTGTCATTAAATAACCTTATAAAAACATCTAAATTTGTACGATTTTGGATACAAAATAACAAAAAAAAAATGTCAAATCCTCCTTGACCAATTATTCATTACACGCACCACCAAAAACCAAGGAAGCTAGCAAAGAGCCAAAGACATGAATTGCCAATTTTGCCATTGGGTTTTTGGCTTTTAAGTATACTACAAGGGTACTTGCGTAATGCAGCAAGATACATCTTGATTTTAATATTTCTTTTTTTATCTTAGTCGATGTCATAATATGGTTTTAGTTGATTTTGAAAAAACGATGATGTTTTTATTTTTCAATAAAATATAAATTTGAAGATATCATAAATTTTGACAAAAATATATCGATATTAGTACCAAATTAACTATTTAAATTTTTTCATTTTTGTGTAATTTTTTAATTCAATTTTTTTATTATAACTTAGTTTTCTAGGTTCAATAACGAAGTAAATTATATTTGGTTTAATAATATAATTTTCTTATAAAGATAATAATTAATTATTTTGTTAAAACTTGATAATTATCGTAATTATATTTTAGATTTTAAAATTAGATGTTTATCTTTTATTTAATTATGTTTATCCGCAGTTAGWTAYRMRWWYWMAMAYRTRKMYTTWAWWAAWTKKWWYTTWWKSMWWAWTTTTTTTCTTATAAAGATWATAATTAATTATTTTGTTAGAACTTGAYAATTATCCTAATTATATWTTAGATTTTAAAATWAGATGTTTATYCTTTATTTGATTATGTTTATCCGTAGTTAGTTACACGAATTCAAACATGAAACTTTAATAAGTTGTACTTATGCATAATTACTTGTAATCTTGAATTTTAAGTACTATGCATTAATATACAGTACTTAATGCATAAAAAATTGTTTTTAAGAGTTTTTGTCAAATGCTTTATAATATAGTATAAATTATTATTTTTATAATTTAATTTAAGTTTAATAATGAAATMATTTATTTTTGGTTTAATAATATAACATTTTATAAAGATAATAATTAAATATTCTATTAGAACTCAATGATTATCCTAATTATATTTTAGATTTTTTATATTTAAAATGAGATGTTTATCCTGTATTTGATTGTGTTTATCTGCAGTTTGTTATACGAATTCAGATATGGAGCTTTAATAAGTTGTACCTACGCACAATTTACTTGTAATCTTGAGTTTTAAATAATATGCATTAATAAACAGTACTTTACACATAAAAAGTGGTTTTTAAGAGTTTTTGTCAAATGATTTATAATATAAAATATTTGTTTTATATATAATTTAATTTAAGTTTAATAATAAAACAATTTATTTTTGGTTTAATATTATAAATTTTATAAAGATAATAATTAAGTATTCTGTTAGAATTTAATGATTATACTAATCATATTTTAGATTTTTTATATTTAAAATGAGATGTTTATCCTGTATTTGATTGTGTTTATCTGCAGTTAGTTACACGAATTCAGATATGGGATGAAATCGGATAGGGATGAAATCGATTAGGTATGAATGGATTTAAGAGTTTTATTCAAATGCTTTATAAGATAGTATAGATGATGGTTGAGAGGGGCTGCTAAGCACCATCTACTCCTCCCATTGCCTCTGTCTCTGTATTAATTAGTCATCGTTTTCATGTAAATATTTATTTATTTTTAAGCCTATCGATCTATGGGAAATTCGGTCTGTTTATAAGATGGGTAAAGACAAGTTATATACTTATACATTAAGCTCGTAAAAAATGTTTGTGTTTGTTATATTAAACACGTTTAACTAAAAGTAGTTTGAGCACGACCCATGTCTAGTCCAAAACCGTAAATGATATGGTAAAAAAATAAAAGGTTTATCAATTTTACGTGAAAAACGATGTTTTACATGAATATCATAAACTCGGTAAATACAAAGTTCATAAAATAACACCAAAATAATCCACTATTATTTTAAATAATATCATTAACATAATATTGTAAGAGGTTGATTTTTCCTCCTTGCCTACAATGCTCAATTAATACGTGTTGATTTTGTGAAAGAAAGAAGAATAATTAATGCTAGTATTTTGGATTAGACAAAAGCTTTATTTATACATGGATATATGATCAAAATTCCAATATATATATGATGATTAAATCAACTTTTGAAAAGGATCACTAAGATACATCCGAACTCAAAACAAGCACTTCAAGAAAGGTACCTATGGGTCGAATATACATATGCTTTGCACCAATGAGGATCGATAAAGTAACCAACGCGACAGTATGATCGTTGTTGGTCTTAAGTCGACCACCATCTAAAATAAATTTAATATGTCTTTTTATTTGCGATTAAAACTTGTTAAAAATAACTTAAACTTGTAGGCTCAAATCTCAAAATCACAAACATTTCAAAAAAAAAAAAAAAACAAACACTCTAGAAATATGTATTATGGTTACAATTTAATGTAATAATTAGAGATACTAAAAAACAAAAAATCATTAAAAGGAAAGTGACGGTGGATAAAGTTAATAAAAACCCCCCACGTGTGATGCTTACTCTAATTCTGGCGACATTTGAATTTGGTTTTTTGCGTATTTATGTGCCGTCATGGCCCCTATATTTAATGCACCTCCATGTGTGCTTTGTCCCCCCATTTATTTCTCCTTACTTTCTATACTCATGTCCTCATTCCACCCGTTAACATTTTAAAGAACAAAATGCACAAAATAACAATTTATTTTCATAAGTTTATTTATGGGAAAAGTTTAGAAAAACCCAATGGACTTTACTGTTTGGAATGATTAAACCCTTGGACAATTTTTTGAAACAAATAAACCCTTAGACTTTCTAAAATCTGTCAAAAAAACCCAATGGACTTTAGTGTTTGGAACGATTAAACCCTTGGACAATTTTTTGGAACAAATAAACCCTTGGACTTTTTAAAACCTGTTAAATAAGTCCTTGGACTTTACAAAACCTGTTAAATAAGTCCTTGGACTTTCTAAAATATGTTAAATACATTTTGTTAGTGAAAAATGTATGAAAAAACAATGGATTTTTATATTTTGAACGATCAAGTTCATAAATATTTTTTGAACGTAAAAAGTACTTACATTAAAAAAAACAAATATACCATTCTCATTACTATTCGTAAAATATACAAAAAATGAAACCAAAGCATAATAATCTRCAWACAYATTTTGGACATAATTTTACCAAAAGTTAAACGAAAATATATACCAAAAGTTGAATCAAAGTATGTAACAAAAGTTGAACCAAAGTATGTAACAAAAGTTGAACCAAAGTATGTAACAAAAGTTGCGCAAAGAAAATACTAACAATTGCGCCAAATATACCAAAAGTTGCGCC
>NC_037528.1:13405900-13407029 GCF_001531365.2 Cynara cardunculus var. scolymus | reverse complement strand
ATATTTAGATATTTTACATGTTATTTAATAAATGTATTAAATGAATTAAAAAAATTCTAAATTATTCATTAATATATCAATATCAATAAAACTAACTTATCTCGCTAACATTTTTTTAAAAAAATGTGTTTTTTGAAAAAATAAAAATAAGAATTGTTCTTTTTTTACCCAAAAATATTATCTTTTAAAGAATATATTATATTTGTTCAAAAACTTTTTACTTGAAAAATAAATATATTAAATTAATTAGACTTTTTTGAATTATTTATTAATATATTAAAAAATTCTAGATAACAATTTATTTCGTTAATATTTTAAAGAGAACTTTAAAAGATATGTATTTATTTAAACAACATAAAATAAAAAAAGTTACATTTTTTTACAAACAAAATATATCTCGAAAATAATGTTTCATATTTATTTAATAATTATTTTACTCTAAGAATATTTAATTTGAATACAACTTAATAAGAAAAAGTAAAAAAAAAATTAAATGTTTTTTAGATCATAGCAATGAAAAATTAAAATCACTAATAATAATTTGACATAAGTTTTTATTTAAATTTTAGTTAAGTCATCAAAATGATGTGGCATCCACATCGCCTCATTAAATCCACACAAGCAAAAAAGTCAAAGGGTTAACCGGTTTAAAAGGTAACATGTTACCCATTGTTATTATAGTTAGATTTTTTAAAGTACAATGACTTAATAAAAAATAATTTGAAAGTACATTGTTGTAATAATGAAAAAAAAGTAGAATGCTATAATAAGAAATTTTATAAAAGTAAGTTGCTATTTCATGCATTTAATCCTAACTTAAATATTTAACCTCAAATACACCGATAAAAGTGATTATCAACAATCTTGAATTCTGTGTTTAAAATTATGAATTGTGAGGAAATCTTTTTTCAATGAAAGATCCAAAATCAAATTTAGGACTTGTTTTGTATTTAAGTATTATTTGACAAAAAAAAAATTTAGATATATGTTTGGATGTACATAAACTAAACTAGCTTATTAAAATACTATTTGAAGTACTCTTTTGGTAGCTTATTGTTACTTTTTCTAATTATAGCTCTCACAAATATTTATGACAATTATTAATCATATCAATTATTTTCATATTACT
>NC_037528.1:13403628-13405128 GCF_001531365.2 Cynara cardunculus var. scolymus | reverse complement strand
TCAATATTAATCGACGCATTTCGACCTTTTTTCAGATCTATTATGAAAACTGTTTCATATAATATATATATAATAATCAACTTGAAAAATCTTTTAATTAAATCATAATTTTTATTTCTTTTACTATTTTGTTTGTATTAATTAATATATTATATTATTAGATATTTATTTCAATTATAATTTAAAATACTATAATCGATTAATTTTAGAACACACTCTTTTTGATCATTTTACATTTTTTTCAGCTAGTTTTGTCAAACATAATTTATTTATCAGTTAGTTTATCAAATAGTTCGTCAAACATATCCTTAGATAAAGTGCATCTCAATCCTTTCTCGACATAACTATATATGTTCAAGACTCAAATATCATCATTAGTTAAAAAGAAAAAAAAAAAAACAACAAGAAACTTTTTACGACGGGAATGACAATTCGACCCGGTGTAAACAACTATTTTAATTTGTCCTTTAACTATATTCCATTTATATTAAAAAATATAATAAAAGAAAACCTTTTTTCATACTATATTTGTAATCTTACATGTATGTGGCTCAACGTATAATCCGAGAATATTTTGTTTTTTCTCATATGACTTTTTTAAAATATATAATCTGACTACAACTTCATAAATAACGTGTCAAGAACTAATTATATTATATTTTTATAAAATATATATATAGGAAAAAATAATATATTTTATAATCGATTCTATTTTAAATAATCTACTTTAAAAATCTTCTAAAATATAAAATATTTAAATAGTTAGATAATCAATTTAGATGTAAGTGAGTAGTGACATGAACTTTTTAAACTTAAAATGGTTTCAATTATTATTTTATCATTTTGTTTGATTCTTGGTATTCTGGAAAAACATCCAAGAAAGCTTCAAAAATGACACATCTTCAAATCCCTAAATCCAAAAACTAATTCAAACTTGAAAAAGAAGACCTTAAAACCAGGAACCCAATTCAGATCTGGAACAGAATAGAGAGATAGAGGAGAAAGACAATCTAAGGTTGTGCTCTAAACCCATTTCCATTTCCATTTCGATTTCGATTGCTGAGACGATAGAGGGGAAGGTTTCATCAGGATTTGTCTAAAACATGGTGAATCCATGAATCATCTGGATTCTTTGTGAGGGAGGCTACCTTCAAAAACACCAGGACATGGAACCTCTCTCTCTCTCTCTGTATGTGTATATATATATATACCGGAAGGTTACTCGCGTAATATAACGAAATAAATTTTGATTTTGATGTTTAGTTTTTATTCTTTGTCTCTATCGATATAATGATTTTATGTGGTTTTGAGAAAGCGGTAATGTTTTTCTTTTTGAATAAAATATAAATTTAAAGATAGCATAAAAAATTGTAAAAAAATAAATCACTAATAGTATCAAAGTAACTATTTAATAGTTCTAGGGTTTTTTGGTATAACTTCTTTAATTCAATTTTTTTATTATAATTTAATTTATGTTCAATAATAAGTAATTTATATTTG
>NC_037528.1:13390139-13402557 GCF_001531365.2 Cynara cardunculus var. scolymus | reverse complement strand
CGCTCGGTTTGAAAATTTTATAAACCGCCATTACGGTTTGGTTTGTGGTTTAAGGGGTTAAACCGCCCAAACCAGACCGCGAACACCCCTAGTATACTCCCTAAGTAATGTCCGCTCCCAAGAAATCGATTCTGCCTCCCAAAACGTCGCTTCCTTCTCCCAAGGCAACGAGTTCATTCTTTTCAGTTCCGCCTCCCAGATCCATGGTTGAGATCCAGATTAGTAGAGGCGATTCAAGTTCTCGAAATCATCACTGCTTATCAAGGTTTGTTCTATCGATCCCTACTTCTCTACTGGAGTTATATGATTACAATGTTAGGGTTTTCTACATTCTTCTTCGGATTTGATTGTCCATCGCTCCATCTCAGGTAAAGGTTTTTTTTATTTTAACGTTAGGGTTCTCTACATTCATTGATTTCCCAAACCCCTGTTCTTACTCGACGCCTGAATCTCTGTTCTTATTTGACGCCTGAATCCCTGTTATTATTCGGCTCCTGAATCCATTGATTTCCCAAACCCGGTCCCGCTCTATTCTTTCTCCCAAATCCCAGATTCCCAGTCGAATTTCCATTCTTTCTCCATTCTACTTCTCGATTTACAGCTCCCACCTTCTTCTCAATCAAACGACTTCCATCTTATTCTCGATCGAACTGCTTCCATCTGCTTCTCCATCGAAAACAGGTTTGAATTTTCATCTATCATCATAAGTCTTCCTTTTAATTTTGGGCTATATTGAGCTAGGGTTCATAATCAATAAATTTCTTTTTTTATTTTGGTGGCTGAACATAGAAGGAAAGATGATTATGAAAACTGAGAATCAATATTAATCGACGCATTTCGACCTTTTTTCAGATCTATTATGAAAACTGTTTCATGTATAATATTAGGAGTAGAACTTTAGGTTTTGATTTGTATTTGACTAAGTTAATGCTCCACATCTACTTTCATCTTTGGAGACTATAATGATAACTGTTTAATATGATAACTTTGCACAGGTTAAGCGAGATTCAGTGGCCTGCTTTCATTTTACTTTGCACAGGCTTCTAGAATGATAACTCTGTAATATAATCCTTTGTAAGTTTGATTATCTCCATATGACAAGTTTCATGCTTGTGTTGTTGTACTGGATTACTTCATAGATGTGCATTTTGCATCACTTAAATAGGCACATTATTAATTTAACTATAAAGAACTATCATAGTTTCATCAGTCATTTACTATCATTTAATGTATTATCATTATTAACTATCAAGTATATCGCCTTGGGTCCTAAATGTTCCCCTGGCTCTTTGCTCCCTTGAACGTTTTGTAGTCTTGGTGATGATCGAAAAATCATTTCTGTCACATCCGCAGGCCCTTATTTACTATATGAAACTGCTATGTCCCAGTGGTTGCGGCAAGATTTTTTACTTGTTTCATTTAAGGCATCTTCATGTAATCAACTACTTCGTTTTGGTTCCCATCATACCTTTTTTTCATGCTTCATAATTTGATTTAGGATTCACCCTATACGGGATTCATCAATTGATGGGTCATTGCTCTAGAAGTATGAACTAAGCACTGAAGTTGTAGAAATGTTGGTTGAAGACAGAGAAATATTTCTATTATTTGGATTTTAGTAGCTTAATGTTGCTATCTACCACTTCCCAATATGTATGGGTGAGACTTTACAATGGTAATTGTATGTTTTTAGTGATTGAATGGATGAAATTAAGTATTTTGAAATATATAAATAGCAATTATTGTAAATAGGATTTATAACATTGGATGGATCCAATCAGATCGTCCATTGGATGTCACATCTATCCAATCCGATTAATATTGGTTGGATCTATCCAATCCAATGGATATCTAATAAGAATATCCAATAGATGGAACCGAACTGATCCAATCATCCATTGGACTGGATTGGTTCGTTTAGAAAAATCCAACATCCAATGGATGATTGGATCGCTTCGGTTCCCATCATATTCATCAGTTCCCATCATATTTGTTGTTGATTGATTCATGTGAGGGTTCTTTCAGAAACAACTGCAACTTTACTTAGAAAGAGTTGATTTAGCTTCTTATTAGAAATTGGGTTTCAGTCTGATGGCTTCTCATGCCGAATTACCAATGAGTAGATTCTTGTATTGTGCTAAAAAATATGAATCTTTTATCCATATATTGTCCATTGTTACCGACTTATTGGATTCATTAGATGCATATGTTGATCTTATTATCCTTTCAGGCTTGATGGCTTAAATAGATTGGAAATGTGTTGTAACTCACATGCTCTTACTTTTACTTTTGGTGATTGTCCAATATAGATCCACTACTCAAGTTGGCAGCCCTGACAAGTATCATCTAGAGTCGGAGGTGTACAAAACTGTAGTTGCATTTGATATATTTTCTGAAAAATTTACTGACAAGCAAACATGTGAGATTAAGAATAAAGAAGTAATTACTTAACTGTGTGTGTCTTTGTTCTTGTGCTTATTTCATATTTCTTCCAATCTGTAGGCTCTAGGGTTTTGCTAGCGAGTTCTCATTGAATTGCGACATGGTGTATTGGGTCTTTGGTGAATTCTTGACAGATGACTCAAATAGCCAAAAGTGGAGGTACGCAATTGCATATTTCTTTTCTTTTTTATTTTTTCTATTGAAATTAAACTAAATTTGTCCTAGATGGATGACTCAAGTGACTTTTGTTTGTTGGAGTTTTTGGTCGCTAACAGCATCACTTTCTTTGTTGATGACTATAGGAATAGATAATGAACATCATGTTTCTAATATGTAAACTCTTGCAGATCCATTTGAAGTTTATAGGGTACTGAGAATTGTGAACTCCAGTCCACATTTATAAGTTGTTCGCTCTTTCTACAACTTAAAACTTTGGCAACTACTTCATGATGTCTTATGGGAATGCACATGCTCAGACAATATCTGGAAATCATTTGAAATGTAATAGGATGTTACTCATTTTAATTGAGTTTTGAAAGATGTAACACGAGGTCAAATTAAGTCTCATTCGAAAGTCTACTGCAAATATATTTTGGGTAGACGAATTTTTTTTGTAATTTTATGTCATGTATTATTTTGTAATTTTTAATCATTTTGAATATAAAATGAATTGCATTAGGAGTGCTCCAAAAGTTTTATCTAAAACAGGGCCCTTTCAATGCTTGTAATTTTTTTTGGATATTTAGCCTTTAGAAAGGATTGATGAGAAGATTTATTGTTGAGCAGGGTTGTGTTGTTACTCTGAATCTTATTCATTACAACCATATTTACAATAGCAAAAAGGTTTGTTTATATACACAATTTATATAAGAGATTTGTTTTTTAATGAATAATTGTAGAAGTTACTAAAATTAATATTTTGGATGGATGTATATTTGAATCTAAATTAGGTACAACTGCAGTAGGATTTATTACATCTAGATAGAAGTTGATTTCTCAAAATTGAATAAATCTGAATGAGTTTTTTACATCCCGTCGCATTGCACGGGTACACAACTAGTTATCTATAGTTAGTTACATGAATTTAAACATAAAGTTTTAATAAGTTATATTAACACAAATTTATTTGTAATCTTGAATTATTTAATATCTATTAATAAACAATATTTTATAAAAAATGATTTTTAAACTTTTTTATCAAATACTTTATAATATAATAATATTTTTTTAACAAATTAATATATTTATGATAAAATCAACTACATGTAGACTTTTTCCCATGATACTATGCAAAAAGTTGGTAGATAAAGTAAGTTTTCCCAGGGACAATATGGTAATTGTAGAATAAAACTTGTTGAAAACGAAATCCTAACAAAATGAGATTCGATGAAAATGTATACGTGTGACTATAAGCGCACGATAAGTGGCATCAGGTACGGCATGAATCCTCCCGCATTCCATTGGGATGTTTACCGGCTATCACCGGTGAACGTGAACACGTGGCACCATCTAACGACGAGCAGAAACTTAAAACGTAAGTAGTATACAACACTAGTATAAACCTTAAAACTAAATTAAAGAATAAAAATATATATTTAATTATAATATTAACTTAAATAACATAGATTATCCTAAGAATACAAATTATAATAAGAAGGTGAGAACAGAATATTGCATTGCTAACCGTACCAATTTAATCGGTACCAACTAAATTGGTACTGATTAAATTGGTTCGTATCATAATACTAACTTCATAAAGAATCCACGTTTCAAGTTTTCATCGTTCAACAACCATACAACCACACAGTCCACACCTTTATACGAATATACGACCACACAAATATGCAATCGATCTCGATCCTCATTCCTCGGTACCGCTACTCTTGAGGTTTGATTTTTGACTGTGATTTAATTATATTATCTTATTTCTATATGGAACTACATATATATATATATATATATATATATATATATATATATGTAATCTACCAATCTGTGTGTGTTGGCATTTTAAGTTTGTAACCTTATTGATTTAGGGGGTGTTTGGGATTGCTTATTTAAAACAACTTATGTTTTTTTTTTTTGTAAAARTGCTTATTAACTTATGTGGTGTCAAACCGGAGTTTTGTAAAAAGTGTTTGGATTAACTTATAGCAGTACCAAAAAGCAATAAGCTGATAAGTTGTGTTTTAGTGTTTGGTAAATTTTGCTTATATATGTAAAATGGCCAAAAAGGACAATCTTCCATATTATTGACTTGTTAACTTATTTGATTTTTTAACATGTAAAAATTTATTTTTTATCATTTATAATAATATACTTGACACAAATTTATATCAATAAGATTAATAATTAACAAACATTAATAAAACAACGTTAAAATGGTAAACTGGTAATAAGCAGTTTTTCATAAGTCGGGAAGGTTTAACTTATCAAAAACTGCTTATTACCGGTTTGACACCGGTATAAGCAGTTTTATTTTTTTTCATCCAAACACTAGCTTTTAACTTATCACCATTACCAGACTGAAATAAGTCAAAAAACAACAAAAATAAGCAATCCCAAACACCCCCTTAGTTACTTATGTTAATGAATTTCAAATTTTACCTTTTTAACTTTTGAGATCTTGATATAAAACCGTACCAACGTGTACCAATCGAGAAAAATTGATACCAATTTAGTTGGTTGCTACACGGTATTGAGGAAAGAAAAAAACGTCGTACCATATTCACCACCACCTTTATCTACATTAAACCATTTTATTTACTTTTTTTTATTATAATTACTGAAAGTTTAACAAATTCGAAAGTGATTAAAACTACATAAATATTATAAAATTGATTTTAAAAAAATTTATTAAAAAAATTTGATTGTAGTTGAAAGTAATCAAGGTAGTTAAATTTACTGTCCAAGAAAACAAAGTTAAATTAAAAAGATAACTCATCCAAAAAACTGAATATTTTTACCGTAACTCATATCTCAATTAAATTTGGTAGCATAAATGTGAATCTGGAATGAGTGTGAAATAAAGAATATCAATTAACGGAAGGTGTGGGGGACGGAGGTAGGGAGAGGGTGTGTGTGTGCGCGTGAAAGTGAGGACCACACGAGTGATAAGAAGCTATCAATTAACGGAATCCCTGGCATTAGCCGTGTCGCCGTCGTCATCGTCTCCATTCTCCCAAGAGGAAAACAACAGGAAAACCACAGGTGATTTTCTTCTAAAATTGAACAACTGACGTACCAGCGGATCATACGTAAAATGAGGAATGTAAGTAGGTACGGGAGTGGAGTGTAGGATTTTCAGTTGGTGTGGTTGTGGTAATGGAGTTTACACAGGTAGGAGTCAGGACTAGAGCTCGGGCCATGCCGATTGTGGGAGAGGAGGCCGCTGATAATTTGGGAGCAGTGAAGAGAAGGAAGATCGGTAATGGAAAATTGAGGTCGCCTTCGTCGACGTTTGTGCAAACTAATACTTTTGTTCGCGAGAATTACGTCAACTCGGCACCGGAACAAGATCTAGATGATTCTGGAGATTCATCCGCAAGCCTTAGATCCAGTGGCGTTCCAGCGTCTTGTTGCTCTAGTACCGGATCAACGGAGAAGCTGAAAGTTTCAGATCTGGAGGTAATGTATGAAGAGTCTTCTTTATTCTGAGTAATTAGACTGTTTCAATCGCTCATGTTTAGTTATCCTCATATCTTTGCTGTCTGTATTCATCACATCAAGTTCTTATTTGATTTAACAGTTTCGAATATTGATTGTTTTTCCGTTTCGATTTTGCAGGAGGAAAGTCATGTTGAAATTGAAACCGTTGCGAGATATAAATTAGACAGAAGTGAAAGGTTTTCAATTAATGACTATTCAATGTGCTCATTTATGTATATATGTTTCAACCTTTTACTTTCATTTTTATTCTTTCAAATTTTGAAAAAGGAATATAAGTGAATCAAAACGTCGCCCGTGATAACTTCCCGTGGAACAATCTAAACCTGAAACTAGCTCGGCTCGCTTCCTCCCACCTCTCTCTTCTTTTGACTTTGATGGCTCGTTCTTTCAGCATACCGTCGAGCGAGTTTAAGGCGAAATTAGGTGAACTGGACTCAACTACAGTAAAGCAGTCGTCGTCGGTAATGATTAATTCTCGCCGTACAGTGCTGCCGGCCGAGAAGATGCCACCTGCAGCAGAACTCGAAGAATTTTTTGCGGCTGCACAGAAAGACCTCCACAAACGTTTTAGAGATAAGTGAGTAAAATATAATTAAGCTATTTACTCCAAGAAAATCAAATACAATTAGCTGAAATGCTGTCATTTGCAGGTATAATTACGACATTGTAAATGATATTCCTTTGAAAGGTCGGTTCGAGTGGATTCAACTAAAGCCACAAAAATGAAGATGAAGATGATCAATGAATAATAAAACACGACTGTTTTGAAGAATTATTTCTCCAAAATTCAGAAACAAAGGTCGAAGATTACAGTTTTTATTTCTAACTTAAGATCTATGTTCACAACTAGCAATTAAGCTAGTTAGGTTTAATTCTAATTTTAAATTCCTCCACTCAAGATCTGATTTATGATGGTATATGTCACTGTGCGTCCTGAAGTACGGTCGGAGACCGACTGGAATTGAAGAAAATTTTCTGGTTACCGACAGTCCCGAACCTAAAACGAAGAAGGAAGAGCAGTAAAAAATATGATTTGGCGTGGTTAATTGGTAGGTAGTCGCTTAGATTTTATTTAATTTTTAATTACTTTTGCGTAATTTTACCGTGATCTCTTCCTGTTGAATGTAAACTGGAATTAATCGAGATTATTAGTGAAATAAACTAGGCATGCACAGCACATTTAAATTGATAATTTATTTAAAAAGGAGTACACCGTTTACGCAATGGAGAGGAGGAATCAGGAATGGAAGGGGTGGTGGTTTTGCAGATGCCGGAGTTGGGAGTTGCAGGTGAATGGACAAGTTAAGAATACAACTGACGCCTTGCCGTGTAAGCTACGAACACGTGTTTGAATGCCGGAAAGCATATGCTGACTCTCATGTGGATTCTCTCCGTGGTTGAGAGAAAGAGAGAGAGAGAGAGAGAATGTGTTTTAAGTACATGTCATCTAGGTCGATGTCTAGCAATTTGAATTTTACATAATAAATTAGATTTCTAGGTGCTAACCTTCTCAATTAGTATCTAATAACGTTTGTAACTGAGTTGTTGGTTAATGCAACTAAACTATGCATAACTAAATGATTATTAACAACCACAAAGTTGGTAAACGATTGGTTTGAGTTTGGCTCTACAGATCAAGGTAAAAATTTAAGAAAAAATAAAAATCCTCTTATGGCCACGGATGTTCAAATGCGATGACTCCGGGCTATCTACAAAACAGATAGTCGCTCTGGGATTAATCGGCTCGCATAGCAGGTTGAATGTCCAGGTTAATAAAAAAAATGATTATTAACCAAATTCTTACGTGGTTACCCGTTGGAAACCCCATCCTTATCTTATTTGATAACATTTTTTACCATAAAATTGAATCGTTGATAAATGTATATCTCAACTAACTGCTTCTTATCGGGTAAAATTTCTTATCTTTGTCATATTTATTCGATAAGACAAGTCTAATATATACGTTTGATAAACCAACCCCTAATTCTGTGTAAAATGCTGGACGAGAAACCCATATAACACTAGTTGCACAATGATGTTATGAAACAGCCAATATAATTAAGAGAGTGAGGCACTAAGGATAATAAAACAATAATAGGATGCAATTTTTAATGTAAAATTCAGGTATTACGATGAGGAAGCCATGACGTCTTTTAAGACGTGGTTTAAAGCGGTAAATCTGTATATAATATATATATAAGGTTTACTTTGCAAACCATGTTATTTGTACAAACCGTACAAACTTCATTCAACCAATCATAATTTTTCATTTTTTTGTAATTATGAGGGATTGATTAATCATTTTTATTGTGGAGAGTATTAATTATGGAGATTATCATCTTCATTAGGGGTGTGCAGGAAATTAACCGATCCAATTGGAACCGACTAATCGAATTAGAACCGACTGACCATAATTGGATACCCAATTGTAATTGGTTCGGATCGAATTGACATTTTCAACATCTAATTTGGATCGGCCGGTTCTCGGATGGCAGCCTAGAACCGACCAAAACCGAGTCGAACCGAACCGATCAACATACCATCCAGTTGTCCATTCAATCATAAGCGGGAAACCCATCAAAAAACGACAATTGTTCGTGGAGGTTTCCATAGAAAGACCCCTTGGTTCTGGCAAACGGATCACAATTACAGTACTTGGGAGCATACCGATGGAATGAGCGAAATACGAACAGTTAACATAATATAGATCTTAAGTTGTAACTTGATCATGAGCGAATTTGTTGATGTTGCACCCATCAAGTATGGAAAGTGCCAAACATTGGGAACTACCCCGTGGAGGAGTTAAGAACAAGAATAAGAAAAAGCGAGAACCACTTAAATGGAGGAAAAGTTGTGATCTTACTCTCTAACTTGGGATATTAAGTAAAATAACATCAGTCATTGGCAAAGCATGAATGAGCCCTGAGTTGTGGCTTCTTGTTCATCTTTCACTATCTGACTTTTCATTTCAGGTTCTCTTCTCGTAGTCTTCCATGACCCATTCCTCTAGAAATTTTTAATAACCTAATAAGAGATCGATTATGTGTATCATCGCATAATCGATTTTCTTTATCCAACTATCATCCAATTAATTTATTTTTCAAATCGCTGAAATTGAAATTTGTTTTATGTGAGGCTTTGAATTTTTTACTTCCCTTGTGTTGGTTTTAACACATATTGAAAATAATTAATTAATTTGTATCATTATTAGATAATTGGATTGAATTAACACACTGGATGCATCCGATCCCATCGGATCATCCATTGAATATCCAATAAAAGCATCCAACGGATGAAACTGAATCGATCCATTCATCCATTGAATTTGATTTGGATCGGTTATCCAATGTTAATCGGATTTGATCGGTTGGCAAAATCCAACATCCTATGGATGATTGTATCAATTCGGTTTTTCCTCACATCCAATGGATGTCAACCGATGGACAAACCTAATCTTTAATATATTAATTTTAAAGAAATACATGAAAGCTTCAAATCCATCCTACAGCCATGCATTAAAGTACTCTTAAAAAAACCGCACACGAATTCATATAATCGCAAAGATAGAATTTTTTTTTGTTAATTTCGAAATCATTAAAAACAGAAAATCATAATCCCATGATCGAGGCTTTAAACCCTTCCTTGTTTCGTGGTTTTGTTTTTGTTTTATTGATAAATTTGACATCAAAATATACAGAGTTTACAAAAATAATATCAAATATACAAAGTATTTGATCCATATAAACTATAAAGTTATATTTACATTTAATCTCATTCAAATTTCTCCCTACGCCTTATAACGCTATATCCCTTGTAACGCCATATCAAGCCATAATGCATTATGGCGTGCTGTAACAAGCCATAACGAGCTCCACGCCTTATATCCATGCCAAGGGAGTTAACGTGGCGGCAAGGTAGCGCCTCGGTGCCATAACGTGTTTTTTAGAACATTGAGTTTAACTATCAACGTAAATACGAAATAGTGTACATCTACACATAGAGAAGGAGGCTTTGTATATTGAATCATTTAGCAACAAAAAAAATCATTTTTAAAGAACATGAATGAAGTAGAACGATAGGGCAAACAAAGTGGGAGTCATGCACATTAAAACTCTTTGGTTGTGTTTTGCGTGCAATTTCTCTGGTCTTCTGATGATTTATGCTATTTATCCAAATGATTAGCTTCAAGTTGTGCACATAAACATATGTTACTTACCCCTATCTCTTTATGCACGTAACTCGGATGCAACTCACACCTTTTATATCACGAGTTCACTTCCCACGTAATTGTAAGCGACCTGATGTCGCATGCACAAACATAAACATGTAGTTTTTCTATAGTTGATAACAAAATTACTGTATCAAATTTTATTTGTACCTTATCCTACTGGTTTAATATTTGTTTTACGTTGTTTAAAAGAAGATCAATACTTTTACACACATCTTCAAATGTTTAAACATATTAAATAAACAAATGGTTAATAATATGTGGTTGTTGATTTATAACATTTGATTGATTTAATATAGTGTTTTTTTTTGTTTTGTTTACAAAAATAAGACTAGTCGTTTTCAAAGTGGTAAAAGATATTAAACAAGTCAAGAAAATTTTCTGTTTCCATTTTTTGTGTTTTTTTTTTGTCATGGAGTACATGATAATTGCAATACATATCTTATTTAATTTTCCAGCTTGGACTACAATACTTGTAATATGTATTTTATTTAATTTGATATTAATATGTAGACTTGAGATCATGTAAAACAAGACTGTGTTTGTAAGACTGTTTGAGACATGTATTTTATAAAATGTTTTATGAAAAAGCTCATAACAACGCAGAAAAAAAAAAGTAAAACAAACTATTGTGAAAAAAAATTTAAAAAGTAAAATCATGTGTTAAAAGAACACATACCATAATGCGCATGAGCGTATCAAGATGCCATGGCATGCACCTTGCTTTTCATAGCCACCACGGGGGTTAACAGGGCGTCGAATGTGTGCCTCGCACCATGCCAATTGTTATGGTCCACCTTACAAAAGTAACGAGCTTCACATGTTTATCACTTACAATGAAATAATTAAGATGCATGCTATCTTTATTCAAGGTATTGCTATCCTATGTGATTTGTGAACACAGTTTAGGGTCGTGTATGTGATCGTGACCAAGTATTTTTTTGCCTTCCGGATCCTTCAAAAGCGATATGTTGACATTGTGTGGCTACATCGTGAATACTTTTGTATCTAAGCTGAAATTTCATATGCGATCATGGCTAGCATAGCCTAGGTCGCTAGGTGGTGTGCTTGTGTCGATTTATTTTGAGTAGCATTCAAATTTCAAGAAAAGAGTATATAATATGCGATTTGATGTATATTTTAATAAATTATTTTGGGTATGAATAAAATAAGACTTAATAACAATAATATTATGACATAAAAGAATATTTGTGAATCTATACTATATTATAAAGCATTTGATAAAAATTATTAAAAACAATTTTTTATGCATGAAGTACTGTATATTAATCTATATTACTTAAAATTCAATATTACAAATAAATTATGCATAAATACAACTTATTAAAAATTCATGTTTGAATTCGTGTAACTAGCTGCAGATAAACATAATCAAATAGAAGATAAATACTTCATTTTAAAATCTAAAAAATAATTAAGATATTATCGAGTTCTAACAAAATAATTAATTATTATTTTTATAAAAAAATTATATTATTAATTGTGAGATTAGTGAGGTCTTATGTAAGTTACTCATTTTAAATTAATTGTTTAATGATTTACTTATCACAGAATCGTGATTTGGTAATTTTGTAAAAAAAACACTATTATATTTAATGTTACACTCTCCCTCTCTCCCTCATAATTTGAAAACCCTAAACCACATCCGTTCTTTTTCTATAAGACGTCAGATTCGACAACAAAAATCTGGCAACGACACACAGATGTGTTTACCATAATACCATTGTCTCCGTCATGTAGTGACGCATTTAGAAGAAGCCGGCCGGCAATGGCATTGCATGAAACAAAAATTGGCTAATTAAATGAAGATGATAATAAGTAATGATAGGAATTAATTAATTAGTTAAAAGTTGGATTGGAAGGAATATTTGTTGGGTGAATGATTAGGAGAAAAGCAGCACGTGGGTGTGAAGATCCCATCTCTTTCACATTCTCATTCTCATTTTCATTCCCACTTTTCTTTATGAATTTAAATGATTAATAATGTTTTAAATACTTTTATTCAATTATTTATTTAGGTTATGTTTAGTAAATTACTTGAAATATATAGTTAATAAG
>NC_037528.1:13366567-13389804 GCF_001531365.2 Cynara cardunculus var. scolymus | reverse complement strand
TATCTAAATAAATAATAATTAATATTAAAAATTAATAGTAATAAATAACTTTTAATATTAATCAAGAGTATAACTGAGAAAAAAAAAGGGCAGCTATTTTTCTGTCTATTCAAATAACTTTTCCAAAATAAATTCAAAAAATTACATTTATTTTTGAAAGAGAGTTTTTTAATATTAAAAATGATGACATGCACTAAAAGATTCTGCTTTTTTTCCTTTGAGATTTGAATCTCATATAATTCTGTTTATTTATTTTTCTTGTAAAACAGGCCGGCGGCTATCATCATTATTTTCAGATACACCTTACAATTTACATACATATATGGAGAGAGAGAAATTCATTCGAGTTGTAATAATGGTAAGATTCAATTTTAATTATAAATTAACATTTAAATAAAAAAATTAATAATTTTGATAATTTGACTTAAAATTTTGATCAAAGAGAATTTTAAGTATTTTAAAAATCTTATATATCATCTCTTATCTTTTCGTCGAACTTTATTCCGACAAACACATGATGCACACTACGATACGCTTCATAAAATAACGAAAAAACACAGTGTGATACACTTAGTAAAACAATATTACATAATATATTGTATTACACTTCGTAAAACAACAAAAATATATTGTGATACACTTCGTATAACGACAAAAATACACTGTGATATACATTATATATGATATCAGATCTGGTTGATGAATACAACAGTGTTACCACTATATTACACTCGACCTTACATCTCCAAAGAGATCCACTGTAAAATTTAGGGGCTGTTTGGCAGTTGCTGAATGATTTAGTGCAGAATAGTTAAGAGGTCAGAATGGTTGAGAGGGTCAGAATGGTTAAGTGCTGAATGAAATAATGTTGTTTGGTAACTGTTCTCTGAATGATAATAAATTACCATTTTAACCCTCTCTAACAAAAACCCATTATTCCATTTTAACCGTTAGGGCTCCCTCAAAGTTCCCTCTGTGAAGAATCGATCCATCAATCGTTGCCTCTCAATCGATCCCTCCATCGTTGCCTCTCAATCGATCCTCTCAATCGTTGCTCCTCAATCGTTCCCTCAATCGATCCCTCCATCGTTCCCTCAATCGATCCCTCCATCGTTCCCTCTGTGAAGATCGGCGACTTAAACCGACTAACGACCGGCGACAAAACAAAAGGGAACCGACGAGACCGAAGGACGAAGGGGCTTAACTGACAGAAGCGAGTCCGACAACGAAGATGGATGACAGGAACCGACGAGGCGACGACTTGGGGAGACGAAGGGGTTGTGGAAAGGGCGACCGACGACACCGGCGCCGGAGAAGATGGGGGAGGCGATAACTTGGGGAGACGACTTGGGGAGACGATGGGAAGGGTATTCATGGAAGAAATGGTACTCTGAATGGTTGAATAGGCCCCCACCCTCAAAATGGTTAAGAGGTCTGTGTAACGATTAAGAGGTCTGTTTTTTTTTGCCAAACACATTTTACCTCTGACCAATTCAGAGGTTGGCTCTTAATGTCACCATTAAGAGCCAAACAAACAACCCCTTATATATATATATAGAGACTTGGGATCATGTGAGACCAATGGTTTTTCATGAGACCCGTAAGACCAATTCTCAACCCTTGGATTAGATTTACAATCGTCAGATCTGAACATTTATAAACGCCACGAGACTTCTCAATAATTACAAAATTACCACCTTGCAAATTTAGACCATTAGATCATTAGTTTATAAATTTAATCAATGAACATAAATTGGTCTTACGGGTCTCACGAAAAATCTTTGGTCTCACGTGAACMCAACCCTATATATATATATATATATATGTGTGTGTGTGTGTATCATATATTTTGTATTTTATTTATTTGAAAGACAAAATAATAAAATGCTTACTTTTTTTAATCTTTTTACTAAATATTTAAAAATGTATACTTTTGTATTTAGTATATCACTAAAATGGTACTCACGTAATGCAATGAAATACATTTTCATTTTAATGTTTTGTTTTATTTTTTGTCTATGTTGATATAATACGGTTTATGTGGTTTTGAGAAATATATTGTTTTTACTTTTGAATAAAAATAAATTTGAAAATCATAAAAATTTAAAAAAATATATCGTTATTAATATCAAATTAACTATTCAAAATTTCTCCTTTTTTTGTACAATTTTTTTTATTATAATTTAATTTAGGTTAAATAGTGAAGTAATGTATTTTTGACTTAACAATAAATTATTTTATAAAGATAATAATTCTGTTAGAACTCAATGATTATCCTAATTATATTTTAAATTTTTTATATTTAAAATGAGATGTTTATCCTATATTTGATCATGTTTATCTGCAGTTAGTTATACGAATTCAAAAACTGAGCTTTAATAAGTTGTACTTACGAACAATTTACTTGTGATCTTAAATTTTAAGTAATATGCATTAATACACAGTATCTTATGCATAAAAAAAATATTTTTAAGAATTTTTATTAAATGTTCTATAATATAATATAGATATAACTATAAGTTTTATCCAATTGTATATATGACATTGATTTTTATTATATAATTATAGATTTTAAAAATATAACCAATAACTCAAAATATAATACGATGTTATTAACCTATGAAAGAAAAGGTATGTTTTTTAATCATGAATATTTTGGTCAATTAGTCCTAAGCCCTTTGGGCTTTGGAGAATAATCAAGAAAATCTCTAATGGCTTTGTAAGACTCGAATTACTGACCTATGTGGAATATCTCTAAAGCCCAAGCCTTATGGTAAAAAAAAAATGTATGTTTGTTCACAGAATATAATGATAATTTACAATGTATGTGAACATTTCTAAAAAAAGATGCATTTTCTCAACAAGAGCAGAGCCAACAATATAATCCATCGGGATTCACTTAAATAAAAAGTTACAGTTTTATAACTTACTTCTGACTAATAGAGCCGTTTGATGTCAATTGTAAGGGTGTATTTGTAATTTTTGCTAATTGAAATATGTTGTTAACCTTTAGAAAGATGGAGGTTATCTGGTTAGAGTTTTTTATATAAGTTGAGAGTCGTATGTAATTGTAATTAATCAAAATAGTGAAATTACAGTTTTCTCCCTCTTCATATTCAACATGCAGATAGTTTATTTTCTAACAGAACTATAAAAGGTGAAAACATTCGACTAGTCAATGTCAATCTGCCCAACATATACTATCATTTTTTAGACAAAACAAGTTAAGCATTTGCATATTGCAATATATTTGAAAACATAGCCATCAAATGTCAATTTGTAATGTTAAAATAAGCCTAATCCAACTTACGATTAAAAAATCATATCAAATATCCCAACATATTTTGAAACGATGGGTCAACAACAATTTCCCACAACATATCAACAATTTGGGATTCATTGAATCCTAAATAAGATTGACTGAAGAAAAAAAAAAGGATAGGCTTAATGAGAGGTGGGAAGAGGTGAGCAACCGATGAGCAACACGCAGGGGCAGATTTGCGTGACGTTAAGGACGCAACATGAATGCTTATATTTCATATAACTGTTAAACTGTATAAACCCAAAAACAAAGGTTTTTTATTCATAAAACTTCAGGAAACCTAAGATTGAGGACTTGAGGGTGTGTCTGGCTTAGGGTTTTGTGGGAGATTGACCTCTATATACACAACGATGGGTATAGGGCCTCTAAGCTTACCCTGGGCCAATGTTGGTGTCGCAAACGTTTGTAAAACACACACACACATGTGAGTGTATGTGTGTGTGTGTGAAGAGGTTCATTTGAGAAATGGTAAATATTTCAGAAGTAAAGAATTGAACTTAATCCTTCATATGGTTAAGATTGGACAAGAATTGAGATTTTGATTGGTCAAGCGAAAAATAGAGAGGTAGTTTCATAACTTTTACAAGTAGACGATAAACAAATGCATACGTGAATTGATAGTTCACGTGCAAATTAGTTAATTAGTTCATAATATGAATCACAAATTCATATGTAAATCTGTTAAATAGTTCATATGTGAATTACACGTGTTTACATATGAAGATATAGTTCATATGTGAATCACACGGGTTCACACATGTATTTGTTTTGTCATCTATTTGTAAAAGTTACCAAACTACCCCTCTATCTTCTACATATCATGCAAGAAATTATCTGGTGTTTCACAATCAAAACCGCAAATCTTAATCAAATGAAAATCTAGGATCAATTCTCTACTTTTCAAATACATACCACTTCTCTAATGAACCTATATGTGTGTGTGGACGGTTTTCCACAAGAATGAGAAATATCTTCATCTACCTTTGTCACATTTATGCACCTCCGTCCACCTACAATTCATAAATCTTCATTTATGTTCACTTACATATTTATATTACAATAACTAAAACTTTAATAAATTCAAGCATTTTAATGTAATTAAAGGTATACAAAAGCTCGTGAAGGTGGATTAAAATAGTTGGAGGTTTGTGTTTTTTGTCAACCATCAGGTAAAAGGTAATTGAAGGTCTACGTCTTTTTAATTACCAGTTGTTCTCGTAACAGTTCTCACCTTTTTCACGAATAGTGGTTGTTTTCATATGACCCTCAACTCTTTCTCTCTTTATGATTACTAAAATTCCCAAAAAAAAAAAATAACGTTCAAGGAGATTCTGTGTGCATGCATTTGTTTATCTAATACAGAATTCGATTGTCGACCGTGATTAACTGATGATCTGCATTAACAATTAAGATGGTTGGAAGTTTGGTAATAGCTATTAGCTAGTAGTTGCATCATCAACTTGTTTTCCTACTTTTATTAAAATTCTATATATATATATATATTTTTTTGATTAACCTGGATATCCAACTCGCTATGTGAGCCGAATAATTTTAGAACGACCACTTGCTTTGCAGATAGCCCGGAGTCACCGCGTTAAAACATCCGTGACCACAATTAATTAATAATACTAAATAATGAATACATAGAGTTTTGTAGTTGAGTTCGTGTATAACAAGAGAATGAATATATACACAATAATTAATCGAAGAAAATGGAAGTGCCGTTTAAGGAAACACAATGAGTATAAAATATAATTAAAAAATAAAATAAAATATTAAAATATGTATCCTAAGTTATTTCCAATAGAATTAATTGTAGTTGTATAGTGTTTTTTATACTCGTGTGTACAGGTTTAATTAATTTATCATAAAAATTAATATTTAATTATAAGGATACTCGCATGATGGAGCAAGATACATATCGATTTTAATATTTTATTTTATTATTTGTCTTTGTCGATATAATATGGTTCTACATGGTCTTGAGAAACAATAATAATTTTATTTTTGAATAAAATATAAATTTGAAAATATTATAAAACTTTAAAAAAATATATTGATATTAATATTAAATTAACTATTTAAAAAATTCTCGTTTTTTTATAATTTTTTTAATTCAATTTTTTATTACAATTTAATTTATGTTTAATAATGAAGTAATTTATTTTTTATTTAATAATATAATTTTTTATAAAGATAATAATTAAGTATTATGTTAGATATCAATGATTATCCTAATTAAAATTTTAGAGTTTGTATATTTAAAATGAAATGTTTATTTTGTATTTGATTATGTTTATCTACACAGTTAGTTACTCAAATTAAAAAAATTAAACTTTAATAAGTTGTACTTATATACAATTTATTTGTAATCTTGAATTTTATGTAATATGCATTAATTAACAGTATTTCATACATAAAAGAATGATTCTTAAGAATTCTCATCAAATGTTTTATAATATAGTATAGATAAGATGAAAATTAATTGTGTATTTTTATTTGATAAGATAGTCATCATCAATCCATAAATCAGTTGGAGCAGGAGATTAAGATTCATTAATCAAATCCCATATATAATTAATTAAAAAAAAGTCGGAACGTAAAAGCTTAATTTCCTAGTAATTGGCTTAATGGAGTCTCTCTCTCTCTCTCTCTGATATCGTCGTCATATCATATGCCTTGTTATCGGAGAAATCCAAGGTTTAATTTTAGCAACTAATTGAAGACCCAGTTTTCTTTGTATCCTCTCAACCAATTATGGCTCAACTCTTCTACAACGTAATTTACTTTTTTTTTTTTTTTAATTACCTTCTTCTTCTTCTTCTTCTTCTTCTTTAACTGTCTGATCAATTTCAGGTTTTCAATTATTGATTCAGATTTGAAGCTTAAAATTCGTATTTCTTCAATAATTCTGAGTCTTTATAATCTCTATTTTGATGTCTTGTATGAATTTTAATGGTATTTTACTTTTGGATGTTAATGATTAAATGCAGGGTATACTTGTGCTGAAACCTCGAAAAAAATGCTTGAAGATACTGAGAGCGTTGATATTAGTATGTACAATGGTGTTAGTATGTGGTGTTTACGTTTGTTTGAGGCGAACACACATCGAAAGAAAGAGGGAACTTTTCGAGTTCCAAGTAATCAAGAGGCCTCGTCCTAACAACCTCCTTTACCCCAAACGTCAAACCCTAAACAGGTCAAATCTTTGCACTTGTTTTTTGACATGTATATATATATATATATATATATATGTATATATATGTATAGAGAGAGAGAGAGGGGGGAGGTTGAGAGGAAAATCATAATAAAATGAACACCATGGACTTATGTATACAAGTAATTGAAGTTGTTTTTTGGTTTTTTTTATGGATGTTTGCATGTTATGCACACGTGTTTACCCAACAAATTGCTTATAAATTACTTGTATGCACATGTACATACAGTCTATATGAATTTTTACCAGGGTGTTGTTCGGGTTTTTTTTATGGGTTTTCCTTGAACCTGACCCTATATATGTATATATATATATATATAGTGTGTGTGTACATGACTCGAATGCTTGTATTTTCAGATATGTATGTGCTAGAATTCCTATGCATTTGTTTGTGATTGTTTCGATGCAAAGATCAGGAAGCGGATGGTTCGAAACTCTATTGAATAGTCATATGAATGTAAGTTCGAATGGTGAGATCTTCGGGCAATTAAACAGGAGACAAAATGTTTCATCGATCATAGAGACCCTTGATAGCGTCTACAATTTGGAGTTGCTTACTAGTTCGTCTAAGAATCAGTGTTCTGCTGCAATCGGCTTCAAATGGATGCTAAATCAGGTAGAATAAAAACCATCTTTTACCCATTTCCCGTTCCTCTAATCACCTTTCGACATGTGTAAAGGTAAAGCTGACATGTCGACGTCTAACATGTCATTTGTTTTCCAATCATGTTAATCAATGGTACTACGGGACATTATTATGAAATGCAGGGGTTGATGCAACACCCAAACGAGATTGTTGACTACTTCGCTAAGAGGGGTGTTTCGGTCATTTTCTTTCTGAGAAGAAATATGCTGCGGAGATTGGTTTCGATCCTTGCGAATTCGTACGATAAAGATGCCAAGCTTCTAAATGGCGTCCACGTATCTCATGTACACTCTCACCAAGAGGTACGTGTTTTTGTTTTTGTTTTGGTTTCCAAATCCAAATCAAACATCCATTTACACGAAGCTTGATCATATGCATGTACGTGTGTGTATTTGTGATAGGCTTTGACGCTTTCGAGATACAAACCCACGATCAATATAACGTCATTGGAATCGGATTTGGGTGAAATGGAATCAACAGTCATGAAGGCGCTCGACTACTTCAATAGTACGAGGCACATCATAGTCTATTACGAAGATCTCATCAAGAACCCTTCTTCTGTAAGCAAATACGAGTAGTTTGTTCTATTAATTAGTGTTTGATATCTTGGACTCATTTCGTGACTCGTACGATTGTCGTAGAAATTGATACAAGTGGAAGAGTTTCTAAAGGTTGGGCGGATGAAATTAAGTAGCCAGCAAGTGAAGATACACAAAGGAGCATTATCGGAACACATCAACAACTGGGACGATGTCAACAAGACTCTGAGTGGAACAATGTACGAGAGATTTCTTCGAGCCGAGTACTGATTGATCGACTCGTACTCGATCTACGTATCGTTCCAAAATACAAGGGTTGTTATTGGTTTGGATGACTAAATATGTATGTTTAGAGTTGTAAATGGCGATGCATAGGCTTTTCCTTAGTCTAAGTGATGATTGATTTTAATTTAGTTAGTTAATTATCAATTTTGGTTTAGTTTTTGGGGAAAAAAGTGATTACTGACAAACCTATCTGGACCCATGCAGAACCTGCCTCCAAGGACATTAGTGTGAGGTGGTATATTTTTTGGCTTATTCGGCAGCTGAGGTTAGCGAAGGGATGAGGGATCAAACCTGAGACTTGTCTTGTAATTTATATTTAGTGAAGTTAAATTGGAACTAAACAACATGATGGGGAAAAGTTTCAATCAAACACAACCCATTAAAAAGTATAATCTAATCCACAAACTCTTGCAAATTGGGTTAGTTTGGGTTGAAATAGACGGTCCGAGGGTTAATATTTGTTAGTTAATACATAAATCTTTCTATTTTCATAATTGTGTTTGGTTTTATTTCATATTTATTAATGTAATTTTATTTTATCTTCTTTTTGGTGTAGATTTATTTTAGGTGTCTCTTAGTTTAAATCTTGTTACATGTTTTAACGTATAAGTTTATTGGTCATTCTTTATATTTATTAATTGTTGGTTAAGTTTATGTTTCAGTAAGTTTTAGTTTGTTAGTAGGACACGTTAGGCCTGGTCTGGAAAACGGACTGGGACAACCATTTAAAAAAATATGAATGGGTCTCAAGTATATATTATATGCAATATGTCGTATAGTGTATCTTGAATCTCCGTTTTCAAATATTATTTGTTGTTCTTAAAGAATCCAAGTTTAGATTTGTTGTATTAGGCTTGTTCAAAAAATAAATTAAGTCCGGTTCTAAACCGACCCAAGCCCAAAAATAATCACCTCTAGTTAAGTTAGTAGGTTGTGTGTTTTAGACCTAATTTCAAATAGTAGCTCATCGATTTACCTTTATATGCTTAGAGTTAATTTATACTATATTATAAAGCATTTGACAAAAACTCTTAAAAACCATTTTTTATGCATAAAGTATTGTATATTGATGCATATTACTTAAAATTCAAGATTACAAGTAAATTATGCATAAGTACAATTTATTAAAGCTTCATGTTTGAATTCATGTAACTAACTACGGATAAACATAATCAAATAGAGGATAAACATCTCATTTTAAAATATAAAAAATCTAAAATATAATTAGGATAATTATCGAGTTCTAACAGAATCATTATCTTTATAAAAAATTTATTGTTAAACCAAAAATAAATTATTTCACTATTTGATCTAAATTAAATTATAATAAAAAATGAATTAAATAAATTATATAAAAAACAATAACTTTTAAATAGTTAATTTGATATATATATATATATATATATATATATATATATAAATTTATCTTTCTTAAAGCCACATAAATCATATTATATCAACAGACAAAAAATAAAACGAAATATTAAAAAAAAGATGTATCTCGCTGCATTGCGCGAATACCATTCTAGTTAGTATAAATGGTTAAATCGTTGAAAATAATTATTTTTTAGTTTTGTTTAAATCGTTGAAATTTCGGAAAATAAAGTTTTATTTAATAGCTAGTTTGGATTAAATCATCGTCTCTATGTTTATCGACCCATATGTTATAGTACTTTGTACGTTTCTTATTCTTTCTTGTCTAATTAGTTCTTACTATTAAAAAACCAAAACCAAAGTTCCATTTGCGTAGCTAGTTTATAATCTCGAACAAATTAGTGTCTGGACCATCGCTTCCCTGACTTCAATCCATATTATATACTCTTGCAATATAAATGAAAAAAAACATCAACACTTAAAACTTTGGGTCCTTTGCATGTGGTTCCCATCAACTCTTAGGGTTGTTTACCACTTGCCCGGCAAGTACTTAACGATAAAATTTAACACTATTATTTACTTATCTGATAAGATTTTAGTCCACCAAAACGACATCGTATGCAACAATTTACCCGGTAAACGCTTACCGTGGTAAGAGTCGTCACCCTCACTTACCAGGTAAGACTTTTGGTCCTTGTCTCACTCTTACCGGGTAAGATTCTTGGTCCTTACCATATTCATCTGGTAAGGTAACGTTACTTGGTAATCGCTTACCCCGGTAAGCGTTTGGTAAACGGTCTCTTACTTTTATCAACACCTTGCAATCGTTTAGCTCACATTTTTTATACTTATTGACTTAGATATTGAAAAAATTGTCAAAGATGATATGGTTCAAATCGAAAATAAGCAAGCCAAGCCAAGCCAAACC
Organism: Cynara cardunculus var. scolymus; assembly: GCF_001531365.2. Classification (NCBI taxonomy): domain Eukaryota; kingdom Viridiplantae; phylum Streptophyta; class Magnoliopsida; order Asterales; family Asteraceae; genus Cynara; species Cynara cardunculus. Next base: position 13,379,493 of record NC_037528.1, on the reverse strand, counting down.
CAACACAAACATGAGTGCAGGCTGTAAAATATGTGAATGCTCCACCCCTAGGCTCTACTTGGTTAACGACAAACACCGGGTTACCTCAAGATGGTTCAGAATAATTTGTCATGGCTAAGTTCAAAACACATAACACAGATGAAGTTAAGACTCCAAATTTCACAATGATTTGAGAAACTCAACTATACAAGTTAATCTGGCACTTGGAATATTATGATTACCATATTACTTTGGGATCAAGATTTCTTGAAAAAGGAACATGTTATAAGACTATGATCAACATTGGTTGACTACTTTAGATTTATATCAAGCTAATATGCTATATAGAAAAAACATGCATAGAAAGTTATGGAAATCATACACCAAGAACTTTTACCGTGTTATGTTGAGCTTTCCGAAAGAATTTTTTATGAAATTGACCATAGATCAATTCGCTTTTTTGGGACCACGGATCCTCTTAAAAGAGAGGGGTGCCTTTTTCCCCGGTTCAAATCTGGGTAAAGATCCGCCTGGTTCCAATGAACCAGGGAATACAACCATCCTGTAGAAAATTTGTTGAATCATTAGGAATATACGTGGCACACATATATTACAGATCATATCATTTTGGCCCAGTAATCACCTTTCACCCGTGATCCATGAAACCTACACTGCAATTGCAGCTGACTGAAGATTCCTCTTTGCGATTTGGAAGGGGTGGTTACCATTTTCAATCAAATGCATCAATAGGATGCGATCAATATGAAAAATATATTGATGAATGCTGATAGTGTGTCATCATACATGCACGAACATGCGCCAGAAAATCTCACAATGAATCCAGTTTTTCTTATTAATCAAGTTCTACTAACATTCTAGTTTTTACCAAATCTGTTTAAACGAGTGTTACACGACTCTGAGAAAGAGTAATGTCCCGAGAAGAAGACGCAGTCCTCCAAAGTCACCATCATCCATTGACCTTCGCATGTCCCCATAATATTATAAGCACTACCCCCCTCACTCTCTGTGAACTACAAGCTAGCATGATAGAAATCAAATTCTAGTTTGTCCCGCATTAAAATCTTAACCCCATTTCCAATTTTGTAAGTCTAGTAAGAAGAAAGCAGCTACGGGTAGGCTTCCAGAGTTTGAGGAGCCAGCCAGGCGATGTCCAAAAGAATATAGCTCCATTATAAAGTTCCATTATGGGATGGAAATAGGGGAATAACTCCTATTTTTCCCGTTTTAAACTATTTGGAAGTTGCTTCCACGGCAAAGAAGAGTAGTAGGGCCCCTACGATGTTGGTGGGTCTCTAAAAATTTAAATTGATTGTTCTTAACTGTGGAGTTCTGATGGGATGCATTAGTGCTAGCATAATCGCACCCAAATTGATTCGTTCTTTTATCCTTGTCCATGGAACTTTGTACACGGCAAATGGAAAACTTGGTCTACTAGAGATCTAGCAAAACAAAATCAACCTGCAGTACTATTCTATCAAAGTGGGGAGGATAACATGGAGTTTCCATGTAAAAGATGGTATTTTGACCAGAGAGGTACAGAGGTAAGGTGGATTAGCTGTATATTTGGATTCTGAGTTATCTCAGACTACAGCTAAACCCGCTGCGATATTCTACTTCTCATTCGAATCAGAAAGTCAAGGGATCGTGAGACTATTGATAGTTGATCTCACCTGTGGGTATCTTTGGAAATATGAGAAGGTAATCATTAGAAACTGCAGGGCTATCAAATAAAGGCTTTAATGTGGAACAGAAGACGCATAGGTCATATCTAACAAGAGTGCAATATCGCACCACCTCCACGAAAGTCCAAACACGAATATCGTCCACCCGCAACTTGAAAAAGAATAGCTAATTAATCTTAAACCAAGGAAGACAGAGCACAAGACTAATCACTCCAGTCATATAAAAACCACCATATATAGGTGTCGAGCTATTAATTTTTTAAATAAAGAACCTTAAGAGACCACTCTGATACAAGTCAATACCTAGACAAAATAAAAGTGAAATTCCACAATCGATAGGGGTCCAGACATTTACATGTACAAATCAAATAATCATATTTGGTGCCTTTACTTGAGACTAATCATAATTGTCAAATTACGGCTGTGTATGTCAACCATCTGTCACCAACCACTTTTCTTCCTTGATTAGTTAGTGGCAGCTATCATTATTACCTCCCATCAATGTGCAATTTGAGCTATCTTTAGTGATCAGATATATTATGATACTAAGGCATCTACTTTAGTTCACCACAAAAAGGATAAGCCAAATAACACTAATGCATAAACTTGGAAAGAAATCAAGAGAATGTAAATGTTAAGAACTACGAAACTAAAACCATCTGCTCCAGGATTCCTAAATATTTTCAACCAGTTGTTCTAATCAGCACAAGGATACAAATAAATATGAAATCTAGAGCGAATAAGAACATATAAATATGTGTGCATGTGCGATCTATCTGAAGATTAAAAAGGTGTTACAATCCATTCAGATAAATTTAATTTGCCACCAGAGAAAAGTCCCCCTCATGTTGTTTCTGGCCCATCCTTTCCCTTAAATTTAACATCTTCTGACCCCATCTTATTCCACTATCAGATCTTGCGCCTTTCCTACCGAGATAAATTAGGTGAATATGGAAAAATTGCAGTAAATTCTCCCCCCCCCCCCCTTGCGATCTTTTTTTATTAGTTGCATTATGAACTCATATTCTCATGTCTTTTAAGTTTCAAATTCTGTGTCATCCTTTGTTCACCTATTATCTCGGTACCCTAATCACCTGAATTAACATATGGTATTCAAGCTACGAATCTTAATTCTAACATGAAAACACCCAACATATATTCTTTTTTGTAAGTTGTTATAATCATATTTTCGATACAACAAGAGTTTCAATTAAAAGATAAAGAATAAACAAATACCAGCTAATTCATAATGATTAGTGCCATAAACAATGTAAGCATTAAACTTCTAAGAAAACAATAAAAACAATTCACATCCAAGTATCATTACCAGTCTGACCATGACATCCCTCTTGACAAATTTATAATTATAAAACTACATGACATTTAAGCACCAAGAAATTTTAACAAATATTCAGATGCATAAAGAAGCACTCATTCCAGATGAATGGATGTGTGTACAGGACATAAATAAATGATGGTCTGATCAAAACATATATTCCTAATGGTATTAATAGAATGCCTGAAACAATTATATTCAAACATTTTATCAATCTCTGTAAACCCAATTAACCGTTATCCCAAAAGCTTGGAGATCAAGCTCAATAAAAGAGTTCATTTAATAAAAATACCAGCTGTGTAATTTTTTCCTTTAAGCTGCTAATCATCATTATTCAATTGAAGCTTCCATGCAGCGTAAACTAATTAAAATGCAGATAACAAGACGGATGCCTTTCACTTAAACTTTTCACCAAAACAGCTCGAATCTTTCATATGAATCATCTATGGAAGAGTAAACATTTTACTCGGTGGGAAGTACATGAAAAACTCTTGGTGGTGGAGGAAAGATGGTTGATCGATATTATAAGTTAACAATCTAAGCCGTGCCATCTGATACGCAAATACATAATTAATTAATATACTCGAACACCTGTGCTACCATCAACTAATTAAAAGAATGATTGAGCAACTTGAAAGGCCAGTAAGCAGTCAACGACCACTATAGGTTTACAATATTCATTCTTCATCAAAAGAAATAAAAAAATGGCCTTTCACCAAATGAGGACCCCAGAAGGCAGTACAAAACCATTCATTCAATTTATGATTTTCCCAAAAGCGTCACCTGATATCTTTATTTAGATTTTACTGGGATTACAGTTGACCAGTTAAAGATTATAAATACAAAGGATGGCATAGAGCAGCATCCATTGTGTTTCCTCCATTCCCTGCCTCCCTCTCACTATCTGTTTGACAGTTTCAGTAAGAATCCTAACAGAAGATTTCCCAAAACTTATATTTGCCTGGTCATGGCCCACTTCCCCATAAACTCCTTGCTGATTTTTATTTTTATCTTTGTGTGTAATAAAATCCTTATGGCTGAGGGAAGGTCGCTAAAATCCATGAAGAAACAAGACAATTTTCATCACCATAGAGGCAGCCACACACTAAATGCACACCACCATAAAACAAATACAGAGCATCTTCAGGCCTCACCCACAGGTGGAGTCCTTCGCGCTGGTTTTCCTGTTGCAGAAAAAAGAGTAGCATTCCCCCCACAGGCACCAACCAAAAGTGAAGGAGATGGGAATGCAAAACTAAAATTCATCAATGGATTTCGACCTACAATGCCAGGTAAGAGTCCAGGTGCAGGCCATTCTTTTACGGAGCACAGACTTGATACTCAATCAGAAGCATTGGATAGTGTTTCCAGCATTCATCAGTCTAGTTCAGAACACGATAATGATTTCCGACCCGCAGGTCCAGGCCACAGCCCTGGTGCTGGTCATTCGATACACAACTAAATAGCAAGGTTAGGGCCTATGGTCACTCATACTAAGCATACTCTAGCAGCGAGTTAGACATTACATCTCTTACAGATACTGGTTGTTATTTTGAACACTAAATTATTTTCTTAAATAAATGTCAGAATGTACACATCTCCTTCCCTTCGCATAAATGTGTTCAAGTGGAGAATGCAAGAATAAACCTCAAAATGAATGTAAAAGACCAAAAAGAATAAAATACATAAAACACAAACACCATGCAACAATAAAGATATAGAACAAAGTGAAAGATAAAAAAGATCAGGACAATTAGAGCTTACTTATTGAAACTACAAACTGTTGTGGATTGAAATTGAAATTGGAACTTGCTCTCAATTGAAACATTAAGCCATAATCCAGAATAGCAAGTTTTTTGAAATCCACTGCAAAAAGAAGAGCTCATAACAAATTTGCCACTTGACCAGATGGAACAGTTCCCTCTACAGTGCAGGTAAACAAGGGATGTCATGAGTTAAAATGGTTACTTCAATATTCTGCTAAATCCAACACTATAAATCTCCACAATATGTGCTTTTTAAGGGTTATGTCAAGATAAGGTCAGAATCAAATATGGGTGCCTTCACTACTACATCACCAAATGATATGAAATAAGATAAATTCTCTAACAGGGTTGTTTTAAACTAAGTGAGTCAAGTGCCCCTCAAAAGATTAACCTCCATTTCACTCACCTACAAGCATCTTCTTGTATATATACAATCCCTCCCTCCCATATTTAGATCCTGCAGTCGTTCAAATTTTTTACTTGGGAAACAGGGTCTCATTTAGTGCAAACGATACAATGTACTTAACTTTACCACCAACAGCTATATGTGGCCTTCCTTGGTATTAGCAGATCCAGGAGCACTGGTAGTCTCATAATATAATGAAGGAAAACAGTAAATTTTGAAGGTTGTACCAGATAATCCAAGTATGTGACTTTTTTCTCAAGGAAAGTTTCTGATTTTTGATACTCTTGGAAAGACCTATAGGATAAGACACATGCATGTCGTATTCTTCTATTTCTGCTTTTCTCAACTTCTTTCACCATTTACAAACCCTAAAAGCAAAATGGCGCAGTGCGGCAGTGGAGAGGCAATTGTTTATGTCACAAAATCCAGTAATAATGAAGATGATCGGTAAGTTGGACGCAATCGTACGTTAAATAATTATATAGTGCATGTACCCGGCGAGGGTACGGAAATGTTATAGCCGATCGTAATAATCCTAACCTGTAAATTATACTCCGAATCGCAAGGGAAGATTGAAATAGTACTCCATCCTCATGAGTGAATTGGCCGATGATCGCCGTTCCCATGCCAGCTACATCGGAACGCAATTCACCGTTTTTGCTTCGGATTTAGAAGATCAAGTTTTCTTCCATCATTCAAAATAAAATCAACTGTTGGGATGCATACAAAGAGGTTCGAATTATCCAACCAACGTTAAGAAAATCTCAACAAGGTACAACTATCTGACCCAAATTGCTGATAGTAAGTTTATTTGGGTCGGGTCGAGTCGGGTCGCTTTTGTTTGAAAACAACTCAGCTCTAACCCAATAGCTCATTCTTTTAAAAATTCAAATTTTCATTCTAAATTAAATTAAAAAAATAAAAATTTATTCCATCTTCATTCCCTGTCATTTTCATTATCATTCTCGTACCTGAATCAATCACCCCTTAATTTGTGGATTATCTCATATTGAGTTTTTGGGTTAGATGGTGGGTTCTAAACATGTTTTAATGCACCTTTAAATCTTAATCAATCAATTAAAATACTATATGGAAATGATCTAACAATCCTTTGATATTAACGTACCGATCATCTACATGTTTATGTCCTTGTCAGTCTCGATCCCATGAATCGCTCCAAAACATGAACCAGTCCCGGTTCTAGTCCTCTGGCAGTCACGGGACGGTTTGGCCATCACTAATCAAAGGTTTGGAAGTTAGGAATTCTAGTACCAATAAGGGAGCCACGGTAATGTCATGACATATACCTGATAATATGTAGTATTTTATGTATTAGATGTGTCGATTGTATTTATGTATGAATCATTACATGTATTGCTATGATTACTTTTGTACTTGAGAATTGAGGTTACAATTGATATTTGATTCATAAGTATCTCGTGTTGACGTTTTTCAATTGATGTGATACTACTGCATGTACATGATGTGGTTTATACAACTATCCTTTTTGTTATGACAAGGTGTGATGTTTTATATAATTTAAAATGGCATTTGATACAAAAACTATATAATTAACAAAAAAAAAACAGACACTTTAAAAAGGTGTTGCATTCATTTTTTTAAATTGAAAATTGAAAAGATGTTGAGCAAAATCATGTGGTATTTGGGTTTTACAATACATATTACATGGTATTAAAAATGGGTACTCAAAGGAAAAGACTCTAAGGCCCAAATGTTAAGATTAGCAGAGGCCCGTCTTTTTTTAACCAATAGTGAAAAGCCCAACGAAGCCCAAAAAGGAAAAAATGGAAAAATCACGTCTTTAATTTTTTTAACATATGTAGAGAGAAAAAGAGAGAGGCGATTTATTTTATATATTATGTTATTATTATAAACTATATAAATCATAATTAATAATTTATATTATAAAAAAAATCATAATTAATTAATTATGATTGAGATATATATGAAATATGATAATTTTATTCATTATGATCATGGTTTTATATTAGCAAACAAAATAGAATCATATATTTATTAGATTAGATGGATAGTTAAGATTGGTTTATAAGCCTTACACGGTTTTTTACTAATTTGAAATAACCGTAAGATCCAATTACAACCATAAATCAAAGTATAAATTAGAAAATTACTAACTGGCTTAAAATTTTAATTAGAGAACATTTTAGGTATTTTAGAAATCTTGTATTTTCTCTCTATGATAAACACCACATGGACACAAGATACACAATATGATACATAAAAAACATCGTCACTGTTGAAAAAATACATACAAATGATTCTTACTGTGAAATCCATGATAGATAGATACGATATGCACACTGTGATACCCATTGTATATATGTGATACCCACTATAATATCCATTGTATACATGTTGTGATACCCACTATGGTACCCATTGTATATATGTTGATACTTGATACCCATTGTGATACACATTCTTTAGACACCAAAGTTGTGATAATAACAGTGATACCCATTGTTTACACGTTGATACCTACTGTGATACCAATTTCTTACAACGTGTTTACAACAACAAATATTAATTTCGTTAATACAAAATGGGAATATGAAAAGAGAGATAGTTGTTAGATATCGAGATAAAGAGATAGTTGTTGAATAATCTAATTAAATACAAAATGGGAATATCAAATTACTAATTTACCATTTTACTTTATTTTAATAAATAACATTAATTATCTTAAATAATTGACTCAAACTGGATCTCACGGTATCATAAACTATCGAACTCTCATTTGATTAGGCACTTAAATAAAGGGGTTTAAAATAAAAAACAGTGTTCAAAAAGGCGCGTCATGGCATGGTATGGCGCAAGATGCTTCTCCGCCATTATGAAATGATCCATAATGTTTCTGAAAGGTGGGGCTCACGCCATGGCTCCTTCGGGATTGTCGCGGCGTTCATTTTTTGTAAGACGTGATTTTTTTTTCAAAAATTCTTGTAGGGTGCGTTTGGTTTGCGGGATTGGAATGGAATTGGAGGGATTTGGATTTGAAATCCATTCCAATCCTGTGTTTGGTTTGCCAAATTGAAGGGATTTGGAATCCTGGGATTTCATTAAAATCCATTAGCCGCGGGTTTTGGAAATCCATTGCAAACTAGCGGGATTTGAAATCCAAATCCGGCCTTCACCCATCGCTTCCCTCCCATCGATTGCTTCACCCACGCCTCCTGCTTCCTTCCCGTCGCGTCCCTTGCGAAGCTGTGCCCTAGGTTTGCCTCCTCGCCGGTGCTGTCTTCTTCGCCGGTGCTGTCTTCCTTCCTGTTTGCCGGCGTCTCCCATCACTCAGCAGGTAATCGATTAACCCCTTTTCTATAGCATTAGAAATGCTCGATTCTGGTCTGACGATTTACACTTTTATAGATTTATCTAATCACATCACTCACAGTTTATTTAATTCATAAAATCTATAGACTAACGATTAAAATGAAATTATAAAATTACTTTTATAGGTTCTATTTTAAATATTTAATAAAAAAAAACTATTTTTATAATAATAATGTATATGATTTTTCCTCTTTCAATATGAATGTACAATTTTAATAGCATTATCCGATTAGATAATATATGGAAGACATATATATAAATATATAATTCTATATATGACATACAAATTTGTCGCCTTATGTCACGCCTTGAAAACACCGTGTCCTCGTTGTGGCTTGTAAGGCTTGAGACTTGATCTCGCCGCCACGTCTCACGTCATTTTGAACATTGATAAAAAAAACATTCAATTTCTTATAAATCACGATCAATACTTGTATTAGAAAATAATTGAGATATTTATGAAAGATGATAGAGTTCATTCATTATGACCATTGCTTTTGATTATAAAACAACGGCGTAACAGTTTATTGATTTGAGCAACTTCAACGCAAAATATTTAGAGAGAGAGAGAGAGGAAGATTCAAATACAAATCAAAACAATATTTATGATTCGAACGACTTCAATGCTACATATTCAACCTTATTTCTTTATCATCTGAGATCCATGTAACAGTTTAAAAACCTTAACATGTTAGACCATCTCTAATCCAAGCACTAAAAATGATGGATCAATTGAACACTAAAAAACTCAACTTCAACCACACACTAAAAAAACACTAAAAACCTTTTTTAATATTATAATAGTAATAAGATAGTATATGTATTTATAAAAACTTAATACTGTATGAGTAGATCATCTATAGAGGTCAATTTTTTTAAAACTCATTTGATAAAAGAGGTATCAAGTCCCTTATAAGATAATTTTTGTTTCCCTCCCCAACCAATGTGGGATCGATCTTACATGTTAATAGCCCAAACTTTAAATCTATAAGAAGCCCATAAATCTAGAATTTTATCCATGTGAGACAGGTTGTTCAGTTAGGATTTTCTAAGCGAAAATAGTTGCGTTGAGCTATTTAAATGCCTTCAACCCAACCCAACCCAACCCAACCGATTTCCATCCTTAAATTCAAGGTTTCTTTTTAAACTTTAATTTTTTAAACTTCATGATTTGTGATTAAAAGAATATCATATCTCAAAATCTCACGTCTTATACTTGTTCCACCAATGACACTAAGATATGTCAGATTTTTATATATTTTAAATTTATTCAATTCGAGTTCACGTTCTCTTTATGATGATGTACAATTATATGATTGATGAATAGAAATGGACGTGGAAATGATTAGAACAAGAGACTTTTACCTACTATTCGGGGATGATCATAAACTCGATGTGACGTTCTTGCCTAGAAAAGTAAGACTATATGAAATTTTGATTATTTTATTATTAAAATACACAAATTTCTATTATTAATGATTATAAGTTGGGATTCGGTGAAATAGAGAGTTAAAGTGAGATATGTAAGAAGGGATCTCCATCATTTGATACATATTAGAATGAGAGATACTGAGATGAAATGCACAAAATCAATCCTCGTATCAAGGTGATTAAGGGTTCAGATCACTTCTTACGCTGGTCTTACAGAACTCGAACTGAGGATGTATAATGAAAAAATATTTGTTGCAAATTATGTAATATGTATGTGGGTTTGATACTATTACTATTTACTAGTATATATGTGGAAGAGAAACATAACATGTCCATGAAGGAAAGGAGGAAGAGAAAGTGAAAGAAAAGTGAAGATGGTCCCAACTTAGCTGCCAATTGGGGCCTGGCCTAATAATTTACATCCATGTACCAAAGAGATGCCTCATCATTGCAGAATTATTTTTACAATATTTCTTTTCAATTTTTTTTAAAATATTTACTAAAATTTGTGTATAAATATATAGTACTTTGTGTATTAAAAATTGATTTTAAGATTTTTTTAAAATCTGGTTTATAAGGTACTATAGATTATTGTTATATAGTTAATATATGATTTAGGGGGAGTTTACCCAAATACTTATCTGGTAAGCGTTTACCAGTATGAGTCAACACTATAATCTATTTTATCATATAAGATTGTAGTATATTAAAACGGTACGGTATGCAACAATTTACCCGGTAAATGCTTACCCAAGTAAGAGTCCTTACAATTACTTACCGGGTAAGACTCTTTATCTTTATCATCGCTCTTACTGGGTAAGATTTTCGGTCTTTGCCATGTGCATCAGGTGAGGAAAGTTACCCGATTAACACTTACCGGGTAAGTGTTTAGTAAACGGCCCCTCGGTTGTAGTGGAATACAAATCCAATTTACAAAATTATTTTCCTAGTTTATTAGAGCTAATTTCCTTAAAATAGATATTTAAAAAGGTAAATAATTTTATTGGAAAAAAAAGAGATGACATTAAGGGCTGTTTACCAAACGCTTACTTGAGTAAATGAACACCAAGTCACATTACCTTACCGGATGAATATGGTAAGGAAAAATTTACCCGGTAAGTGCGAGACAAGGACCAAGAGTCTTACCCGGTAAGTGAAGGCGACGATTCTTACCACGGTAAGCACTTACCGGGTAAATTGTTGCCTACGATACCGTTTTGGTGGACTAGAATCTTACCCGATAAGTAAATGATAGTGTTAAATTTCAACAGTAAACGCTTACCGGATAAGTATTTGGTAAACAGCCTCTAATAAAAAGTGATAACATGTTTTGGTCATAAGTTATAACAATAACATATCGTTATTATAAATTATTTGTGATTAGAAATGGACTTTTAACAATATCAAAATTTATTGATAAAATCCCAATTTTTTGTGGATGGAAAAGAGCTTGGTGTTGCTGGAGAAACAAAAAGGGTTTAAATTTTTGGGGAAGGATGGTTTCAAAGCAAAATGGTTTAGTTTTTTTTAATACCAAAAGGGTACATGTGTAATACATACAAATATATTTTCATTTCAATGTTTTGTTTTATTTTATTTTATCCATGTCGATATAATACCATTTTATATGGTTTTGAAAAAGAGATAATGTTTATATTTTTGAATAAAATATAAATTTRAAAATATTATATAAAATTTACAAAAAAAATATCAATATTAGTATCAAATTAACTATTTAAAAGTTCTTATTTGTGTATTTTTTTAATTCAAAATTTTATTATAATTTAATTTAACGTAACGAAGTAACTTAATTTAGGTTTAATAATATATTTTTATAAAGATAATAAATTAATAATTAAGAATTCTGTTAGAACTCAATAATTATTTTAATTATATTTTAAAATGCGATGTTTATCCTCTATTTAATTATGTTTATCTGCAATTAGTTACACGAATCCAAACATAAAGCTTTAATAAGTTGTATTTATGCAAAATTTACTTGCAATCTTGAATTTTAAGTAATATGCATCAATAAACAGTATTTTATGCATAAAAAATTACTTTTATGAGTTTTTGTCAAATGTTTTATAATATAGTATAGATTTGTTTCTGTCAATGTTAATGTCAAATCAACTATTTAAAAGTTCTATTTTTTTATGTAATTTCTTTAATTTATTTTTTTATTATAATTTAATTTAAGTTTAATAACAAAATAATTTATTTTTGTTTTAATAATATAACATTTTATAAAGATAATAATTAAGTATTCTTGTTAGAACTCAATGATTATTCTAATTATATTTTAGATTTTTTATATTTAAAATGAGAAGTTTATCTTGTATTTGATTATGTTTATCTGCAGTTAGTTATACGAATTCAGATATAGAGCTTTAATAAGTTGTACTTATGCACAATCTACCTGCAATTTTGAGTTTTAAGTAATATGCATTAATAAACAATATTTTACGCATAAAAAATGATTTTTAAGAGTTTTTATCAAATGATTTATAATATAGTATAGATAATAATATATTTTTTATAAAGATAATTAATTAAGAATTCTGTTAAAACTCAATAATTATCCTAATTATATTTTAAAATGAGATGTTTATTCTCTATTTGATTATGTTTATCTGCAATTAGTTACACAAATTCAAACATAGAGCTTTAATAAGTTGTACTWATGCACAATTTACTTGTAATCTTGAATTTTAAGTAATATGCATTAATAAACAATATTTATGCATACAAAATTATTTTTAAGAGTTTTTGTCAAATGCTTTATAATATAGTATAGATTTGTCTATGTCGATGTTATAATACGATTTTATGTGTTTTTTAATAAAACAATAATGCTTTTATTTTTGAATAAAATATAAATTTGAAGATATCATACAAATTTAAATATATGTGTGTGTGTGTATATATATATA
>NC_037528.1:13355511-13366166 GCF_001531365.2 Cynara cardunculus var. scolymus | reverse complement strand
CAATGATTATCCTAATTATATTTTAGATTTTTTATATTTAAAATGAGATGTTTATATTGTATTTGATTATGTTTATCTGCAGTTAGTTACACGAATTCAGATATGGAGCTTTAATAAGTTGTACTTACGCACAATCTACTTGTAGTTTTGAGTTTTAAGTAATATGCATTAATAAACAGTATTTTACGCATAAAAAATTATTTTTAAGAGTTTTTATCGAATACTTTATAATATAGTATAGATTATATAATCTTAAATCTTAAAAATGGGTTAATTTTTTAATATTATTTTATTTATTTATTTTAAAGGAAAATAAAAAAAATTGGTAAAAGGACCAAAATATCCCTCATGTGGGGGACGCATGACACACCTGACAAAGACAATCTTGGTGGTGTTAATGGGAGTGGGGGCGAAAACGAGTCGAGTCGTGCTCGAAAAAATATACTAGGCTCGAGCTCGAACAACGTTTTTAATTTAAGGCTCGAGCTCGAGTATTTTTTGAGCTCGAACTCGATGCTCATTTATGAGCTCGAACTCATGATCGATTAACTCGTTAATTTATAGGCTTGAGGTTGATAGTTTCCATATTTTCATTGTATGATTTATGAAAAATATGAACATGTTTGGCTTGAAATAATGTTTGCTCGAATTGTTCAGCTTGAAAAGTTTGATCGAGTTTTAGAACAAGCTGAGTCTAACTTTGGTGTTATGAAAACGAGTTTTATTTTGTGTTCGAGATCGATTCGAGCTCGAGAATTATCAAGTTCGAACTCGAGATAAACGAGCTCAAGAATTATCAAGCTCAGAGTCGAGATAAACGAGCTCGAACTTAAATAGCTCGTTAAAAACTCGACTCGCTTACACTCTGAGGGGGGATTACTATGGGTTACAAAGCATGAAAAATAGACCATCAATACATATTACGAATTACAGGGAGGAAAACCAAAAGGTAACCATAATCAAAGGATCAAAAATGTAATCTAATTTCTTATTTATAAATTATTTTCATAATTTCTTAATCATATGTTTGCAAGACATAAATCACATAATTTTTTCTAAAATAAAAAAAATAAAAAGTTAATAATTTTTTAATTTGAAGATTTCAAGGTTAATTATATATAAAATATTATAATATTATATTTTCAATATACTTTAAAAAATATTATATAAAACAATAATAATTCAAACTCATTGGTTGAAAACAATAAAAAAAATTAGTTCTCTATTCTCGTATAATCACATTCCATTGAATCATCGATGTGGACGGATGATCGAATGAGAACATGGTCAATATAAAAGAATAAGAAAACGACCAAATCACATGTGATTTTACATGGAATATGGAACATGGTCAAATAAGGATGAGCGGACGACTTGGTCATGGCCAAAGTCGTATGAATCACATGTGATTTTGCACATGATTTAGTATAAAATCACATATATCATTTTTGTGTGTTTTTTTTTGGTATGGTTCTCTTATGAATCTGATTTCATTAATGTATGATGTATCTATTTATTATATAAATGGTTAGTGACTTATTCTTCTAGTGAACACATTACATTAATAAATATATATTTACAATAAAAGATGGTCTTACATTATGTTATATTGCATACATGTTTAACAGTTTCAATAAATGCAACCTAAAAGCATTACGAGTTTTTTGTGAGTGTAAAGGTATACCCCTTGTCAAACTAAATATCTATGTAAAGATGGATTTTAAATTAAAATATTAGGGATAGTAGTATTCATGTTTCAGGGCTTAATTTCCTTCTCTTTTTGAACTTGTCGTGGTATTTTTGTTATATCACAATAGCCTTTTTGGTAGTATATGAAACCACAATCTTTTTTTTACCACATGAAAACACAATCTTTTAGGTAGCACATGAAACCACAATCTTTTTTTACATTTCCACAATTCCTCTTAACTTAACCTCAATTAAATATTATTCTCTTTCATCCACCTACACAATCTTTAATTTCAAGTCATTCTCACTTTTTTTTTTCATATAACCATGATCCAGTCCAACTTAAAAGATAATTTTATAAGAATTATATATTTTATTTTTTATAACGCACAATTGTACTTTTTAAAACGTAATTATAACTATATTTATCATACAATTGAAATTAAGTAAGTCAAGTCACAAAAATAAGTATGAAAATATATCAATAATGTGCTCCATCTATAGGGAATTGAAAACAATGAATTTTAGTATATTTCTCATTTATTTTTATTAAATTCACCTTTTAATTAGATAAGTTTTATTTTAAAAAATAAAAATAATCCAACCAATAAGCAAATGCCCCATATCAATCTCATTTAGTAAAAAAGTTATTCAATCCTGAATTGTCGAATGAAATAGATCGTTAAGAATGATTGTCTATTTATATTTTTTATTTAAAAAAAATCCCTTTTTTTCCCGTTCACAATCACACACTCTCAAGTTTATGTCCCATGGATAAAAAATTTATATTATGATCTTTTGCTTGATTAGGATTAAATTGAAATAAACTTTTTTTTATATGAATAGAAAAATAGATTTGTAAATCTCTTATGAATTTAAAGCTATGAACCATCAATAATTTACCTTAGTTTTAAATTAAATTCAAAATTATTAAATTAATATGTTAATTTGAGTTTTTTGAAATATTACATAAATAACGTATCCCTGTTACAAGGATCTTGAACGTAGGAACAATGGATCCACATGATTGGAGTTGGATGGAAGGGTAGGGCTGTAGACGGAAACTATAAATGGCAATCGGTATTTATTTGGTTTCGACATCTTTTAATTTATTGTTGTTTTTATTGGTAGACGCGAGGATCTTTTACGATCTGAATTGAATACGACTTTTCTAGAAGTTGGTGAAAGTTATTAATGATTATAAATAAATAGAGAGTGTGTACAAAGTATGATATTCAACAAAAATAGAAGAAGCAAAATGCATTGAAGGCGACATTCTATTTAATTTTGAAATTATTTCAACTTTTGAGCTCGAAATATCAAATATGTAATTGTAGACTACACTTACTAAAAACATATGAATCATCAAATCATAATTGTAACGATTATTGAACTATTTTTCATGAAAGACAACAATTTATTAAACCAACCAAAATGAATAAAAACAAAATAGAAGTTTTTGCGGGAAGCAGAAACTAAAAAGAGATAAGACCCACTTACAAGAGATCAAAATGATTTTTTTGTTGGTGGAATAATCGATTAGGTTTTCAATAAACCGTTAAAAACCCGTTAATTTTTGGACGAATCGAAATGCGTTGGTCTTCAATAAACCCGTTAAAAACCCGATGGTGATTTACAAGGATATTGTGCTCTTCTTCTTTAATTGGATTAGACTTAGATCGAAGTCTTGTAATTCCCTTGATTGGAATGTTTGGTGTATCAGCCCTTTAACGGCTCTTTTGTAATGTGCTAGCCTCTTGCTAGCCTTGGTGGTTTTTTATAATATTGCTGTTTCTAAAAAAAATAAACATGAATGGAGAACATGAATTTCGTGAAACAATATTAATTGATGGGTCTATCAAGTATGTTTTTATAGCAAAAGTAATACACGTAAACCGTGACACAATAGTGGTGTAAGTGCATATCATTATTGAGTTTTTTTTTATTAAGTAATACAATGGTAAGTATCGAAGATTGTTTTTCACAGGAACTATTCTACTACGAATCGAATATTTTTACGAACTTCCGATGCAAAGTTAGAGTTTATGAAATGATTTTTTTGTTGGTGGAATAATCGATGTCTAAAAATTAACAAATAATAAAAAGCGGGTATGGTTGATAAAACCGTGTAGGTTGCAATTACAGTTTTCTCATAAAGTTTCCAAAAATGCTAACGTTCGGTTTGCCAGCCGTATTAAGTAATCTCGAAGATCTTAGTTCCACCAGTATGGAGAGTTGCGCATATCTCTATGACTCACCAACTCGACCCACTTCTAAACTTTAGTCCGGTTATGCAAAAACCCATATCTCTATGGGATTATTGAAGATTTTCTCAAACCTCCTTACACCATTCAAGTTATATTTCTGATCCGTCCATCTCTGGGTCAAATATCTAATATTGACACTTACAAGTGATTAGCTTATCTGTGTTGAGTTAAAGCTTCAAGTCGAATGACCAAACCGAGGAGTTAACAAAAAGTGGTAGGACACAAGTGTTACATTTGGACTCTCGGGTTTGGATTACTAGCTACTGCTTATAAGTAAAAACATAAGTGAGAACGGAATTACTCGAACATAAATTACATTAAACGTAAACTTGTCACTGTGGTCAGGTCCCACAGAGCGAACATAGGGTAAGAAAGGGACTTGAGGGGATGAAAGTGACTTCTCATACTTTGTCTTCTAATCCAAGTTTGTTTCATCCTCCTTGTCCCTTTTCTCTTCACTTCAATGAAAACTTCAGATTTAACCATGACTGAATTCAACACTCTTTCAATATTTTGGCAATGAATCCTAAAAAGAAATTTTTCTACGGCTATAGCTACTCCTTGCCACTATGGTGACACCACAATGATGCACCAGCTCCAAAAACGACACATACACCAATCAAAATACAATTTTTTATCTTCAACAACTCCAAATAAAAATAAATAAATAAAAAGGAGAAACACGAACACATAAAACAAGAACATACACTAAAAAGGAATAAAAAGACACACTAACAAAGTGCAAATAACACTCAAAATGAGAGTTATCAGTTTTACAGATCATGAGATTTCAATATCTGGTAAAAAAAATTATACCAAACAAATATGGCAATTAAGCATTGGGGGATTAGAGCTCAAAAGGAAGGTAGGACTATGTTAAAATGTATGTATTATCCAATCTTGACTTGTCTGACTTTACTTTGAATGTACCTTGTTTGTCAATATGTTAACAGAGTTGGGCAGATAATGCAAATATTAAAAGAATGAGTGTTGACATAAAGAACAAGGACTGCGCCTCACTTTCTACAATAGATGAAGGTTAGCGGAGCAATTGTCTACAAAGTTGAAGRRGCAAAGCTGTACAAGACAAAAGATATATAMAGAAAAGTGAACCGTCTCATCTCATACGATTCATTCKTTTTAGCTCAAAATAATTAGGTTTTCTCTCAAATATCTCTCTTACCTGAGTTTGAAGATCGCAACCTGTTCTTCATCTTTTCATACAATCTTCAGATCACTGTTAGTATTTCTGTTCATCTTTTCGTATTATCAACAGTATTTTAGATTTGTAGTTATATTTCTGTTCTTGTTATGGTTCTGTATTACTTATGTTAAACTCAATAAACGTCAAATATTTGGATTCAATATGTTTAACACACATGCTTAATTAAGTTCATCATTTGGGTTGCAAACAACAACTAAAGCTTTTAGTCTCTTACCTGTAACATAAGATGGTATAACCTCACAAGTTCTTTAAGCTTTGTGACTTGTCATTTTTCTCATCACCGGACTTGCTAAGGTTACTCTCATCTACACTAACTAACAACCGATCATTGTGTTCAATGGTTCATTTCCCTATTACAACACCTATAGCTATGTCAAGGATACTCAAATCGTCTTAGTAGTGGAAATAAAGTTAGAACAACTGCATGTTAAAATTAGAAGAACATTTTGATCCCTACATTGTAAGCACTTCGAAAAATTCAAAGGGATACATTGTTCAGAAAACACTACAGATTACACTCGATGAATCTAAATAAAAACAGAAATCTACTGTAAACTTGTATCGCTCGATACATTTTGAAGTCTGAAGAGAAGAAAATTGTGATGGAATCTAATCCATAGATGTCAAAAGCTAAATCTAACCGCTGTGTGAAATGTATGCTTCAATGTTGACTAGGGAGGCCACATACCCTCGGAGTTCGTAAGTTTTGACACCTGTAGTTCATTGAGGTTGAGATTCGACGGTTGGAGTCTGAGATGTTCAACTAGTGAATATTATCTAATGACCATTATCTTTTGATCACTAAACCATTCACATTAGGGACCATTGTTTTTCGGTCACTAACATTTCCGGTTCAATCTAAAAAGAACTTTTCTTTTATCAATATAGAAAAACATTTTTTTCCCGAGAATTAGTGACTAAGTTTTAACGACGACCTCTGTTATCGTACTAACGTCACAATTTGTGATCAAAATGTAAATATTCACCAAAATTTTGATCACTAACTAAGCTTTTTTATAGTGTGTTTAATTCCCCAAAGTATTAACACAGGTTTAATAATATGGAAACATCTCCGGATAAGGACACTCATTGGTTCTAAAAATAAACAAACTATCAACAAATTGTTAGGCAAGTATGTAAATCACAGATTTTTTTTTGAAGTATATAATATTTATATATGGCAAATGTAACAAATAAACTCACACACCCTCCTCACCTATGGTGAGGTTTGAACCCCTGACCTCCTAGAAGGCCACGGGCTACGATACTGCTAGGCCAAAGGCCCTTTGGTAATCACATAACTTTTTGGTAACATAAAACGTTTTTTAATTAAGATAAATTAAAAATAGTAAAGTTGATCCTTATATATTCAACAAAAACGTACATGCACCAAGATGTAATTAAGAGGGTGTATCACGACATCACTAACCTTGAAGTTTATGATGGAGGCATGGAGCCATCAAGTGTGAATCATGGACCAGTGAAATTTTACAGCAATAACGGTTGCCAAACATATGGGAACTTGTACAATTTTGAATACCGAACACTATGTTACGGAAGATGTTTTTGACCGGACTTGAGATGAAGTTATTAGCAAAACTGAAGAGATTGAAATAGCAACCAAGTCACTTTCTTTTTGTAGATAGTCTGAAGACAAAGTCTATATTCTAAAAGGAATTGATAAACTGGATAATGGATGCATATTTTTGGTCAGCACACATTGACACAAACCAACCAGGATGATTTGTGTAATTGAAGACCTAGAGAGACCATTAACCATCAACAAACTTATTCACAACATTTTTAATGAAACAATGACTTGAAGAATGAAAAAATGACACTCTCATCCTTTGTTTCTCTGCTTCAAGAGAGAAGATTCAATCAAATATTGATGAGAAGGATTATGAAAAGATCCACCACTACCGGTTGTACCTGGTTTTAGTATTACTTGTCTTGTCGATGGCAATTGGATTATGTTAGCGATAAATATGAATAACAAATGAGGGTGAATCGGTAATATCATACAAATCAGCACAAAACAAACGAAATGTTTTAAATGAGGGTGCTACAGACAGTTATAGGTGCTTTTCTTTCATAGATGAGGGTGTGAATGAATTCAGTCTTAGTTGTGCTCAGACTGTAAAAAATCTAAGGTAAATTGTAATAATGGCCCCTTTTACTAAACATTTGACGGATAAGCACCCTCACCTATCAGGTAAGACTCTTGATCCTTGCCTTATTTCTTCTTACCGGATAAGATTCTTGGTCCTTCCTATGCTCACCTGGTAAGGTAGTTCACATGGTAAGGTAGTTCACCCAACAAATGCTTAAACAGTAAGTGTTTGATATACGATCCTTAAGTTATAAGACCATTCACTATGTTTGTTTTTCAATAAATTTGGTTCATAATACCAAAGTTTTTTAAACTATCAAGTACACAAATGGAAGAAGTCAACACACCTTTAATTCTTTTTGTTTAATAACTATCATATTTAGCTCCCTTAAGACTAATATGAGGATATTAATTGTAGGTATGAAATAATAGAGAACTTGAGAATATGACACCCATCTCCTTTTTTCCATTTGATGAGGGATTAGCGAAGGAATAAGTTTTTGGCCAATCCCTCGTTGATCAGCGAGGAAAACTGTTTTTGGACATTCCCTCGTTGATCCCCTGCAGATCAGCAAGGGATCTGGCCGACAGCCCTCCATCTGATGAGGCATCTCTTTGGGAGCAGAGTGTCAGAGGATGGAGGAAATGCCACATCTTTGGCTTTAGGACCACCCAGGATCCCTCTTATGCTATGACGGGTAGATGTAGCAGTAGCAAGTCATCATACGAGTCAAGAGCAGAGGTTTGTTGGTTATATTGTTATAAACTTTCTCATTACTAAAATTGCTAACAAATTACTGATTTTTTCGAATATTGAATATTTACAGGTAACGGAGTTGAGAGAGAAGTTGGCAAGGGTAGAGGAGGAACTGGAGACCGAGCGGAAGAATAGGGCAGATTTGGAGGTCGAGCAGGCTAGACAAACTGCTGCATTAATCGAACAGGCCGCCTTATCGGAACATTTTGCTGCGTTTATGCGGCAGTCAGGATACGTTTTCCCCCACCTCCCGGTAGTTAGATTGTATGCATTTGAAGATTAAATTGTATGAATTGAATATTTTAAATTGTATAAATTAGATATTTTAAATCGTATGAATTGGTCAGTTTTAATTTGTTCATAGTTTTGGTTTGTTATATTATGGCCAGGTTTTGTATACATTAATACAAGAATTATGTAATTTCAAAAAAATTATTTTTTAGCGAGGGAAAATCCGTCGCTGAAAGTCCTTGAAAGTTCCCTCGCTGATCCGTCGCTGATATATTCCCTCGCTGAAAATTCCCTCGTTGATCCGTCGCTGATATATTCCCTCGTTGATCCGTCGCTGAAAGTTCCCTCGTTGATCTGTCGCTGATATATTCCCTCGCTGATCTGTCCCTGAAAGTATCCCTCGCAAATCCGTCGCTGATATCCCTCGCTGATAGCATTACCTACGAGTATTTGACCGACGGAGTATCAACGATGGATCAGCGACGGATGACCTTTTTAGCGACGGATTTGCGAGCAAAATTTCCCTCACTGATACTCTGAATTTTTGTAGTGAGTAGAGGGTGATATATTTGGGCTCATTGTTTATTGTTGTGATGATTTAGAAAGTTCAATTTTGGTATGCGACAAGAGTTTTAACTCTGGAAACTCTATTTTAATCATTTTTTCCTTCAAGGATCCCTTCATGATATGAATTATGATTGTTATGGATTATCCAGAATAGAGTTCGTGCTTCAATACAAAAAATAAAAGAAACAAACTTAAACTACAATAAAATCGTGCAACACGAACAACAAAAAAAAACTATAACTACCAGAAATCTACAAAAATAAGCAACAGTAGATTTCGAGAAACAAGGGAAAAACAACGGGAAATCATACCTAAAAATGGTTTGATCCTGTCAATTTCAAGTTGGACACAGAGATACAGAAAGGAGATAGAGATCGAATCAAGAAACATGGGGAACTTTAAAATGGGTTTTTGACCAGAAAGAAAGAGTAATCAAACAAAACGAGGAGTTGTAAGTTGTTGATGGGGAATATTACCATGTAAATTCTTTGATACTAGTTGAATTCTTTTTTTTTTATTAACTTGGATATCCAACCCGCTATGCAAGCTGACTAATCCCAGGGCAACCACCTACTTTGCAGATAGCCTAGAGTCACCGCATTTGAACCTCCGTGGCCACAAGGAGATTTTTATTTCTCCTTGGATTTGAACTGGGACCTCCTGGTACTTTTAACCTTTGGACTCAAACTCAAACCAATCAAGTACCACCCTTGTGGTTTACTAGTTGAATTCTTTGTTACTAGGAGAAATCATTCATCAACTTTGCTCCCCATAACTACAAAAACGAATTCAATCTTACATAAACCTGAAAATAAGATTGTAGCACAAAATATGAAGTGTACTTGCAACGTCATATTGGCATCCGCCTGAAAATGATATGGAACAAAAGGTTATTACTTCAAAAAAAATTAAAAGTGTACTAGCAATGTCATATTGTGTAATCGTGTAAAACATTCTGATCCTTCAATGATCACACTTAAAAAGAAAGATTGTAGGATTATAGGAACGTTCGTTCAAGTGAACGAATTGTCACAAGGGTCGAGAGTGATCAAGAACAAATTTATTTAGATTTAATCCAAAATGTTGTGGAACAATCCTCGATTAACTATTACAAGCTTCAAAAATCTATATACGAGTTCATAAGGAAAAACATGACAAAGTCAATCAAATGACCAACAAATAACTCTTGAAGAAGTTATCAGGGAAAGAAGAGTTCCATGTGGCTGAAAGCAAAGTCGCAATTCTCAGTTACAACCCAAAAAGTTAACGCGGCTTGTTTTCTGGAAACGCCATTTTGGTACTACTTGAATAAGATTCCCATTCATTAGAACTATATGGGATCAATGGCAGATTGTGAAGATCGGATTGTTCAACTTCTAGGATTAAGCTTCTAGATTCTTCATTTGTTTGTTGTTCAACCCGAGGATGAGTGGTTAACTTTTTCAAGCTCTCTAGCTCCATTTCCACCTCTTTCATCGTAGGTCTATCATCACCTTCTAACTTAAGGCATCTCTTTACCAGCTCAGCTACTGCTTGTATCTGCTCTTGAGTCCCTTCACGTAGCACTCGTGGGTCAACAATTTCATACAGCCGGTTTTGCTTCATCGACTTGACAAAGTATGTTGCTAAATTCTTTTCTTCATTTGTTCTATCTGCACAAAGGGGTTTTTGTCCAGTTATGAGTTCTGCAAGGACCACTCCAAAACTATATACATCACTCTTGTCAGTCAGTTGGCTAGTGTTGAAGTATTGAGGATCCAAGTACCCAAGTGTGCCTTGAACAAGAGTGGTGACTTGATCGTGATC
>NC_037528.1:13350852-13355411 GCF_001531365.2 Cynara cardunculus var. scolymus | reverse complement strand
ATCAATCTACTTGCGCAAACCCGCGACTACTACAGCCTGCTGCCGGGCAAATGCACCTGGACCTTCCCTTCCCTTCATCATCTCAAGTTAAACACTGATGGAAGTTCCAAAGGGAATCCGGGTCCTTCCAGTTTCGGGGGATTAATCAGAGATAGCAAAGGGAGATGGCTGTGTGGATACATGGGCAAGATGCATGGCGGATCTTATACGGCTCTCCAGGCTGAACTTTGGGCCATATTCAATGGCTTGTGTTTAATTAAGATAATGAATCTGTCGTTCTTGTTGATCGAAACCGACTGCCTCGCTGCTGTGCGGCTTACGGCTAGAGAACTGGATGACCATCATCCCCTGAAATTTGTGATCGACGCCATTCAGCGATTAATGTGGGAACAAAGGTGCACCATGATTCATACAAAAAGAGATGGCAACCATTGTGCAGATCAGTTGGCGAAACTAGGCGGAATGCAATGGGAGGAATGCATGACGTTGGAGGAGCCACCGGAGTTGTTGATACCGTACCTGTTACGAGACATGGAAGCCGCTTCAAGAAATCATAAGCATCGCTAGCACTAGCAGTAGCAGTAGCAGTTTGTTTGTGTTAGAGTGGATAGTATATATATTAGAACTCTATTTCAGAGTTTCTGTATTGTTTGTTTTGAAAATATATGTTCTACAAAATGTATAGAGCATATACAGGTTGGGTTTCCCTTGTTGCATTAAGATCAAAGACTATTGTTGAAGTTTCTTTTCTTGAAAATGAAAAAAAACATTATATACGTATGCATTTATATATAATCATGTTTTTCAGAGTTTTTTGGGTTGACGTGAGACCAACTTGTTTTTATAAGATTTGAGATCACTTTTTTACACTTGAAACTTCACATTATTTGATAAAATAAACCTGAACTTTCACAATAAAAACATTATTAAAGTTACCTTCAAAGAAGTTTCAAGTATATAAAAATGGTGTCACAGATCTTGATCACCGTGATCTAAGTGTGTATATATATATATATATATATATAATGATCTTAAAAGTCAGAATATGTTATGATTAAATTATGTATCAGATTAAATATAGTGTATCTTAAACTATTGATTATAGTTTGAGGAAGAAAATGAAGAATTGATGGTTGTATATTGATAATTTTTGCTAAAAATTATGTATGTTTGTACATATATTCCCTTCATACACATAGTTATGTTGCTGATATATCTTTAAAAAAATGGTAAAAGTATGAAGTCACTTAGAGGTGTAAATGATACAAGTCGATATCGAGTATCAATATGCTCGATTTGAACTCGATAGTCATTTCTCAAGCTCAAACTTGACTTGAAAACCAATGAATAGTTAAAAAAACTAAACTCGATACAATTTATTAAACTCGAACTCGTTTGAAGCTCAAACTCCTACTCGAATCAAACTCACCCGTCGAAATTTATAAAATTTTAGGATCTTAGCTTCTTCTTATAAATTATAAAACTTAAAAATGTTCTCTTAAATTTTAAAAAAACTAAAGAGATGCACTTCAAACTTCATAATAAAAAAGACAAAATTACAAAATTCATTCACCTCTCTTTCTTTTTATAACAAATTTTCATCTTTCTTTTATTATATCTCTTTCTATGTGGTACAATTTTACCAACATTTCTATAATTTTTTTTTGTCTTTTTTACTTAAGATTTTAATAAAAAAGTTTTTGATATAGTTTTATAGTTAAAGTTGCATAATATTTTTTAAATATCTAAAAATATAAGACATTTTTATCACATTATAATATACATATTGTATTTTAAAACTGATTATATTTTAAAATTAATTATATATAAAAAATCGAGTATCTGACGAGCTTTTTGAGTTGAGTATTAGGTAGCTCGACTCGACTCGTTAATATGCCGAGTCGAGTTCCAGTTTAAGCCAAGCCTATTCGAGTTTGAGCCAAGCTTATTCGAGTCGAGTGTTGACCAAGTTTTAACCGATTCGATCTCAATTAACTCACGAGAAGTGACTTTGTAGTATTTGAGTATATATTTAATTTAAATTTTTTAAATTGTGGTTTGTTTTAATTAATCTAATATTGTTGTGGAGATGCTATGATGGAAAATCCATATATCCATAAAAAATAAATGGTAAGAATTATAAACCATAAAGTAATATTGTGGTATTTTGTAGGGACTCAGGCTTATTACATCGATTTTGATTGATTACTCTGGTTTTCTATTCATAAGAATGGAAGACACTTATTGTTAAAAACTAGAAATGTGTCTGCTGCAATGCAACGATATGTAAGATTTTCTTATAACCCAGAAGTTAAAGATTAATGTTACAATTGATTAAAAATCTAAAGTTTATGTCTGAACAAAATAAAATTACAATGAATAAAAACCATGCATCTAATATTAATTAAACTTCAGAAAGTAGAAAATGACAATAAATAGTTTCTAGCTACTAATGCAACATAATCCTAAATGAGGGAAAAACCAGAAGTTAGAAAACAACAAATCTCTGAAATTCCTCAATCTTCTATCGCGTTCCCCTCCACAACTTATCTTGGGGGTTGAATCGATTGGTTGAGAAAGGAGATGAATTAGAGGGCGACGATCATCTTTCAAACAACAATTGTGGAAGAAACAACCCTACAGAAAGAGCATTGTTAGTCACTTATGCCCATTTGATCAAAGTATTGATTACGGTAAATAAGGGAGCGCTCCCGGTTTGTCATAATGAAACTTAACAAAAGTTCAATAAATTTGTTTGAGAATCCAAAGAATTAACCTGCGAAAATACCAATCAAACTTGAATTCTCTTTTACAACCAAACTCATGTCTTAAGAAAAGTTAACTGATAGAATATAAAACAACAGTCAATTTGAAAGGGTTTTTACCCTATCAATATCTTTCAAATCAAATAAATAACAAAAAAACCATCTTGAAAATGGATTTTCATAACAAAGCCAAACGAAAGAGCTACGACACCTTTCTTTTTTCAAGATTAAAAGAAAAGCATATAATTAACAACAAAAAAACTGTACTTAAAGAAAATTCTTCACGTACCTCAAGGGAACACTTTTTTTTTTGGCAATTTGAGCGGCAACACGAATAGAAAAGGTTAAAGATATGAAATATACGCATGGATTTTGCAACATATACAATATGTGGGAGATGTGGTAGGTTATGGAAGCTTTCAAGTTGATACATTCTGGCATAACCTTGTACCTCTTAAAATTTTCAAGATAACTGTAATTCCTCTTTTTTAATGTAGTATAGAACTATAGATAGATATATATAGAACAACTGAAAGACATCTTAGTTGTACTATGATATACATAATTTTGAAGAATGTCTTGGATTAATATGTTACATATGCATGAAGGACTAGTAACACATTAGTCATATGTAAAAGATCGAAAATGCTTTGGGTCGTGCTATATATACATATACATATATAAAGGGAGATTCAAGGAAAAACATAAAAAAATGAAAAAACTGAGTAACATTCTGGTAATCATCATTTGAACAATATGCACATGTACATACAAATAATTGAAACTGTTTATTTTATTTTATTTTATGCACGTGTGCTTGTCGGATAAATTACTTCAATGAACATGTGCATACCATTCAGATAAACGATTATCAAGGTGTTCCCAGTTTTTCATTTTTTTACGGTTTTCCCTTTGAACCTGACCTTATATATATATAGACAAATATTATTTTGAGCAGTAGTAAATATTTGAGAAGTAAAGAAGTGATCTTAGCCTTTCATATGGTCGAGATCGGATTTGACTGATCAATAATTACGATTTTTACCGGTCAATAATTATTGCTTTGACTTATCAAAAATTGTTATCATGCAGAAAATAGATATGATACTTTAATAACTTTTACAAATAGACGACAAACAAGTTCATATATGAACCTATGTGTGATTCACATATGAACTATATGTTCATATGTGAACTCGCATAATTCACATATAAATGAAGGATTTTATAACGCTCTCCAGGTTGAAGTTTGGAGCATATTCAAAGTAATCAACGAAAAGAATCTTTCATTCTTGTTGATCTAGCCAAGTTGCTGTGTGGCTTATAGTGGGAGAAGTCGGTAACGATCATCCCCTAAAATCTGTTATTGATGCCATTAATAGATTGATGTTGCAGCAAAGGTGCACCATGATTCATACACAACCATTGTGAAGATCAGTTGGTGAAATTAGGTGGAAAGCAGTCGAAGGAAGGCATAGTGTTGGATCATTGATACCGTATCTGTTATGAGATATAGAAGCCGCTTGAGATCAGTTCTTAAGAAATCATAATCACTAATTTCTTTTGTTTTGAAAACATACATTCTGCATGAAATCTACAGAATATATAAGTTGGATTTACTCGTTGCATTAATTCAAGTCAAGTTGATCTTCTAGAAAATGCACAAAAATAAATTATATATATAATTAATTAATGATTAAACTAAGTAGAATATGTTATAATTAAATTGTATATCAGATTAAAATAGTGTTTCTTGAACTATTAATCCATCATACTTGAGAAAAAATGAAGATT
>NC_037528.1:13347630-13350707 GCF_001531365.2 Cynara cardunculus var. scolymus | reverse complement strand
ATATGTTATTTTAATAGAAACCAGATGAATTGATTATGCATTTAAAAATCTTTAATTATGATTTATTTTAATTAATCCAATATTGGTGATGGAAAATCCTTATATGAATTAAAAATAAATGATAATTGAATTAATTCCATTTTAATATGGAGATAATTATGTTTATCCTAAGCAAAATCTAATAAGCATCGATGACTTGAAGGGTTTATATTTACTAATTAATGTTGATTTTATTAATATCTCTAGATTTTGTGAAAAATCCATTCATACATATTTGAAAATGGGAGGAATTGAATATTATGTTATGTTATCACTTCTCTAACTTAATTTCTTATAATTAAACAAAATCATCATCAAGATATCGTCTCAGAAATGGAAGCTATATATCCTCATAAATGATCTTGATTTCATTTGAATTAGCGGATACTTTCCTTAATCCAATCCCCCCACTTGTATTTAAACCACCCCCCATTGCCATTCGCCATTCGCCATTTCCACATCACTACTCAATACTCAAACTCATCACCCCACACGAAATGGAAAATCCGATCGTTTTCATGCCCACCATCACCCCCTTCCCTCCTGCTTATCAACATCCTCCTCGTATTTTGCGTCAGAAACAACTGGAGCAACAGCAACTACAAGACCTCATCAATCTACTTGCGCAAACCCGCGACTACTACAGCCTGCTGCCGGGCAAATGCACCTGGACCTTCCCTTCCCTTCATCATCTCAAGTTAAACACGGATGGAAGTTCCAAAGGAAATCCGGGTCCTTCCAGTTTCGGGGGCTTAATCAGAGATAGCAAAGGAAGATGGCTGTGTGGATACATGGGCAAGATGCATGGCGGATCTTATACGGCTCTCCTATTAAGCCTATTTTTAGGATGTATTTTGTGTATAATTTGTATTATAGTAAGTCAATAAGTGTAGGCTTATGTTTAGGCGTAATTGATGCTTATGCTTGTATATATATATGATATATCTCTCAATAAAAATCAAGCAAGGAAAATTGATTCCTTACATGGTATCAGAGCCACATAAACCCTAATTTTTTCAMCTGTGTCAATTTCTTGCTTTGCTCCACAGCTATATTATCAATGGCGGAGGACGGGAAGATCGATCCAACATCGCCGTTCTATCTTGGTTCTGGAGATCAACCCGGAAATCTGATTACCCACGTAATCTTGAAGGGCGATAACTACTTGGCTTGGGCCAGGGCAATTACTTTGTCTCTTAAGGCTCGTCGGAAATTCGTMTTTGTTGACGGTACCATCAGCAAACCGTCCGACAAGAAGAATTTGATTAATTGGGAGAYAGTTAATTCTATGCTTGTGTCATGGATGTTACGGAGCATGGAACCGAAAGTTGCGGCTTCAATTCCYTTTCATGATGAGGCAAAACGACTTTGGGATTACCTGGAGAAACGTTTTTGCGTGGCTAATGGCCCTCGTTTACAACAATTACGGGCAKATATCATCGAATGTAAGCAAACTAAATCTATGTCTATTGAAGATTACTATAATCGTTTAATGGGTTTGTATGATGATCTTACTCGGCTTAAGCCGTTACATGYTTGCGAGTGTGGCAAGTGTACCTGTGATGTGGTAGGAAAATTCATCAGTGATAGAGAGGAAGAAAAACTACATCAGTTTCTGATTGGTGTTGATGATGACTCATATGCCATGGTTCGGACCAATTTGCTCTCTCAACACCCACCACCGGATCTAGATCGAGCATATCAGGCGTTCCTACARGAAGAGAGATCCCGCGGTATTGCACGGGGTAAAGCAGTGAGAGAAGAAGCAAATGTTTTTGCTATACAGACTGATCGCTGGAAAGGAAAGTTTGAGCGACAAGATAAGTCTAAACTCCTTTGTTCTCACTGTAAAAAATCGGGGCATGATGATGCTACGTGTTTTAAGCTTCATGGGTATCCAGATTGGTGGGAAGACCGAACTCGAGGCGGTAAAGGGCCCGGTAATAACCATACCTCTGCCACCGGGACGGTTGTTTCTAAACATGGAAAAGCTGGAGGACTACGTGTTAATGCAGTGACTAGTCACAACGGCGGAACAAGCAATACCGATGCAATAAGTCTTGGACCTGAAGGAGCTTCCTTGGCCCATTTGACACCTGAGCAAGTTCAAATCCTTTTAAATTTGGTAAATAATCATCAACAGGACCAAACGATGGGTAAGTGTTATTCTTTATCTTGGATTATTGATACTGGTGCTTCTCATCATGTTACCGGCAACGCATCCTGTTTGACTCATTCAAAAGATATTTTAGCATGTCATGTTGGTTTGCCTAACGGAGAACAGGTCATGGCTACCAAAGAAGGTTGCGTGAAACTTTCTGAAGGAATAACACTAGAACACGTGCTATTCGTACCTACATTACATTGCAATTTGATCTCGGTGACAAAATTGATCGATGACTCTAAATGCTTTGTCATGTTCACTGACTCATTATGTGCTATACAGGACCAACGTTCGGGGAGCCTGATTGGAGCCGGTGAACGAAAGGATGGACTCTATTACTATTGCGGGGTTCCTTCGGTATGCATGACGAAAGTTTTAGAGATCAGCGAATTTGAGTTGTGGCATAGACGAATGGGGCATCCGTCGGATAGAGTCGTCAAGTTAGTTCCTGCTATTCGTTCTAGTACCTCTAGAAAGTCGTTGAATAAAGCTTGTGATGTTTGCCCTCAAGCAAAACAAACACGAGAAAGTTTTCCTAATAGTAATAGTAAAGCAAGTCGGATTTTTGAATTACTTCATTGTGATTTATGGGGGCCATATAAGACACCTTCATCGGGTGGTGCACATTATTTTTTGACTTTGGTTGATGACTTTTCAAGGGCTGTTTGGGTATATTTGCTGCATTCTAAAACAGAAGTTTATAAAGCCTTTTGCTCCTTTTTTGCTATGATTACACAACAATTTGAGGTGCAAGTTAAAATTGTGAGAAGTGATAATGGAAGCGAATTTAACTGTATGTTGCAATATTTTGCTGAACATGGAATCGTCTTCCAAACTTCTTGCGTTGGTACCCCACAACAAAATGGCCGGGTAG
>NC_037528.1:13325549-13347625 GCF_001531365.2 Cynara cardunculus var. scolymus | reverse complement strand
TTTAGGATGTATTTTGTGTATAATTTGTATTATAGTAAGTCAATAAGTGTAGGCTTATGTTTAGGCGTAATTGATGCTTATGCTTGTATATATATATGATATATCTCTCAATAAAAATCAAGCAAGGAAAATTGATTCCTTACATCTCCAGGCTGAACTTTGGGCCATATTCAATGGCTTGTGTTTAATCAAGGAAATGAATCTGTCATTCTTGTTGATCGAAACCGACTGCCTCGCTGCTGTGCGGCTTACGGCTAGAGAACTGGATGACSATCATCCCCTGAAATCTGTGATCGAGGCCATTAAGCGATTAATGTGGGAACAAAGGTGCAGCATGATTCATACAAAAAGAGATGGCAACCATTGTGCAGATCAGTTGGCGAAACTAGGCGGAAGGCAATGGGAGGAATGCATGATGTTGGAGGAGCCACCGGAGCTGTTGATACCGTATCTGTTACGAGACATGGAAGCCGCTTCAAGAAATCATAAGCATCACTAGCACTAGCACTAGCACTAGCAGTAGCACTTTCTTCCTGTTAGAGAGGATGGTATATTAGAATTAGATTTCAGAGTCTTTTGTAGAGTTTGTTTTGAAAATACATGTTCTACAAAATGTATAGAACATATAAAGGTTGGGTTTCCCTTGTTGCAAGGGTTGATGATACGTTGAGATTTTTTGTTCATTTTGTAATCAGCATTCAGCAAGTTCCAGAAGTCCACACAGAAGAAATATTGTTATCTGTTGTTTTTACTTGAATCATATTTTTTGGTTTGAATCTGTACTCCTGCTGATATGTTAATGAATTCATCAGATAACAACAGCAATCTTTGCTTCCTTTTAATCTAATAGTCTGCTGTCTCTTATAATCTTCATGAAAATATCATTACATATATTAAAGATTGGTGCCGAAAACATTGGACAATCATACTAAATACTAAAACATTTAAATGCCAAACCTGCATTATTATTGTTCGACTTTTGTATAGTATGGTATCAAGCGCCGTGTTTACTCAGTAAGGGCTTATTGGGTGAAAGCTGTCATCCTCACTTGTTGTGTAACATTTATAGTCGTCAAAATGAATTGTGGGTAAGTGTCTTTTATTTATAAATGCTAACCGGGTTACTATACTTTCTTATCAAGTAAGATTTTTGGTCTTTATTACAAGTGCTTGGTCAACTTAGGGATGAGTTGGTTGAATTCATACATTCAAATATGACTTTTGTATTCTTATTAGTCGATGCTAAATGCATTCAACGTTTGGTGTGGAGTATTGTTTTTGAGGAATTTGGATTTTACGGAGGGATTTGAATCAATTTGTAGGATCACACACATAAAACTTTAGTATTTTGTTTCCGATTCATTGGAAACATGAATTCTATAATATATTTGAATATTTTTATCTATCCAAAATCAGACGAATAAGTACAAGCAATGGATATTCATACACAATTATAAGAACTTCAATAATCTCCTGTTACAATTTTCATTTTTCAACATGTATGTATTTTTTAATAAATAGGGGAAAATCAAAATTAAACAATTTTCATTTTTCAACATATATATATAGGTTGGGTTTCACTGTTTTTATAAAACATATATCTTTTCTGCATTGTTTTCACTTGTTGCTATTCTATTTTCATCCACAGAAACCCGATCGTAGTTTATGTTATCGGCAGCTTTCACTTGAGAACTTTGATCATATGAAACCATTTTAGAATTGCAAGAAGTGTGCATATGGGTGTGTATATAATGCAGTAAATATCTATATATATTGTAGAAGATGATACTTTTACAAAGTACATATACACACCTATTTATAACGCACGAATCGACACCTAGTTATAACACATGAATCGACACCTAGTTATAACGCATGAATCGACACCTATCAAGGGATGTGACAGTACACGCTTAACTCCCTATAACTACCATAATAACTGATTTTGACACACTTTATTTTAATAATATACTAAAATACAAATCTAATTATACATTAATTCCAACAGTTGCCGGCATCGGTAGATGATGCAGCCTATAAAACCAAACCGTAGATTAATTCCGTTGATTCTGCAAAAGCCCAGGAATAATCTCTAGCAAAGTTCGTTGATTTGACAAATACCAAACTTTGGCATCCAAATCAAACTCACAATGAACTGAAATTTGGGAAGAAAATTGAAGATTTTTATATTCAAGCAATGACATTGGAATTGAAGATAAACATTCTTCAAAGTTCAATCATCAAACATGAAAACAAGAACTTGAATAACAAAAGTGAAAATGGGACTATTATTTTATTATCACTGTGATTGCCAAATGAAACCAATACTAAAAGAGAGCTTAAATGTCTGCAATAAGTGACTTAAAACAAAATCTGAAATCACAGAAAATGGTTGAAAAAGAATATTGAATGCTCACACTCACATCTACCGCAAAACAACACAAAAAGAGCCTAAACACACACTTTCATTTGCCATTTGGCTTCTTGGAGTCCTTGAGATTGAGCTCATCCCAAGCTTCAATCCATGTAACCATGGCGTCCCCAAGCTTCACAAAGTAAGGATCTATTTTGCCCAGTTTATCCTTAACCTGCTTCGCCATTTCGATGTAACATGCCTGAACCGTGGTGCTTTCTTTTGGCAGACTGAGGGCTTGGAAGAATGGGATGATCTCCTCTTGCCAAAAGATACCTTTGTACTCTTTCTTCAAATTCACAAATGGGTTGCTGGCTTTGCTGTGCCATATGTATGGCAATCCTGTCTTGATCCCTAGCCCCAAATGGTCACATATCACCTATGAAAAACAACCGACTTTCAGTCTTAAAATGGGTTCTTTTCTCCAAGCATCGTTAAAGAAGTAGAATTTATGATAAGGTAACAACCTTAACACACCAACCAGCCCACATGTCGTCATAGCGACCAATAGGTTGACCATCACCCATGAGCCCGAAGTACATGGCTGGACCAATCATGTTACGGTCGAACGCGAGGTTCATTCCACACATTGGGAACAGAGTTCCCTTTGGAATTGTCATAACTGCATCCACATACCTGAGAATTGAATGAACCCAAATTATTATCCATGCACCATGCAAAACTAAAACCTCCAAACTATATGCAAATATATAAGTATCTTTTACTACCTAGTGTTTCTTTCGCGAGGCTTGACAAGCTGAGTTGGGGCATCATAATCTGGAATGTTGAGCCACAGGCCATGAGAAACCGCGGTGGGGATACCCTCGCGAAGGCTGAAAGGGTAGCCACGGACGAAATCAGCACCATCGGAGAAAGGGTCATAAAGGGTATTAAAGAAATAGGGTGTGGCTGGGTGAAGAAGGTTCCTAATGTGCTGTGAAAGTGCATCTATATCTTTCCCAGATGGATCTTTAGCAACCTACAGAACAAATTCCAAAAATTAAGATCAAGATTTTCATGTTAAGAAAACAAAACCCCATGTGAAGCAAAACATCAAACAGTTAGAGGACACGATGTTTACGTCAAGAAATGGAACAACTTACAAAGCAGTCATCATCAATGGTGAAGATATACTTCTTCTTGGAAACCATGTAACCAAAGCAACGACAAGCGGAATCCTTGAAAGAGATGCAAGAAGCCTTAGGACCCAAAATCTTGTTAATGTCGTTACGATTGTAGAGATCGTAACTGAAACCACTGGGGACCTTGATGGTTTTGGAAGGATCGCCATCTTGAACGATGATCAAATGATAGGGTTGGAAGAAGGGCCTCCACATTTCAAGAAAATCGAGGTTTCTGATGGTGGGTATGACGATATCGAGGTCATCTTTGAGAGGAGGATTGGAGGTCGCCATGAGAGAAAGAAAAACAGGGGAAAAAGAAGCATAATGGGTATGAATGTTAATAAGGGGGATCGGAGGACGTGAGATAACGACGGTGGCGGAGGATGTAACGGATGAGATCGGGTCAAAGTAATTGCCTTTTTTTCCCGCTTTTATTGCATTACCTTCTCTTCGTATAAGAGAATTATTTTTGTTATTTAATTTGATAAAAAAAAATTTCTTTTTCTGGTTCTAAAACTCTTTAAATGATTTTGTATTATGAGTCTTCCTTAACCATTCAACGTCCTAATCTTATTGTAATAACAAATAATTATATTTTAATTTCTGATCACTTAATCATTCTGTATCAAACCATTCAACAACTGACAAATGATCCCTAAAATATCTTAATAAAAAAAAATTTAATAAGAAAAAGAATAAGAAAGCACAATGCTATAATAAAAAGATTTATAAAAATTGTTTGCTATTTCATGCACATTGTCTAAAAATGGAAAACATACTTTATGGGTGCATTTGATATGTTTGACGGACATGACAAAACATCAAAACATAACATAAATCACCAATCCACGTTTGATAAAACTTTTATATGGAATAGAGAAGAGTAGAGTGAAACAAAGTGTAACAGACGTGTTCCATTTCATTCCCAAGTGGAACAGATTTATATTATACAAATATAACTTTAAAATAAAACATAACTTATTCCTATAAACATCAAATATGCTCCCTTTTTTACATTTCATTTATTTTTTAAACTTTATTTATTGTATTTTATGTTATAAAAAAGTATATAAAATAAAAACTGAAAAAACATAAAAGTTTTTATTTTAGTATCATTAAAAATAAACTATGATTTCAATTTTCATGCCCAGAATTCTACTCACCATTCTTCATACGGACGTCCTCCATGTTTTCAGCTTCAACTGAACTCGACATATAACCGCAATCAAGGAATGTGAAACGAATCTATTGATTTTTATTGAAAAGGAGAAAAAGTGAGTGTCCCTTAGAGAGAGACCAGCAGGCAAACTGGACCAGGAGAGCCCAAGCTTGTGATCCTTCCACTGTCGGGAGCGAAGAGTTATCGCAGCCCTGTAAAGCCAGTCTAACGCAGTGCCTCCTTCTCTAAGGTAGAAGTGACCAAAGCCTTCGCTAAAGCCACATGAACCAACTCTCAACTTGGAACGGGCAAGCCAGACAAAGCAACTCCAAGCCCAACCTACTGGACCAACTCACGGTCCAACTCACTTTCATGCCCCCACTGGGTTATAGGCAAGCGCTACCAAGCCCGGCGATTGAAGGTCTACAAAATATCCTTATAAAGTGGTTACAACATCCACCACAAACCGATGTGGGAGCAAATCACCAACATTTCTAACTTCCCTTCCCATGGATTCTTATGTTTCTTGATTCATAATTCTACCAAATATCTATTGATTCAAAACAGTAAGCAGCATTCACATCAAGATCACCAACTTCAACTACTGTTTTTGAGGCATGAGATTCAAGGTTTGGATGTGGTGGTTATTGATTCGTAAGCTGCCGAAATGTAGATTCATGCTTCAACAGTTGAATTTGGATATATTTTTGAAGCATGAGATTCAAGATTTGAATTTGAATTTGGGTTCACTTGTTAATGTTTGAGGTATATAACTTTTTCTGGAGAATAATGTCTTTGAAGAAATACAAGCAGAAAACAGAGGAAACAGAACCAAAATCGGCTTTAAATTATCACTTGTAGGTTTTTAATTATACAACACTATAACTTCAACTATTCTACAAAACAATACATGTAAAGCAACAATGAAAAACCAGGTGAATTCACCCACATTACACACTTAAACTTTTCTTGTTTAAGATGAAGTGCGCACCAGACACCCCACATGCGAAAAATCTTCAAGTGCTAACTTGATCATCAAACAAACACAAAGAAAAAGGCCAAAGACGCCAATAGAGTGAGTAAAGATAAGCTTAGCCGAGCGCTGGCATTTGGGAGATATGGGTATGCATCAGGTGGTGGCATCACACAATTATCACCATTAAAATAGATTCTTCGTGGAAAAGCCCAACCCTTTTCGAATGTGAAGGTTGATTTGTCTTTACGGAAGAGTAGCTCTGATTGAACATTCCCCAATGGTCCAGCTTGATTCAAAAAATCGTTGTAGAATTTTACACCCCATAGCATAGCAGTATCATCTGTAATGATTTACAGAAATAAGCACCAAATCATCATTAGGACATCAGTTTATAGATGAAATGGATCAAGAAAATGATGGGTATGGAAGTGGACTTACTTATAGTAGAATAAGGAGTCAATGGTTTGTAGTTAAAGCTGAAAATTTGAGTGAGATTGTCGAAGTTGGGATGTTGGACGACCAAATTCCACTGGGAGTAATTCATCCGGTAGTTAAAATTTGTAATGGTGACCTTCACGCGCCAGTAATCCTTGTAATTAAGCTTCACATGCCAGTGAACTCGAATAGGGCACATATGTTTCGTGCATTGAACCAGGGGTGTCAAGGTGCTCTTACCAGGACCATTAACAACCGAAGCTAGATATGGCGAATTTGGACTGCAAAAACAGTTGGTAAAAATGGGTTAGAAAACATCAAGATTTGCATCATCTGATTGTTACCCAAATACCCAAAATAAAAAACCTTACTTCACACAACTTCCCGGGTGAGTGATGTTGTTTTGGCATCCACAGGTGCACGTTGGGCAGGGTACGATTGTGTCATTGTAGAAAGAAGAGAGGGATACACAACAAGTGGGAGTTTTTTGAGCCAGAAATTGTGAATATGTACATGTAACATTCCAAGTCACTGCCAAAACAGGATTAAGGCATTAAAATCTTGTAAACCTGTGATAATATATAGTTCAATAATGTATGAGTTTGATTTTGGCATACTCACTCATAGCTTGAGTTACTCTTCTTCCATCTGCAGTAATAAACTTTGTTGGTTTACCAACTACAGCTGGTCCACAGGTATAGCCAGGACCGGGTGCCAGCAAGGTGAAGTTCTTGGGTGGTTTGACCGTTTTATTAGTGGTTCCAGCGGCACCAACACTAACCTGGAATGAACTAGCATAATTGTTGGGATCTTGGGCCCATGAATTGATAACACCTCCCTTACAGCAATTCGCAATCTGCTGATTGTAAGGGGTTCCTGGTAATAAATCCACAACCGTTGGAGTTTTCTTGCAGCAATGTGGTGGTGCACTTTTATATTTTGAACAATCTCCTTGCTCGGTGGTTTGACTGCCCATCATGCTCCATATCACCTCTTTCTTAGCCCAGGTCCAACCTAAGGTCCACCCCGGAGGGGAAATGTGGCGATATTGCTGGAAGTTATACATTGTAACCACGGCCTGAACAAAAATACAATGCCCATCATGATCTTTTCTATGAGTAATCGAGTTAGCAACATCAAAGATCTTGAATCCATGTGTAATATTGGTGATATGAACTTACAACATAGCCATCAGGGGTCCAACTAATGATATCCCATTTGATTGTGATGTTTCCATTTGGGTCAAGTGCATCATAGGCTTCTGCAAATTAACAAGAAAAAAAAAGGCTCAAGAGTTGTTCATAACTCGTAAAAGGGGGAAGCAGCGCACATCATCCAAATCATTGTGAACCAATAAATACCATCCATATACAGTAATTTACTTGTAATATGAACAAAGAACGATTCCGTTCATTGAAAACTTATGTAATTAAGTCAATCTTCTATGTTGAATAACACATCTTTACTTGAAGAGATTGTGTTTTTGTTCAGTGATATCAAGTTCATCAAACATCTAAATTGGGTTTAGCATAATATTAATTTCAACAAAGATTTATTGATCTTGATCTAGAAAGCAATATGCATAGCACAGACCCCCAAGAACAATGACCGAATCATTGAAGGAAATGAGATCTCGAATCATTTTGCATATATTAAACGAATTTCCAGCATCCAATGTACCAACTTAACACAAACTTGATTCATAATTGAAATCTCTGAAACTAGTCATTCAGTAGAAATCTTGATCAAGAAAGTCGAATCTTTCTTATTCTCCAAAACCTAGAAGCTAATATAATAAACGACCCACAAACCAACTTCCCCCAAACAAGCCTCTGTAAAACCTCCCACACCCATCAGTCAACTGAGCAACTGAAGTACAAATCTTTATCAAACAAAGGCCAAATCTTCATATTAAGCAACACCCATAAACCAAATTGATTAAAAACAAGAACTAGAAACTTCAAGAACTCAAACGTAAAGAAAGTCCAAACCTGTGGAAGTGAAACTGAATGAAGAAAGCAAGATAGCAAGAACAATGGTAGAAATTGAAAATCTGGTCAGAGATCTGAAGTAGTAATCCATCACTTGCTTTCAAGATTTGCCAGATCCAATTGTAGCCCGTTTTCTTGAACGAGTGTGTTATGTATGTGTGTGTGTGTGTGTGTGTGAGAGAGAGAGAGATGTGGGAGAGAACCTTCTCTCCTTGAGAAAGCAGTGAGGCAGCGATGGTCGTTATTAAAAGAAAAAGTCTATACTCAATTACCCACCTCTTTTTATATTGCGTTCGTTAGGTGAAAATTATCTATCTTGTGCATCAAATCTTCTCTTTTCTTGGAACAAGTAGCATCCTTTTAAAAGCAATTATTAAGAATATCAATCTAAAATTAAACTATTTGATCTTTTTAATGTGTTAAAAGGAAATTTATCCCATTAAATTAATCTTTAAAAATTTATTTATATCAATAAAAAAAATGTCTATAAATTATATATCATGAAATTAATGTAACGAAATAATAATCTTCAAATTAGTTGAAATAGCTTTTTCATTTACGGATTACTTACAAAATAATAATAGTCTTTAAATTAATCATATGTTATAAATCAAATCACATGATTAACATAAAGGTTGTTATGTATTTATATTAAGACCGATTAAATATTAAAAATAGAATCTTATAATAAGAAAATTTATAAAAATAGGTTATTATTTTTTGTATTTTTTTTTAATTTTAGTTAAATTGAGAATAAAAAGCAACTCTTGCCGACAAAGACCTTGATGGAGAATATATTTATTTTTCCGTTTAAAATAACTAAAATATTAAAATAACATTCGTTGGTTTAGAGAGATAAAAAATAATTTGATTTTGAATAAAATTTATTGTGACAGTGATTTGGAGATGATTAAATTGGTTTGTGTCGGTGGATTACTGAATTACATCTTCAGTCCTTCATGTATTTTGATTTTAACAAAATTCGTTTCTATTACTCTTTTATTACATATTGCTCCTTGATATTTGTTAAAAATTTATGATTTCGACTCTTTTAGAAACGACCCATCGTGATACATTTTATCTCTCTCTCTCTCTCTCTCTCTCTCTCTCTCTCTCTCTCTCTCGTTTATTCAGTTGAAAGAGGATTTGTGTTTTGGGGATTGTTAGGTCTAAACTAGTTTCGTTTAGATTGAGATATATGGTGGTTGTAGGTGTGGGGTGACAGAAATGGGGGTTAGGATGACCGATATGGATTTTCCATCAGGTATGGCATGGTGATTGGCGGTAGCGATGAGGTGTATGTGTCATGTGTTATTGTCATAGCTTTGATGGTACCGTTGGAGATGCTTTCAATGATGTTCAATTGTGTCATCAAAGGAAGGGTTGGTGGTGTTCTCCAGGGATGAAAAATGTGTAGCGTCGATGTTAATTAATTTTTAATCTTTTCAATAGAAAATAAGATAAAATGGTGAATTAATCAAAGTGCTCTTCATTCGACAAAAATATAACAATCGCTAAACAAATGGATGATTTCCAAAACATTTTGCAAATATCAGGAAGTAATCTATACTATAAGAATTGTTAGGATGAATGTAATTCACTCAGTAATAAATAGTTGAATAAAGTACGGTTTTGGTCCCTATGATTGTCTCTTAGTACTAATTATCGTCCCTGAATTTCATTTATTACACTGGTGGTCATTATGGTTCTCAATTCGTTTTCGATTTAGTCCCTCTGAGTCAATTGACTTAAAGACAATTTCGTCTTTTTACCTATCTTCTAATTTTCTAATAAAACCAGTAATATGTAATGTTATTATTATTTCCGATTATATGTTTTATTAATCACCGAGAGAACTCCCTCTCTTACCCCTTCCATGACACCCTTACACTGACAATCTCGATGCTCTTTCCTCAATCTCTCTTCTGCCTTCGACACCAAAAGGGTATAGATCGATGATCTCGACCAAACCCTCTTTCCTTTCACCAGAGGCCACAGATCAAGAACGGAGACCGTCAATATAATACATATGGTTTAAGGACAAGAGTTGATAATAGAAGCCAACAACAAGGACCAAACGTGTAATCTACTCTAAATGTTTCAAAGACAGGCGTATCCAGCTCATTATCGACCACGTGGACCTATTGTCCTCTCTTCTTTTTCAACCCATTTAAAAATCCATTTGTGACCCAGCATATCAAATTGATTTTGTCGTATTATTCAAATTTTGGTATAATATTATTATTTATTTTATTAAATTTAATGGTTGATGAATTTTTATACCTTTATAAGATTTTGATTAATACGTAAAATTTGTTAAATATATAAAGTAAATTACATTAAAATAAATAAATAATTTTAATAATTTGTGCATCCTAATTACCATTTTTTATGCCGTTAATCCGATGTTCCAGATGATTTGATAGACAAAATTTATTAATGATTATGGAAATGTGTTGTCGTGTAATTGTCTTATTCACAGATTACTTGATGTCCAACTCGTTGCATCCTGTTACCGTGCTGGACGAAAGGGGTTATCTTTACAACATGTAAACTTCATCATATCTCATTCTTGGTTCTTTTTATATGCATATAGATCAAAATGTATGTATATAAACTACAATGACATGTGTTACAATCCTGGATGCATCTTATTGAAAAATGGTATTTCGCTT
The DNA here is from genome assembly GCF_001531365.2 of Cynara cardunculus var. scolymus. Lineage (NCBI taxonomy): Eukaryota > Viridiplantae > Streptophyta > Magnoliopsida > Asterales > Asteraceae > Cynara > Cynara cardunculus. Next base: position 13,336,852 of record NC_037528.1, on the reverse strand, counting down.
AACATTCAAAAGAAAGCATGATGGAGTGTGTAATTTGCTAACCATGGTTAAGATTTAAATCGACCATCTGCTTTTATGAATTCTCAACTCTCTTGCTCTTACAATGCATGTTAGTAATGGTTTAAAAGCTCAATGAGTTCATTAAATAGCCAACAACTCATCACATACCAATAACAATAATAGTAGAGTTGTTCACAGGCGGGATGACCTGCTATATCCTAGCGGCTTTGGATTATCATTTTCCAAAAATAGGTAGATCCGGATTGACTGTTAAAATTAATGGTCCGACCCGTTAATATCTTAATAATAATAATTTACTTTTACAATTAATATTTACAAATAAAGTTGAAAATTCTTAATACTTAACAATTCTCACTTAATTATGATTCATGATAACAACACCTTTTAAAATCTAAAAAGTAAAAACATAATTATCTCAATTGATCAATAACTTATCATCTCATTTGGTCATTTCCTTTATCGTTACTCCATATTTTGCTAAACAGTTATTTCCTAAATTGCGTACATTGTTATTTATTTACGTCTAATTCTAAGTTGGAAATCTTTTTTAGGCCTAAGTTGCAACATTCAGTTGTTTATTTAGTTTGTTGACCTTATATTTAGGAACATTAATAAATGTTTCAAAAACTCGGTTCTTAACATTTAAGGAAAGAAAAATCATGTGTGATTTCAGTACAAAATCATATGTGATTTAACTATTCTTGTGATATATTATAGATAATAGATAATCAAATACTCGTATAAGAGTCTCACATAATACAACATATAACTCTCTATCAAACTTCGTTAACTTTTATGACCACAACTCGCTATTCGGGGACACAAAGCCGGTCCTCGCGTTATAAGATCGAGTCATTGTAGAATGAAGAGAGAGATACTCAACAATTCATCAAGGGAGAGTATTCTGAACCAGATTTCGGGAATATCTACATATAACATTCCAAGTCACTGCCAAAACAAGATTAGAGCATTAGTATCTTTTAAAGTTGATATATATATATATATATATAGTTTATATAGAGTCAGGTTCAAACGAGAATGATGACCAAATAAAAAACCACAAGAACGGCCAAATCATATGTGAATAAAGTAATCCTATGCGATTTTAGCGCAAAATCACATGTGATTTGGCTCTTATTGTTCTTGTGTTCTCTTTATTGATCCTCCCTCTAGTTCAATAATGCATGAGTTTGATTTTAGTATATACTCACTCATAGCTTGAGTTACTCTTCTTCCATCTGGAGTAACGAACTTTGTCGGTTTAGCGACTATAGCCGGTCCACAGGYATAGCCAGGGCCRGGTGCAAGCAAGGTGAAGTTCWTCGGTAGTTTAACCGTTCTGTTAGTGGTTCCGGCTGTACCAACGGTAACCTGGAATGCACTAGCATCCCATGAATCGACAACACCTCCTTTACAGCAATTTGCAATCTGCTGATTGTAAGGGGTTCCWGGTAATAAATCSACAACCGWTGGAGTTTTCTTGCARCAATGTGGTRKTGCACYTTTAWATYTYGAACAATCTCCTTGMTCGGTGGYTTGACTGCCCATCATGSTCCATATCACCTCTTTCTTAGCCCAGGTCCAACCTAAGGTCCAMCCCGGAYSSGAAATCTGGCGGTATTGCTGGAARTTATACATCGTAACCACKGCCTGAACAAMAACCCAATCCCCATCATAATCTTTTATATGAGTTYATAATCGAGTTAGCAACATCAAAGATCTTGAATTCATGGGTATTATTGATGATTATGAACTTACAACATAGCCATCAGGGGTCCAACTCATGATATCCCATTTGATTGTGATGTTTCCATTCGGATCAAGTGTTTTATACCCTTCTGCAAATTAACCAGAAAAACACAAGGCTCAAGAGCTGTTCATGGTCAAAGCCCTAAATTTTGTATAAGGAAGACTTTCATAGAAGGAATTTCCGTCACAAAATTGATTAGGAAATGAATATTTATGATGAAGAACACATTAAAGATTGATATGAAGGTGTTAATCATCACAAAATTAATCGAAAACAAGAACCAGAGAGTTCAAGAAGTCAAATGTAAAGAAGGTTCAAACCTGTGGAAGTCAAACTGAAGGATGAAAGCAAGATAGCAAGAACAATTGTGGAAATTGAAAATCTGGAGAGAGATTTGAAGCAGTAATGCATTGCTGCCCTTCTGTCCTTCACAGAGCAGTGAATCAGCGATGACTCGTTATGAGTGTAACCCCAAAATCAGCAATTTATTAGTGAACTGTTTTTTAATTTTCAATTTTGGACGGTTTATCTAGCGTTTTTTAGTTTAACTATATTGTTTACTTATGGGGAATAATTTTAGTTTACCAAAACGACATTGTATGTAACAATTTACCCAATAAACGCTAACCTTAGTAAAAGTCGTCGACATCACTTACCAGATAAGACTTTCGGTCTTTACCTTCGCTCTTACCAGGTAAGATTTTTGGTCCTCGTCATATTCATCCGGCAACGGAATATGACTTGATAAACACTTACCCGAATAAACAGTTGATAAACGACTCCTATAATTATTTAGATGTTTATATTTAATATATAATTGATATTCTCATCATGTTTATTAATCTAATACTATAAAAATAACTTGTAAATAAAAATAACATCAAAAGAAAATATTAAAAAATAATAATTTTATAACGAATAAACTACAAATTTGGTCTTTGTGGTTTATTAAAAAACAACAATCACAAGATGACTATCGTAGTTTGCAAAAAAGTTTATATTTGATGTCTTTCTATTCCCGTCCTAGTCCCTATCTCCGCCAGAGAATATAATTACATCTCCATCCCCATCCTCAACGGGGATCCCTAACAGGGAAACAAAGATTTTTTTTTTCTGTTTATGTAAGTTACTTTAAATTAAATATGTAAGAAACCATACATGTAAAAACCTCAAACATTTTCAATAAACCTAAAACCAAAATAAATTTAATTTAATACAAAAAACCACAGCATCATAAAGAACTAATAACCTAAAACCAAAAAAAAAAGTTTGATTTAATCCAAAAAAAACTTAAATACTTATGTACCAAAAGATATTGAGTAATATAAAACCATATCGAGTAATATACAAAACTTATCGAGTAATTGTATTTTGACTTGACATCCAAAAACTTACATATTAACATCCAAAAAATAACAATTTTAGATTATAAACCTAGTAAAGAAATAGAAAATATGAATCACTGCTTTAGTTGAAATAAATAATACACACAAATATATATACACATACATACATATATATAATTTATTAATTAATATATAACGGGTACGGTACGGGTATCATATCCGTCCCCGTCCCCATCCCCGATTTAGCGGGGAATCCTCGTCCCCGACAGAGGCGGGTGGACCGGGTTTCTCGACGGGTCGGGGTCCATTCAAATGCCTATCTTGGGATGTCAATTAAAAAGAGACATGATCAAAGAAAAAAAAGGAATCAACAACTCTTAGGTTTTTTCTTATTAACATGAATATCTAACCCGTTATATGAGTCGATTAATCTTGGGACGACTATCTGCTTTGCAGGTATCCAGAGTCACCATATTTGAACTTCTTTGACTACAAGAGGATTTTTATTTATCCGTAAATTTGAACATGATACTTTCAGACGTTTTTAACCTTTAAAGCTTAAATTCAAACTAATAACACAACTCTTGGTTTTGGAGTATATATATTTTATGGTTTAAAAATAAAATATTAAAATTACGGTTTTTTTGGCATGGAGCTTTAAAATATAATTTATTTGCAAGTTTACTTGGTAGTAACGAGCGTTATTCTTATATTATATTATAAAATATTTGACAAAAACTTTTAAAAACCATTTTTTGTATACAAAGTTCTAATTATTGATGCATATTACTTAAAATTCAAGATTACAAGTAAAAATTATGCGTAAGTACAACTTATTAAGCTCTATGTTTGAATTCGTATAATTAACTGTAGATAAATATGATCAAATACATGATAAAGTTTTTATTTTATATATAAAAAATCTAAAATATAATTAGGATAATCATTGAGTTCTAACATAATACTTAATTATTTTATCTTCGTAAAAATTATATTATTAAACAAAAACTAAATTACTTTGTTATTCAACCTAAATTAAATTATAATAAAAATTAAATTAAAGAAATTACACAAAAAAATGAGAGTTTTTATAGTTTTTTTTATGATTGCTTCAAATTTATATTTTACTATAAAAAACATTATTACTTGTTCAAAACCATATAAATTCGTATTATAACATCGACAGAGACCAAAAAGGTAAAATGAAATATTGAAATCGAGATATATCTCGCTGCATTACGCAAATACCCTTTTAATTATTATACTATTATTACATAATTAAAAGTTTCTCTTGATTTATTAAATAATGTATAGTTAAAAGACAGCCGTATCCAGCTGATTGTTGACCAAGTCGACGTTATGTCCATTCTATATTTCTCAACCCATTTGGGTTTTAAAAGTCAGTGTTGGCCATTTATTTAACTCTTATTTGACAAGTCTTTATTAGTAAGATCTAATATTTTTATTTAACTTATCGGTTATGATTTTAATTTATTAAAACAATATCGTATGTAAATAATTTATCCGGTAAACGTTTATCAGGTAAGAGTCGTCAGTCTTACTTATCGGATAAAACTCTCAGTCCTTATCTTTGTTCTTACCAGATAAGATTCTCAATTTTGTCATATTTATCCGATAATGGTAAACGTCCCCTAAATTACACACTAAAAATTTAATAACGTAAGTTTTGATGTTGATATAAATGAAGAAAAAATTAGTAGTTATAGGTGTATTCAATATTTTATTTTATTTTATAGATAATAAGAACGTGTTAAATAGATAAAATATTTAACTTGATTATTAATTTTATATTTTAAAGAATTATAAATTAATTATAATAAGAGAGATTGACATTTTTACATTTATTCAAAATATATCTAATGGTTATTTAAAATCATAAATTAATAGATTTTTTCCTTTCTAAAATACTTTTAACAAATTCAAAATTTATAATAAACAATTTGAAATTATTTTAGTCAACATATTATATTATTTATTTTTTTATCATCATTTTGGTATTGATTAACATATTATACTTTTAGAGATTTATTTTAATTATATTATAAAATCTTGTAATTGATTAATTTTTCAAGAAGTCGTTTTTTGTTATTTTACATTCTTATAAGCTAGTTTTTGTCAAATATGATTTATTCATCAGCTAGTTTATCAGCTAGTTTGCCAAACAAAACCTTCATTACTTTTAATCTTATATCCAACCATAAATTGTGTTTTAGAATGTAATGGATTTGGTACATATAGGTGCAATTCAATCGRTGTTGATATTCAATTAGGATTGATCCAAGGATGAAGATGTCTTCTTATGTTTTCTCTCACATGAATCCAACCATAAATATAATTATCTCTATTTTTCAATATATCATATCCATATTAAAACGGGATTAATAAAAACAAATAATATTACTTCAAGATTTTAAACTACTCAAATACTATTGTTTGTTTTTTAAGGCAAACAATTTATTAAGAATTTATAGAGAAAACGAAAAAGAAGCTTATATCAGTTATAAAACCAAAACGAAACTAATACGAAACAAGGCTAAAATCGAACTAACCTAAATCACATAAAAATGATAGACAACAAAAATAACCAACAGTAATCAATATCATCCAAGATAAAAACCCGAGACGACAACAACAAAAAAATTCAGAACACAGAAGAAGGAATCAAAATCGACGTAATAAACCAGATTCCCTGTAAAATATCACAATATTACTTTATGGTTATATGGATTTTCCATCATAGCATCTCCACACCAATATTAGATTAATTAAAACAAACCACAATTTAAGATTTTTAAATTAAATATATACTCAAATACTACAAAGTCACTTCTAGGGGTATAAAGATATCAGAGAACTCGTTAACTATTTGAGATCGACTCGGTTAAAACTTGGTCAACAATCAACTCGAATAGGTTCAGCTTAAACTGGAACTCGACTCGACATATTAACAGTCGAGTCGAGCTACCTAATACTCGACTTGAAAAGCTCGTGACATCCTCCATTTTTTATTATATATAATTAGTTTTAAAATATAATCAGTTTTACAATATAATGTGTATATTATAATGTAATAAAAATGTCTTACATTTTTAGATATTTGAACAATGTTGTGCAATTTTAACTATAAAATTATCAATAATTTTTTTTATTAAAATCATAAGTAAAAAAGACAAAAAAAAATTATAGAAGTGTCGGTAAAATTGTCCTACATTGAAAGAAATATAGTAAAAAAAAGTATGAGGAGTTGTTATAAAAATAAAGAGAGGTGAACGAAGTTTGTAACTTTGTCTTTTTGATTATGAAGTTTGATGTGTATCCCTTTAGTTTTTTAAAATTTAAAACAACGCTTTTAAGTTTTATAATTTGTAAGAGAAAGACCCTAAAATTTCATAAATTTTGACTGATGAGTTTGATTCGTGTAGGAATTCGAGCTTCAAAAGAGTTCGAGTTTAAAAAATTGTAATCGAGTCGAGTTCGAACTTAAGAAATGATTATCGAGTTGGATTCAAATATATTGATATATGTTGTATAGGCTGCATCATCTACCAATGCCGGCAACAAGTGAAAACAATGCAGAAAAGATATATGTTTTATAAAACAAGGGAAACCCAACCTATATATGCTCTATACATTTTGTAGAACATAAATTTTCAAAACAAACAATACAAAAACTCTGAAATAGAGTTCTAATATATATACCAACCACTCTAACACAAAGAAACTGCTACTGCTAGCGATGCTTATGATTTCTTGAAGCGGCTTCCATGTCTCGTAACAGGTACGGTATCAACAACTCCGGTGGCTCCTCCAACRTCATGCATTCCTCCCATTGCHTTCCGCCTAGTTTCGCCAACTGATCTGCACAATGGTTGCCATCTCTTTTTGTATGAATCATGCTGCACCTTTGTTCCMACATTAATCGCTGAATGGCGTCGATCACAGATTTCAGGGGATGATCTGTTGAATGATTCAAGGTTTTACCTGGTCATTAGGAGTATCTGCAGATTTTTTTCCTTCTTTTTAGCTAGTTTCTGTTGAGTCTTTAACGTCTCTTTTTTCAGTCCTGTAAGCCTATATATTGAGGCAGCTTCTAGTTAATAAATCATCGATCCTTCAATAAACTTCTCTGTTCTTCTTCTTAAAATTTCCAACATTTTGGTATCAGAGCCAGGTTGTAACCCAGGTTTTCCGTCTTCAGCAGTAAGATGGCAGCAAACAGTGCAACCATAAACGTCTCACAACCCCAGATCCCCGTATTCAAAGGGGATTCTTACGAATTTTGGAGCATAAAGATGAAGACTTTATTTCGATCTCAAGATCTATGGGATTTGGTGGAGAACGGAGTTGTTGAAGGTGACGATGCAACTAACAAAGAAAGTTACAAGAAAGATGCTAAAGCTTTATTCTTCATCCAACAAGCAGTAGACGAATCTATATTTYCAAGAATTGCATCAGCCTCTACAGCAAAAGAGGCGTGGAATGTACTTAARAATGAATATCAAGGATCGGGAAAAGTTATTACTGTAAAATTACAGTTTCTGAGAAGGGATTTCGAAACCGCCAACATGAAAARCAATGAAACTGTACAAGCATATCTCGCAAGGGTTTCATCAGTTGTTAGTCAAATAAGAGCATATGGCGACAAAGTGACAGATGAAACTGTGGTGGCCAAGATATTACGAAGCTTGACTCCAAAGTTCGATCATGTAGTTGCAGCCATTGAAGAGTCGAAAGATCTCTCCAAATTCTCCGTAGATGAACTCATGGGGTCTCTTCAAGCTCATGAAACAAGAATCAACAGATCCACAACAAGTGAAGAGGAACAAGCTTTTCAAGTGCAGGGTGAACAAACCAGATCGTGGTACAATCGAGGCAGAGGAAGAACTGCAATCCGAGGAAGAGGGCGTGGAAGGATGACCACTGTCCAATGTACCAACTGCAAAAAATATGGTCATAAAGAAAGTGATTGTTGGTACAAGGAGAAGCAAGCACAATATGTAGAAGAGGAAGATGATTGCTTATTCATGACTTATGTAAGTCTTCAAACCATCCCAAATGAAGTCTGGTTCGTAGATAGTGCTTGTTCAAACCATGTAACAGGTGACAAAAGCAAGTTCAAGGACTTGGATGAAACTCATAAATCTAAGGTAAGATTGGGAGATGATAAACATGTGAAAATTGAAGGAAAAGGAACAATTGTAGTCAAAGTCAATGAAAAGGTAAAAACAATTCAGAATGTCAATTATGCACCAGGTCTTGCTCACAATCTGTTAAGTGTGGGTCAACTTCTTCAATCTGGTCTCTTGGTACTGTTTGATAACGATTCTTGTGTTATTAAAAACAAAACAGGAGATGTTTTGTTTAAATCTCTAATGACAGAAAACAGGATGTTTCCGGTCGACTTCTCTAACAACAGGGAGTATGGAATGATGATGAGCGGCAAAGATGATGTTACAACGTTGTGGCATCAACGTTATGGTCACTTATATATCAATGGATTACAGCTGCTTGCGGCTAAAGAGATGGTGAAAGGCTTACCCGCAGTCAAAGATGTGAACAGCCCTTGCGAAGGATGTGCGTTGGGGAAGCAAACAAGGACTTCGTTTCCTATTGGGCAAGCAAAAAGAGCCGAGAATAAGTTACAGCTGGTCCATGCCGACATATGTGGACCCATGAAAACCGCTTCACTTGGAGGTCGGAAATACTTTCTACTCTTTATCGATGATTTTTCAAGACTGAGTTGGGTTTATTTTCTCACACATAAATCAGAAGCATTTGATTTCTTTAAGAAATTCAAAGCTTTAACAGAAAATCAAAGTGGTGAAAGTATTAAARTACTCAGAACCGATWGAGGGGGAGAGTTCATTTCTAARGAGTTCACCAATTATTGTGACGAACATGGAATCAAGAGAGAGCTTACGGCTCCCTATACCCCTCAACAAAATGGTATAGCGGAGCGAAAAAACAGAACCATACAAGAAATGGCTCGTTCAATGATCAAAGCCAAAGGACTAGGTGATGAATTATGGGCTGAATCGGTCGCTACTGCCGTCTACCTGCTGAATCTGTCACCTACAAAAGCAGTATGGAATATGACTCCATTCGAGGCCTGGTACGAGTTCAAACCATCGGTTAGTCATCTTCGCATTTTTGGCTGTGTATGCTATGCTTTGATTCCATCAGGAAGACATAAGCTTGATCAAAAGGCAAAGAAGTACATTTTTGTGGGGTATTCCACGAAATCCAAAGCATATAAACTATTTGATCCAAATGAAAAATCTATGGTGATCAGTAGAGATGTGCAATTTAGTGAGCAGRAAGCATGGAGTACAAGCATCACCAAGCCTAATTCAGATTTAATTCTGGATAACGAGGAGGAAGGCACACACRAAGAGCCGCTGGTCAATCCTCAACYTCAAGGTACTCCTTCAAGCTGCAACAACACAGRTTCCTCTTCGAGCAACGAAAMTGTAGARTCATCTCAAAGTAGTGATTCTGAAGCCTCTCTAGATGACAGAAACAGTGAAGAAGTACCGGTAAGACGAAGTGAGCGTGGCTTGATTCCTAAGCGTCATTTCCCAGTTGAAGGAAAAGGAGATGATTTTGTCATGCTTGCTAGTGATCCAACAACTGTAGAAGATGCCATAAAAGAAGATGTTTGGAAACAAGCTATGCAAGAAGAAATTAATGCTATTGAGAAGAATAAGACTTGGAAGCTAGTTGAATTACCAAAGGAGAAGAAAGCAATCAGTCTAAAATGGATTTTCAAGACAAAAGTGCATTCAGATGGAACAATACAGAAGTACAAGGCGAGATTGGTGGCACGCGGATATGCACAAAAACAAGGTGTAGATTTTGAAGAAACATTTTCACCGGTGGCAAGGTTTGAAACGGTAAGAGTTATCCTCTCACTCGCAGCACAAATGCAATGGCAGGTTTTACAATTTGACGTAAAATCTGCATTCTTAAACGGGGAACTAAAGGAGGAGGTTTATGTACAACAACCTGAATGTTTTGAAGTATGTGGAGAGGAACATAAAGTATATAAGCTTGAAAARGCTCTTTATGGCTTGAAGCAAGCTCCTCGRGCTTGGTACAKCAAGATAAATGAATTCTTTCTTACAAATGGATTTGAGAGAAGTCCAAATGAGCCGACGCTATTTGTAAAGAAGCAAGGCTTAAAAGATATTGTGGTAGTAANAAATGAATTCTTTCTTACAAATGGATTTGAGAGAAGTCCAAATGAGCCGACGCTATTTGTAAAGAAGCAAGGCTTAAAAGATATTGTGGTAGTAAGTCTTTACGTCGATGACATGATATACACAGGTTCCTCCTTCAATCTCATTTCAGAATTTAGAAAAGCCATGACAAGCAAATTCGACATGACTGATTTAGGGGAGTTGAGATACTTCCTTGGATTGGAGGTCAAGCAAACCAAGAGAGGCATATTTATATCCCAACGTAAATATGCCTCAGACATCTTGAAGAGTTTTGGCATGGTGGGCTGCAAAATGGTTGGGACTCCGATGAATGTGGGTGAGAAACTCATGATTGATGATGGCACAGGATTAACAGATGCGGGAAAATTCAGAAGCCTAGTAGGGCGGTTGATCTATCTCACTCACACCAGACCAGACTTAGCATATTCAGTCGGATTGGTTTCCAGATTCATGCATTGTCCTAGCAAGCAACACTTAGGTGCAGCCAAAAGAATACTAAGATATGTAGCAGCTACATTAAATTTGGGGATCTGGTACAAAACTCAAGCAGAATTTCAGCTCAAGGGATACTCGGACAGTGACTGGGCAGGCTCAGAAGATGATGGAAGAAGCACAACAGGAAATTGCATCCTTCTTGGATCAGGGCCTGTTGTTTGGATCTCCAAGAAACAACCAACCGTAGCTTTGTCGTCTACAGAAGCTGAGTATGTGGCAGCTACTGCAGCAGCATGTCAGGTAGTTTGGATAAGAAGATTACTTGAAGACTTGAATCAAAAGCAAAAGTATCCAACACAACTGCTATGTGACAACAAATCAGCAGTAGCACTTACGAAGAATCCAATTTTGCATGGAAGAACGAAGCACATAAAGATTAAACATCACTTTATCCGGGAATTGGTAGCTGAAGAACAGATTAAAGTTGAGCTTTGCAGATCAGAACAACAA
>NC_037528.1:13309519-13324084 GCF_001531365.2 Cynara cardunculus var. scolymus | reverse complement strand
TTCACAAAGCAGTGAATCAGTAATCTCAACTATAATCGATCAATAGTTCAACAAATATTATATTTAATCTGATAGATAATTTAATTATAACATATTTTACTTTAATTATAACATATTTTACTTAGTTTAATCATAAGGTTAAATGCATGAAATAACAACCTGTTTTCATAAATTTTCTTATTATAATATTATACTTTTGTTTTTCTTTATTACAACAATGTAATTTCAAATTATTTTTTATTAAGGCATCGACTTTAAAAAATCTATCCATTATAACAATGAGTAATCTGTTACATTTTAAACCGGTTAACTTCTTTTTTAGGCCTATTAGCCCATGGGCAAGCCGGAACCGTTTTAAGGATAGGTATAAGCAAGTTTCAAACATGTAGAAAAAGGTTTGGATTTACCATGTTAGGCCCGTTAAACAAGAGCAATAGATTAGACCCGGTCCAATGCCTCATATGATCAATACTCAATAATAGTACAAGTCTCGAATAACTATCGCTCAACAATAAACAATTAACTTGCATACATACACTAAAACTTTTGTATACCAATATGATGCAACAAAATGTACAACCAAAAATTAAATTGCAACATTCATTTGTTTATTTAGTTGGTTGACCTTATATTAGGAACATTAGTAAATGTTTCTAAAAACTCGGTTTTTAACATTTAAGGAAAGAAAAATCATGTGTGATTTAAGTACAAAATCACATGTGATTTAACTGTTCTTGTGATATATTATAGATATAATAGATAATCAAATGCTCGCATAAGAGTCTCCCATAGTACAACATATAACTCTCTATCAAACTTCGTTAACTTTCATGACCACAACTCGCTATTTGGGGACACAAAGCCGGTCCTCGCATTATACGATCGAGTCATTGTAGAATGAAGAGAGAGATACACAGCAATTCATCAAGTGAGAGTTTTCTGAACCAGATTTCGTGAATATCTACATATAACATTCCAAGTCACTGCCAAAACAAGATTAGAGCATTAGAATCTTTTAAAGTTGTGATATATATAGTTCATATAGAGTCGGGTTCAAACGAGAACGATGACCAAATAAAAAGCCACAAGAACACCCAAATCATATGCGAATAAAGTAATCATATGCGATTTTAGTGCAATATCACATGTGATTTGACTCTTATTGTTCTTGTGTTCTCTTTATTGGTCCTCCCTCTAGTTCAATAATTCATGAGTTTGATTTTAGTATATACTCACTCATAGCTTGAGTTACTCTTCTTCCATCTGGAGTAACGAACTTTGTTGGTTTAGCGACTATAGCCGGTCCACAGGCATAGCCAGGGCCAGGTGCAAGCAAGGTGAAGTTCTTCGGTAGTTTAACCGTTCTGTTAGTGGTTCCGGCTGTACCAACGGTAACCTGGAATGCACTAGCATCCCATGAATCGACAACACCTCCTTTACAGCAATTTGCAATCTGCTGATTGTAAGGGGTTCCWGGTAATAAATCSACAACCGWTGGAGTTTTCTTGCARCAATGTGGTRKTGCACYTTTAWATYTYGAACAATCTCCTTGMTCGGTGGYTTGACTGCCCATCATGSTCCATATCACCTCTTTCTTAGCCCAGGTCCAACCTAAGGTCCAMCCCGGAYSSGAAATCTGGCGGTATTGCTGGAAATTATACATCGTAACCACTGCCTGAACAAAAACCCAATCCCCATCATAATCTTTTATATGAGTTTATAATCGAGTTAGCAACATCAAAGATCTTGAATTCATGGGTATTATTGATGATTATGAACTTACAACATAGCCATCAGGGGTCCAACTCATGATATCCCATTTGATTGTGATGTTTCCATTCGGATCAAGTGTTTTATACCCTTCTGCAAATTAACCAGAAAAACACAAGGCTCAAGAGCTGTTCATGGTCAAAGCCCTAAACTTTGTGAAAGGAAGGGTTTCATAGAAGGAATTTCCGTCAGAAACACAAAATTGGTTAGGAAGATGAATATTTATGATGAAGAACACATTAATGATTGATATGAAGGTGTTAATCATCACAAAATTAATCGAAAACAAGAACCAGAGAGTTCAAGAAGTCAAATGTAAAGAAGGTTCAAACCTGTGGAAGTCAAACTGAAGGATGAAAGCAAGATAGCAAGAACAATGGTGGAAATTGAAAATCTGGAGAGAGATTTGAAGCAGTAATGCATTGCTGCCCTTCTGTCCTTCACAAAGCAGTGAATCAGCGATGACTCGTTATGAGTGTAACCCCAAAACGGGCAATTTATGGGCTTGCTTCAGAGATTCTATCTCGCATAATGGTGGTCGTCGCTTAAATCTCTGTATATCATCCAAAATTTCTATTTCTGTTTTTTTAATTTTCAATTTTCAGTTTTAAATATAATTAAATAGATGTTTATATTTAATATATCAATTTGATAGCGTTGATCAAGGGTTTTTCGTGAGACTCGTAAGACCAATTTATGTTCATTGATCAACTTTATAAGCTAAGATGGTCTAAAGTTGTACGATGACAATTTTGTGATTATTGAAAAGTCTCGTGACAATTTTGTGATTATGAATGTTCAGATTATAGATCTAATCCAAGAGCTAATAATTAGTCTTACGAGTCTCACGAAAAACATTTGGTCTCACATGATCACAAGTCTCAATTTGATATTCGTTCGTGTTTATTAATCTAATTCTATAAAAATAGCTTGTAAATTTAAATAACAACAAACGAAATATTAACAAATAATAATTTTATAACGAATAAACTACAAGTTTGGTCTTTGTGGTTTATTAAAAACAACAATCACAAAATAGCTATCGTAGTTTGCAAAAACGTTCGGATTTGGTGTCTTTCTATAACGGTCATTAAATGAGAGGCAATTTCGTCTATTTATCAATTTTTTGTCTTTTACCTTATTAAAAACCACACATGGGGACCAAAACGACTTTAATGGATAAAATAACGAAAATGATTCTTATTTAATGGAATTTTTAACGACCATTATAGAAAATGACCAAATCCAGACGTAATTGCAAACCACGATAACAATCTTGTAATTCTGAAATTTCATGGATATATTAGTGATTTGTTTAAATTATTATATTATGTAATACTATCATTGAGTAACTTTATCGTGTTCTTTTATTTATCGTTTTAAATTCGTCGACTAAATTATCACCTAAAACATGATCAATTTCTTAACATATAACTAACTTATCAATTAGTTTATCAAGCATAACCAATTTATTAAAAACCAACCGACCTCTCTAGAGTCTAGTCCAGTTTCAAACCACCAATAGACCAACGACCCCTATTTCGAACAAAGACTTCTTTATCGATTCTAAACTAAACAATCTTGGGTAACTATCACATAGACGGTGTCACCTATCTAGTGATTTAGCCACAAGTTATGGAAAGAAAAAGGTTTGTCTTGGGATGTTAATCAAAAGGAGACCTATCATGAAAGAAAAAAAAAAGGAATCCAACAACTCTTGTTTTCTTCTATTAATTTGGATATCTAATCCGTTATGCGAATCGATTAATTTCGGAACGACACCCTGCTTTTTACATAGCTTAGAGTCACCGTATATCAACCTCATTGGCCGCAAGAATTTTTTTATTTCTCATTGAATTTAAACCTGAGACTTCAAACACTTTTAATATTTGGAGTCCATGCTCAAACCAATCAGATAATTTTTGGTCTTGGAGTATATATATTTTATGGTTTTAAAAAATAAAATATTAAAATTACGGTTTTTTTGGCATGGATCTTTAAAATATAATTTATTTGAATACAAGTTTATTTGGTTATAAGGGGCGTTGGAAGTGTCTCTCGATTTGTTAAATAATAAATAGTTAAAATACAGCCGTATCCAATTGATTGTTGACGAAGTCGACGTTATGTCCATTCTATATTTCTCGACCCGTTTGGGTTTTAAAAGTCAGTGTCCGTTCTAACTAGCGATTATTATTAGTAAGATCTAACATTTTTATTTAACATATCAGTTATAATTTTAATCTATTAAAACAATATCGTATGCAACATTTTTATTCGATAAACGTTTATCTGATAAGAGTCGTCACTCTTACTTATCGGATAAGACTCTCAATCTTGTCATATTCATCCGATAAGGTAAATTGATCCAATAATGACAAACGGCCCCTAAATCACACACTAGAAATTTAAAAACGCAAGTTTTCATGTTGATATAAATAATGAAAAAATTAGTAGTTATAGGTGTATTTAACAAGGTGAATGGCTGCATTTAATTGGTATAATTTTGTGTTATGTTGTTTCACATTGTTAAATACTTTAAGTCAGCTTGCATTAAATTTAATTTAAGTTTATTTTTATCTTCGGGACCAATTCTTTGTTGAAGAGGTCAATAACTAATACTATATTATAAAACATTTGATAAAAATTCTTAAAAACCATTTTTTATATATGAATTACTGTTTATTGATGCATATTACTTAAAATTCAAGATTACAAGTAAATTGTGCGCAAATACAATTTATGAAGCTCCATGTTTGAATTCGTGTAAATGATTGTATAATCAAATACATAATAAAATTCTCATTTTAAATATAAAATCTAAAATATAATTAACACAATTATTGAGTTCTAACAGAATACTTAATTATTATATCTATAAAAATTATATTATTAAACCAAAAATAAATTATTTCGTCATTAAACCTAAATTAAATTATAATTAAAAATTTGAATTAACGAAATTATAAAAAAATGATAACTTATATATATATATATATATTTAATTTTTATGATATCTTCAAATTTATATTTTATTAAGAAAAACATTATTGTTTGCTCAAAACCACATAAATTCGTATTATAACATCAACAGAGACCAAAAATAAAATAAAATGAAACATTGAAATCGAGATATATCTCGCTGTATTATATGAGTACTTTTCTACTTTTAAAAAATAAAAATGAGAAACTTGATGAGGACAAGACCAAAACCAACGAACTTCCGATTCATAATCCAAAATGTTTCTTGAAATTTAATAAATTAATACTATGTTAATTATATCAACTATTAATTAATATTAATTAGTAATTAATTTTAATTTTAATTATACATTATACAATACGCATTAATATTAACTATTTACAGTAATATTAATCATATCAATTATTTTTATAATTATTGTTCAATATATTTAGTTATCAAAAAATAAATATAAAAAATTTAAGAATATTTATGTAAGTTATATAAAATTATTTATTTTGTTCATAGATAACAAGAAAGTGTTAAATAATTCTAATAAAATATTTAATTTTTTTATAGAAATGTTGATAAAATTGTCTCAAGAGATATAGTAAAAGAAGGATGATAAGTTGTTATAAAAAGAAAAAAAGGTGAATGAAGTTTGTAACTTTATGTTTTTGATTCTGAAGTTTGATGTGCATCCCTTTAGTTTTTTAAAATTTAATAGAACATCTTTAAGTTTTATAATTTATAAGAGAAGAAGGTAAAATTTCTTAAATTTCGACGGATGAGTTTGATTTGAGTAGGAATTTGAGCTTCAAATGAGTTCGAGTTTAAAAAAATTGTAATCGAATCGAGTTTAGTTTTTAAATATTCATGAGTTTTAGAGTCGAGTTTGAACATAAGAAATGCCTATCGAGTTCGAATCGAATATATTGATACTCGATATCGACTTGCATCATTTACACTTCTAAGTGACTTCATACTTTTATCATTTTTTTTAGAAGATGTATCAGCAACATAACTATGTGTACGAAGGGAATAAATGTACAAACATACATAATTTTTAGCAAAAAATAACCATCAATTCTTCATTTTTTTCTCAAACTATAATCAATAGTTTACGGTACACTATATTTAATCTGATAGATAATTTAATCATAACATTTAATTTCTATATATATATATATATATATATAGATCACATGAGATCTCTGAGACCATTTTTTTATACTTGAAACTTTACAGCAAAATGCTGTAAATGTAACGTCACAATATTTTTGCGAAGGTTTGGGTTTTTCTTTACCAAATGCTGTGAAGTTTAAAATGGAAAAAATGGTCACGAGTCTTATGAAAACGAAAACAGGCTAGTTTGATGCGAAACCACACACAGACATATATATATATATATATATATATATATATGCTCTGAAAAACATGATTATGTATAAATGTATACGTATATAATGTTTTTTTTTTTCATTTTCAAGAAAAGAAACTTCAACACTAGTCTTTGATCTTAATGCAACAAAACCTATATATACTCTATACATTTTGTAGAACACATATTTGCAAAACAAACTATACAAAAGACTCTGAAATAGAGTTCTAATATACCATCTACTCTAACACCAAGAAACTCTTACTGCTACTGCTACTGCTACTGATGCTTATGATTTCTTGAAGCGGCTTCCATGTCTCGTAACAGGTACGGTATCAACAACTCCGGTGGCTCCTCCAACGTCATGCATTCCTCCCATTGCCTTCCGCCTAGTTTCGCCAACTGATCTGCACAATGGTTGCCATCTCTTTTTGTATGAATCATGCTGCACCTTTGTTCCCACATTAATCGCTGAATGGCGTCGATCACAGATTTCAGGGGATGATCGTCATCCAGTTCTCTCGCCGTAAGCCGCACAGCAGCCAGGCAGTCGGTTTCGATCAACAAGAATGACAGATTCATTATCTTGATTAAACACAAGCCATTGAATATGCCCCAAAGTTCAGCCTGGAGAGCCGTATAAGATCCGCCATGCATCTTGCCCATGTATCCACACAGCCATCTTCCTTTGCTGTCTCTGATTAATCCCCCGAAACTGGAAGGACCCGGATTCCCTCTGGAACTTCCATCAGTGTTTAACTTGAGAAGATGAAGGGAAGGGAAGGTCCAGGTGCATTTGCCGGGCAGCAAGCTGTAGTAGTCGCGGGTTTGCGCAAGTAGATTCATGAGGCCTTGTAGTTGCTGTTGCTCCAGTTGTTTCTGACGCAAAATACGAGGAGGATGTTGATAAGCAGGAGGGAAGGGGGTGATGGTGGGCATGAAAACGATCGGATTTTCCATTTCGTATGGGGTGATGAGTTTGAGTATTGAGTAGTGATGTGGAAATGGCGAATGGAAAAGGGGGGTGGTTTAAATACAAGTGGGGGGATTGGATTAAGGAAAGTATGGGGTAATTCAAATGAAATCAAGATTATTTATGAGGATATATAGCTTCCATTTCTCAAATGATATCTTGATGATGATGATTTTGTTTAATCATAAGAAATTAAGTTAGAGAAGTGATAACATTTAATTCCTCCCATTTTCAAATATGGATGGATGTTTCACAAAATCTAGAGATATTAATAAATCAATATTAAGTAAAAATTAAGCGTTAAAGTGATTGATGCTTATTAGATTTTGCTTAGGATAAATATAATTATCTCCATATTAAAATGGAATTAATTCAATTTTCATTTATTTTTTTATTCATATAAGGGTTTTCCGTCACCAATATATATTGGATTAATTAAAACAAATCATAATTCAAGATTTTTAAATGCATAATCAATTCATCTGATTTCTATAAAAATAACATATATTTTTTTATTTTCGTAATCAATTTATAGAATAGGAAATGATAAATATATATAAATCCAATCTTCGTTTTTTCTCAACCATATAGAATCGATCAATAGTTCAAGAAACACTATATTTAATGTGATATATAATTTAATTACAACATATTCTGCTTAGTTTAATCATTAATTAATCAAATATATAATTTATATTAATACAACTTATTTAAAACAACTTATATTTTTTTTGTAAAAGTGCTTATTAACTTATGTGGTATCAAACCGGAGTTTTGTAAAAAGTGTTTGGATTAGCTTATAGCGGTACCAAAAAGCAATAAGCTGATAAGTTGTTTTTTAGTGTTTGATAAATTTTGTTTATATATGTAAAATGACCAAAAAATGTCAGTTTTCCATATTATTGACTTATTTGATTTTTTAACAAGTAAAAATTTATTTTTCATCATTTATAATAATTTCTTTGACAAAAATTTATATCAATAAAATTAATAATTTATATGAATAAGATTAATAATTAACAAACATTAATAAAACAAAGTTAAAATGGTAAAATGGTAATAAACAGTTTTTCATAAGTCATGAATGATTAACTAATAAAAAACTGTTTATTACCGGTTTGGCACCGGTATAAGTAGTTTTATTTTTCCTCATCCAAACATAAGCATTTAGCTTATCACCGGTGTCAGACTGAAATAAGTCAAAAAACACATAAAATAAGCAATCCCAAACACCCCCTAAATCCAACCTATATATTAATACAGAAGGTATATTTTCAAAACAAAAGATTATGGAATCTAATATTATCAACACTAACACAAAGAAATTAGTGATTATGATTTCTTAAGAACTGATCTCAAGCGGCTTCTATGTCTCGTAACAGATACGATATCAATGATCCAACACTATGCATTCCTTCGACTGCTTTCTACCTAATTTCACCAACTGATCTGCACAATGGTTGCGTATGAATCATGGTGCACCTTTGCTGCAACATCAATCTATTAATGGCATCAATAACAGATTTTAGGGGATGATCATTATCGACTTCTACCACTATAAGCTGCACAGCAGCCTGGCTCAATCAACAAGAATGATAGATTCTTTTCGTTGATTACTTTAAATATGCTCCAAACTTCAACCTGGAGAGCGGTATAAGATTCTTCATTTATATGTGAATCACACGTATTCATATGTGAATTACACGAGTTCACATATGAACATATAGTTCATATGTGAATCACACATAGGTTCATATATGAACTTGTTTGTCGTCTATTTATAAAAGTTATGAAACTATCCTATCTATTTTCCGCATAATTTTTTATAAATCAAAGCCATAATTATTCACCAATAAAAATCGTAATTATTGATCAGTCAAATCCGATGTCGACCGTACGAAAGACTATGATCACTTCTTTACTTCTCAAATATTTATTATTGCTCAAAATAATATTTGTCTATATATATAAGGTCAGGTTCAAGGGAAAACCATAAGAAATGAAAAACTGAGGAACACTTTTATAATCGTTCATCTGAACGGTATACACATGTGCATAGAAGTAATTTGGAAGCAATTTGTCCGACATGCACACGTGCATAAAATAAAAAAACGATTTCAATTACTTATATATACATGTGCATACCGTTCAAATGATGGTTACCAAAATGTTTCAGTTTTTTCAAATTTTTTAAGTTTTTCCTTGAACCTCCCTATATATATGTATACGTATATATAGCACGACTCAAAGCATTTTCGATCTTTTACATATGACTGATGCAACTCGAAATGTGTTACTAGTCCTTTATGCATATGTAACATATTAATCCAAGACATTCTTCAAAATTATGTATATCATAGTACAACTAAGATGTCTTTCAGTTGTTCTTTGTATATCTATCTATAGTTCTATACTACATTAAAAAAGAGGAGTTACAGTTATCTTGAAAATTTTAAGAGGTACAAGGTTATGCCAGAATGTATCAACTTGAAAGCTTCCATAACCTACCACATCTCCCACATATTGTATTTGTGTTATTTTTACTTAAGACGTAAAATTGTGCAACCGAGACAACCTCTACCTCAATAAGCAAATAGGTATTTGTGTTACTTTTCAATAGTTCACTTGACTACATTATGAATGGTCATTTCATTTTCACTTGTTCATGATGGTATCTTGATATTTTGGTTCATGAGTAAACTCAAGGGTTAAAAACAGTGGTCCAAAGGCTTTGAGTGTATAAAATGTTTTACGTATATTAAAAAGCACATTGCAAAATCTATGCGTATATTTCATATGTTTAACCTTTCTATCCGTGTTGCTGCTCAAATTGCCAACACGAAATAGTCTTCCCTTGAGGTACGTGAAGAATTTTCTTTAAATACAGTTTTTTTGTTATTAATTATATGCTTTTCTTTTAATCTTGAAAAAAGAAAGGTGTCACAGCTCTTTCGTTTGGCTTTGTTATGAAAATCCATTTTGAAGATGTTTTTTTTTTGTTATTTATTTGATTTCAGAGACATTGATAGGGTACAAGTGAGGGAACAAATGGTGTTCATATAAAATGTTTGGGCCAATATTGCAAAACCCTTTCAAAGTGACTGTTGTTCTATATTCTATCAGTTAACTCTTCTTAAGACATGAGTTTGGTTGTAAAAGAGAACTCAAGTTTGATTGGTATTCTCGTAGGTTAATTCTTTGGATTCTCAAACAAATTTCTTGAACTTTGTTAAGTTTCATTATGACAAACTGAGAGCGCTCCCTTATTTACCGTAATCAATACTTGGATCAAATGGGCATAAGTGACTAACAATGCTCTTTCTGTAGGGTTGTTTCTTCCACAATTGTTGTTTGAAAGATGATCGTCCCCCTCTAATTCATCTCCTTTCTCAATCAATCGATTCAACCCCCAAGGTAAGTTGTGGAGGTGAACGTGATAGAAGATTGAGGAATTTCAGAGATTTGTTGTTTTCTAACTTCTAGTTTTTTCCCTCATTTAGGATTCTGTTGCATTAGTAGCTAGAAACCATTTATTGTCATTTTCTACTTTCTGAAGTTTAATTAATATTAGACGCATAATTCTCGGTCATTCGAAATTTTATTTTGTTCAGACATAAACTTTAGATTTTTAATCAATTGTAACATTAATCTTTAATTTCTGGGTTATAAGAAAATCTTACATATCGTTGCATTGCAGCAGACACATTACTAGTTTTTAACAATAAGTGTCTTCCATTCTTATGAATAGAAAACCGGAGTAATCAATCAAAATCGACGTAATAAGCCTGAGTCCCTGCAAAATACCACAATATTACTTTATGGTTTATAATTCTTACCATTTATTTTTTATGGATATATGGATTTTCCATCAGAGCATCTCCACACCAATATTAGATTAATTAAAACAAACCACAATTTAAAATTTTTAAATTAAATATATACTCAAATACTACAAAGTCACTTCTAGGAGTATAAATATACCAGACAACTTGTGAGTTAATTGAGATCGAATCGGTTAAAACTTGGTCAGCACTCGACTCGAATAAGCTTGGCTCAAACTCGAATAAGCTCGGCTTAAACTGGAACTCGACTCGACATATTAACGAGTCGAGTCGAGCTACCTAATACTCAACTCAAAAAGCTCGTGAGATACTCGATTTTTTATATATAATTAGTTTTAAAATATAATCATATTGTCATTTTTAAAATACAATATGTATATTATAATGTGATAAAAATGTCTTATATTTTTAGATATTTAAACAATATTGTGCAACTTTAACTATAAAACTATATCAAAAACTTTTTTATTAAAATCTTGAGTAAAAAAGACAAAAAAAAAATTATAGAAGTGTTGGTAAAATTGTACCACATAGAAAGAGATATAATAAAAGAAAGATGAAAACTTGTTATAAAAAGAAAGAAAGGTGAATGAAGTTTGTAACTTTGTCTTTTTTATTATGAAGTTTGAAGTGCATCTCTTTAGTTTTTTAAAATTTAAGAGAACATTTTTAAGTTTTATAATTTATAAGAAGAAGCAAAGATCCTAAAATTTTATAAATTTCGACGGTGAGTTTGATTCGAGTAGGAGTTTGAGCTTCAAACGAGTTCGAGTTTAATAAATTGTAAACGAGTTCGAGTTTAATAAATTGTAATCGAGTTCGAGTCGAGTTTAGTTTTTTAATTATTCCTTGGTTTTCAAGTCGAGTTTGAACTTGAGAATTGACTATCAAGTTCAAATCGAGCATATTGATACTCGATATCGACTTCTATCATTTACACCTCTAAGTGACTTCATACTTTTACCATTTTTYTAAAGATATATCAGCAACATAACTATGTGTATGAAGGGAATATATGTACAAACATACATAATTTTTAGCAAAAATTATCAATATACAACCATCAATTCTTCATTTTCTTCCTCAAACTATAATCAATAGTTTAAGATACACTATATTTAATCTGATACATAATTTAATCATAACATATTCTGACTTTTAAGATCATTATATATATATATATATATATATACACACTTAGATCACGGTGATCAAGATCTGTGACACCATTTTTATATACTTGAAACTTCTTTGAAGGTAACTTTAATAATGTTTTTATTGTGAAAGTTCAGGTTTATTTTATCAAATAATGTGAAGTTTCAAGTGTAAAAAAGTGATCTCAAATCTTATAAAAACAAGTTGGTCTCACGTCAACCCAAAAAACTCTGAAAAACATGATTATATATAAATGCATACGTATATAATGTTTTTTTTCATTTTCAAGAAAAGAAACTTCAACAATAGTCTTTGATCTTAATGCAACAAGGGAAACCCAACCTGTATATGCTCTATACATTTTGTAGAACATATATTTTCAAAACAAACAATACAGAAACTCTGAAATAGAGTTCTAATATATATACTATCCACTCTAACACAAACAAACTGCTACTGCTACTGCTAGTGCTAGCGATGCTTATGATTTCTTGAAGCGGCTTCCATGTCTCGTAACAGGTACGGTATCAACAACTCCGGTGGCTCCTCCAACGTCATGCATTCCTCCCATTGCATTCCGCCTAGTTTCGCCAACTGATCTGCACAATGGTTGCCATCTCTTTTTGTATGAATCATGCTGCACCTTTGTTCCCACATTAATCGTTGAATGGCGTCGATAACAGATTTCAGGGGATGATGGTCATCCAGTTCTCTCGCCGTAAGCCGTACAGCAGCCAGGCAGTCGGTTTCGATCAACAAGAATGACAGATTCATTTCCTTGATTAAACACAAGCCATTGAATATGGCCCAAAGTTCAGCCTGGAGAGCCGTATAAGATCCGCCATGCATCTTGCCCATGTATCCACACAGCCATCTTCCTTTGGTATCTCTGATTAAGCCCCCGAAACTGGAAGGACCCGGATTCCCTTTGGAACTTCCATCAGTGTTTAACTTGAGATGATGAAGGGAAGGGAAGGTCCAGGTGCATTTGCCCGGCAGCAGGCTGTAGTAGTCGCGGGTTTGCGCAAGTAGATTGATGAGGCCTTGTAGTTGCTGTTGCTGTTGCTGCAGTTGTTTCTGACGCAAAATACGAGGAGGATGTTGATAAGCAGGACGGGAGGGGGTGATGGGGGGCATGAAAACGATCGGATTTTCCATTTCGTGTGGGGTGATGAGTTTGAGTATTGAGTATGGAAATGGCGAATGGCGAATGGCAATGGGGGGTTGTTTAAATACAAGTGGGGGGATTGGATTAAGGAAAGTATGGGCTAGCTAATTCAAATGAAATCAAGATCATTTATGAGGATATATAGCTTCCATTTCTGAGACGATATCTTGATGAYGATGATTTTGTTTGATTATAAGAAATTAAGTTAGAGAAGTGATGACATTTAATTCCTCCCGTTTTCAAATATGAATGGATGTTTGACAAAATCTAGAGATATTAATAAATCAACATTAAGTAAAAATTAAGCGTTAAAGTGATTGATGCTGCTTAGATTTTGCTTGGGATAAATATATATAATTAATGATCTCCATATTAAAATGGAATTAATTCAGTTATCATTTATTTTTTAATTCATAAATAAATTCTGTATATTTGATGCATATTGAGATCAATACAAGCGGGGTTGGTTTCTTGTTAATTTTGGGGAATTAAGCCTCCTCCATTTCTCATCATCAGATTTTGTTTTGGATTTTAAATCTTAAAACCAATTTTTAATATTGATTTTCGCACTATATAATTCATCAACAAATATACAATCCACAACTTTTCTTGTAAAGTTTTCCTTTTTGTTTTTTTTATCTTCCATAATTCCGTTGCAAATGAACCCCTCTGAGATCTTTTATGCATGTTTAACTTGTTTAAGTTTGAATCTTTTATACATGCATATCTATGCAAAAACCCACAATACACATATTCTGAATGTATAATGTATTATATATGTACCATAATTCAATATTCTTTTCAATCTTAATTCTTACCTATATCCGTTGAACACGAATGATCATGTGAAAATAAAAGTTAAAGTGAGAAGCTTAAGAAAGAACAAGGACTCTTAATCACCTGTAATCTCACCTCCTCCCATGAATTACTTTTGATACGAGAATCGATTCGGTATATCTCGCATGTCTTGATTTTCAATTAGAATTTGATCTTAAAACCCAACCAATATATCTTGACAAATTTCAAATTTATTTATGCCTTGATATAACCAAAGACATTTTTCAGTAATTCTATATAATGTTCTTCACAATGTATGTTTTCCATTGTTTTAAAAACTAAACCATCAAATAATCAAGACATGTTTCATTTACTTCAATTTTTGTTAATAAAAAATATAAAATGATAGGAGAAGAAAACTAATTACATAAATTGCATTGACAAAATAATACAAGTGGCAACCTTCTTAATTTTGGAAAGTTTTCTTTATTAGTCTAACGGTATTAATTTCCTCCTCACACACATTAATATCAATAT